>NW_024352787.1:24743805-24758584 GCF_902729225.1 Pteropus medius
TGTGTGTGTCTTTTGGGAGAGGAATTTGTTGTTTTAAGTAGGGTGGTTAGAGAAGGTAGAGGAGGCCTCACTGCTAAGGGGATATTTCTGTCCAGATCTAAAGGAGATGGTGTAATAAACCACGCTGAAATCTTGAAGAAAGGTATTCTTTGAAGAGAAACTAATGAATGCAAACAGAGCAAAGGAGTTTGTTTCAGTAACTGTAAGGCACGGAGTGGCAGCGGGGTGGCAGGGAGGGAGAGAGGAGAAGAAGGCGGGAAGAGGAGGAAGAAAGGATGGAGGAGGGAGAGAGACCGTTTAGTGTTTGTTTTGATATAGCGCAATCTGGAGCATAAACTTTGGAATCAGAGAAACCCAGGCTCACAAGCCAGCTCTGTCACCTCTATCACTTGCCATTTCTACGACGAGAGTCATTATTGTTTTAACCTCAGTGTCCTCGTCCATAAAATGGGTATAGTTATGACAACCACTGAATAAGGCTAAATCAGAGGTAAGGAGGTGGGGGCAGACTGGGTGGCCTGCAGGGTCCTCATCAGGACTTTGGATTTTGCTTTCACTGGTAAAGGGAGAGCTTTGGAGGGTTTTGAGCACAGCGACATGAGCTGTCCCATTTTAAAAGGATCGCTCAGGCTGCTGGCTCAAAACAAGACTTTCTCAGGTATATAAATGTTGAATAACTATGTCATACACCTGAAACGAATATAACACTGGATATTAACTATATTTTAAATTTTAAAAAGACTACGGGAAGGCAAGGCCAGAGGTGGTGAGATGAGTCTCTGGTGGAATTAGAATTCTAATTCAGAGCGAAGACTTTGAGCCATGCTAGATTTTGAAGTGCCTTTTGAAACACTAACACATGATTAAATAAGGTGAAATATGGTTTGAGTGGTAAATGCATTTTAAAAAGAGGCAAATTATTTGAAAATTCATCATCTATTTTTTGCACATGTCCACTTTTGAAAACTGAAACTATTTCATTAGTGGAAATTTCTAATTTCCAAACAGTGTTTATGGCAGCCACAGTCGCTCTCTCCCTACTTTAATTCCAGTTCAGTGCTCTATTATCACAAACTTTGTTTAACCATATGGTCAAAATTCTTGTTTAATTTTGCTTTTCAAAAATTCTATTCTTGTAAAGAAACAAACGCTTTCAGGAGGATCTGCCTCAAAGGCACCCAGGAAGAAGTTGCAGACTGCAGAGCGCAGCTGCTGACACACAGATTTCCCATTTAGTTATCAACTTTCCAGCTGCTATGGCTGGAAAACCTTTCTGTTCCCTATTTCAGAGTAATGGTACATTCTTATCTTTAGAAAAATTAACCAAAGGGCTTTCTCATTCTTAGTGGGACTAAAACGTTGTTAGCCCTTCATCTTTTTTTGCCAGAAAAAGAGACTAGAAAGTAAGTCGTTAATTAACCCTGATGGTTGAACATGGGTACCTACCTGTATCTTTGGTGAGACAGAGGCTGAAAGCCTCTGAGGGCTTGGGGACACATTGCTGGGAGGAAGTTTTTAATAACACAGTGCTCCAGCTCTCTGGACCTGCCTTAAAGTGTCTGACCCCTAGGAAAGGGTATGGAGTGAATAAAAAAGGAGCGTTTGAAGAAGGCCTTGGGGATGACATCACATTGAATTAAAAGGAAATGGTAGTATTGGAGAGAAAAAGAGATACTGAGTTGGTTCTTGGTTGTCCAAAGGGGTAAGGATTCAAGGGAGCATTGTTTTTTTTGTTTACTTGTTTTTTGTTTTTGTTTTGTCTTTGATCCAGCATCTGGAACACATAGAGAGAGCATTTCAGCAATGACACAGATCCCCTTCCTTCCTATCAACAGGCAGTTTCTTGCTAGCAAGTTGTTCACTGCACAGTTCCAGCCAAAGTTTAGCTGAGGCTCTTCATGGATGCCATGAGCCAGCTAGAGGCCAGGCTTTTTGCTTCATTCCAATTCACTGATTTATGACCTGTCTTCTGCTATGACCTGGGCACTGGCGTGGCATGCCTCCTGGCTCACTCCTTCAGTTTAATGGTTTGACCCCTGTCTTGTCCTATTAGCCTGGATATCCTTGCCTCTTCCACCACAAGTCACTTACTGGAACTATAGTCCATTCCATTGTGGATATGATCTTTCCTCTCATGAGTAAAAATTATCTAGTGGGGTGCACTCAGGCCCTGGGACTCTGATTTATACCCCAAATGGCATGAACTTTTCAAGAACATATGAACAAGGCAGTGGTTAAGTAGCCCTGAGCTGTTCTGGGAGGGACCTGAATTTACCAGCGACAGCACAAGCTTGAACGGTGACTTGGGTGAATGGCTCCATTGATTCCCAGTGATGTGGGCTTAGGCAAAGCACTCTCTGAGCCTCTGTCCCAGCATTTGTACATACAGGGTTGTGTAAGAATCTCATGTGGCAGCAAGTATGAAAGAGTCATTGTTTAATGTTTTTCTGTGCCTATGATTAGATCTCGCTAACATGGACCTCTGGGCTGGTTGGCTCATCTGCTAATAGTCCAGAACCTGCCTTCCTGTGGGGATCCGTCATACCTTCTATGCTCATCAACTTGTTGACCTCATGGGCTTATCCTCTCCCTTCCAAGTTTTAGCCAGACTTCCTGACTCAGTGACCATTCTTTACTCTTTCTGCCCAACCCCATCCCTTTTAAACTGATTGTCTTATTTATGGTTCCTTTCCTACATTATTTAACCTCACTTTCCTCTTCTGCAAAATGGGAATAACAGTAGTACAGACCCCACAGGGAAGTTGGGAGGTTGATGTCTACATGGGGTACTTGAGAGGATGCAGCGCGATGTGCATGCAGAGCACTTAGCTCAGTGCCTGGCATGCAGGGCAGTATGTGTTAGCTATTATTTTTATTATTGTTGGGATTATTTTGTTTACAGTCATCACCCCTGCTTGGCTCATTGTTCTCCCAGAAAACAGTGCTATGGTGAACCCAGTGAAGGAGCCTCCTGAACCTCCCACCTTTTTCTAATTAACTCTGTTCTCTTCCATTTGCTTTCTCACTGGCAGCTGGCCTTCTCATGCAACTGATGGGGTAATCACACACTAAGAGCCTACAGGAGTCAAGTAAGAGCAAGAGACAGTGTATTTCCTTTCTGAATTTATCATCCACACCCAGCCTTTATAAAACCAGCCCTTAGGGTCGGGGCTTTATTTCATGCAAATGAGTGAAAATCGAGAGTGTTTTGACAGGAATGATGACTTTTACTTATTTTGGGTACTGGATATTCTTAACAACATGCTGTACGGGAGCCGACCAAGGCTAGCATATGCACCAGGGCTGTTTGGCACTATGCAGGGACCTGATCCTCGTACCTGAGGGGCTGTCTGCAAAGAGGCTGATGACAAGGCTTGCTCTGAGGCGTCCTTTTGTCTCCTTGCTGAGGAAGTGAGTAGAAAGTGTGCCCTGTGTTTATTGCTTTCAATGTGTTACTTCTCCATCTTATCAATAACCTCTAACATAGACCCTCTCATGGTAGAATTTGTATTTTAGAATTTGCACATTCTTTCTGCATGATTTACAGCATATTGACCATTTTTATTCACTAACTCAAAACAGATACTATTCTTGAGTGTCTCTGCAGAAACACTAAGATATATGAGCAGAATCTCAATGTGCAAAAAGAAATTAGAACATAAAGCTTTTGCAAGACACTTTTTGCCAAAGACCCTTCTATCTCCCTAAAAATTGGACAGGATGGAAAAATAAGCTATAATGTACTGTGTGGTATTGGTTAACTTGACCTACAAAGTCTGTCTGTTTGCATGAAAATGATGGCTTTATACAGCCATGTTTTGTTCTAAAACTTCACCACTTCCCTTTATGATCGTAAAACTTCAGAGCCTCTCCCAGGGATGAGTCTGGCCTCACAGTTACTCATGTGCAATCTTCTGTTGACATCATTGAGAATTGCCTGCCATATGGCTGAAAGCACACTTTCACCCTTTGCTGGTTAGCTACCCCTCACAGTAATGATTCCATTTTCCAGAGTGAATTTAATTTGCAAAACAGTACATAACTACCCAAGTTGGTGATACATAAAGGTTTTGGTGGCTCACCGGGGAGTTTTCTCTCCATTAAGGGCCATTGCATATGTAATTATAAGGTTATGACTCCTCTGTGCTGTGGAATGGTCAAAACCTAATTAGAAGTCCCATTTACCAGTCCCTAATCTTGACCCCCTCACTGGTACCGTGTGAGGGACCAGATGATGAGGGCCTGGAGCCAGAGATCTGAATGCTTCTGATAATGTTCCATTTGCAGGAGTGGAGTTGAGATTTTGTAAGATCTACCAAGGACCCAGAAGGACCAGTATAGTACTAGGAACTGGGGTCCAGAATTGTCTCTGGCTAATTGGACTGCTTTTTAATGATCTAGTTTTTGATATTTATGATATACTTTATTAGATAATTATCTTTATTATATAAGTAAATTATATATTTGTTATAATGTTATTATGTAATGTTATATTATTATGACTATATTTATGATCTAGTTCCAGCTAATTGCCCTCCCACCCACGGCAGATTTTGTGAAAAGAGGACCAGTGACAAACTCTTAAGGTTTTCTTTTGCATCCTTGGTCAGGGTGTAGCAAACATACATGGAATGTTAGTTCTGCATTTATTACTCCTTAGGTCTTCCTGTGTCTTCCTGTCAATGAGTGATGCGGACTCTGCTTCTCACAGTTATTCTACACTATGGAAAAAATTCCTCGGGATGTATGAGAAAGTATTTATTGTGCAAAGCTGTCCTGAGAATCTCTGGCTATGGACAAGGGGATAGATAAAACAAGCGGCTTAGAGAAGAGGCTTTAGTTTTGGATTAAAGAATTCCAACACCCAAGGAGATATAAATGGATCAGGGGTAGGGTGAGCTGGAGTGGAAGGAGAGCTGAGAAAGGGAGTGAAAGGGCAGACCTGCAGGGTTTCTGTTTGTGTGTATGTGGGTGTCCGGGTGTGAGTCATCGGGGGCTGCCAAAGAGGCAGAGCACTGGTGAGAAATGGCAACGCAGCACGTGTGAAAATCTGTGCCATGATGTTAGGACCCAGCGGGGAGGTTATAACCTGCTTTTTGCTTTCTCTTCCTGTAATGCTTAGCTCAGCCAGCGGGGCTTTGCACCCATCAGCATCGATGTGGGAGCCTCGATAAAGTAATTACGCTCAGGTGTCTGATGCTAAGATACTTGGAATCTCACAGCACCTAGGGTGGGCAAATTTCAGGGGTTGCTGCTTTACAGGAAAATCTAGCTGTTCTTTCTCCTCCTAGAGAACAGAACGAGATGAGAGTTTAAAGAGAAAGAAGGATTTAATTGGATTTGACGAGGGATTTCCTGGCTGTGAAAACATAAAGGGAAATATGATCTTTGGGATGGGAGACCTACAAGAGACCTGAAATCTCCTTCCTTCCTGTAGTTCTAAATGAGGATCAGAGTGGCTCCCCTGCTTTTAGTGGTTCTTGATAGAGGGGTGTGGTCCAGATATCGACTCCATGGCCACGCCAACCACTAATTAATTAAAGAGTGTTGATACCAAGGAGAACCAGGAGTCACATCCCACATTCACTGCCTATGTGTTGTCCATAACACCAGTCAACTGAATGTTTTGTTCAACATCGAAAACAACGTTGGTTAGCACAGAAACACATCTATTTGAGCAGGCTTTTTTTAGGAATTGGTTCTAGCCACATAGAGGGAAAGTGGCATGCTGCCTTTTACAACAGAGAAAACAAAACAGCATTTGCCAAACTGATCAAATTATTGTGACTATATCATCTCTAAATGATTCAGTTGGCAGGCAGCATGTTGTACAAAAGGTTATAAGCCAGGAGACCTTAGTTCAAGTTCTGTCTCAACGTTTTAGAGTCTCAGTGTCATCATCTGAAATATAGGAATAATTGTTTCCATTTTTTCTACTTCGAGGAGTTTTGTAAAGATCAAAAAATGAAAATAAATGAGGAAATATTTTCAAAACTGTAAAGTAGGAAGTGAAATACTATTGCTTTTATTCAAGCAATGAGTACACTCCTTATCCTAGGCAGCATTTGTGAAATTATAGGTGGGAAACACATTTAGAAAATCAGTTAGTATATAAAGTGTGTTGAATCCAAATTTAGCTCAGGATACTATTTCAACATTGAATTAAATGAAATATTCCTTTAGTTATGTTAAAATATCCTGTAAACTGTGAAACACTATTCAGATTTAAAACATTAGTAGAATAGCAATATTAACAGAATTTGTTGCATTAAAAGACAGTCAAGTGTGGTGAATAAGAAAAGAGATTTTGGAGCCAGACTTCCTTGGTTCAGTTCCCCTCTGAGATATCATGGCTCTGATTTGGGGCACATACCTCCCTGGTCCTTAGTTTCCTCATCTCAAAGTAAAATAATAAAATAAAATAAAATAAAATAAAATAAAATAAAATAAAATAAAATAAAATAAAATAAAATGAAATGAAATGAAATGAAATGAAATGAAATGAAATGAAATGAAATGAAATGAAATGAAATGAAATAAAATAAGAGAAAATAATATTAGTAGCAAGCACACTGAGTTCTTTAGATGAATTTAAACATGTGAGGTTCTTAGTACAGCCCTGGACACATAGTCGGCACTCAACATTGTTAATGATTTTTACAAGAAGAACTCTAAAGAAATGATGATAAACTCTCAGGGTTTCCTGACTTAGACACTAAGTGAGTGTATTAGTGATCCAGTAGGTTACCATTTTCTTTGAGGTTATTTAAAAACATGCTATGATTATGAAAATGGGCTCAGTGTATTAATTCAGAGATTTGATATACATGTAGCTTATTTCTTAAAGTTTTAAAAAAAGAAATATAATTCATATACCGTAAAATTCACCATTTTGAAGTATACTATTCAGTGTTTTTTTTTTTTGTTTATTCACAAAATTGTATAATTATCACCACTATTTAATTCCAGAACACTTTCATCACCGCACAAAAGAAACCCTAAACCCATTTGCAGTCACTCTCTACCCTCTATTTCCTAGCCCATGCAACCACTAATCTATTTTCTGTCTTTATGGATTTGCCTATTCTGGACATTTCATATAAACGAAATCATAAAATATGTTCCTGTTGTGTCTGCTTTCTTTCACTTAGTATAATGTTTTCAAGGTTCATCCATGCCATAACATATAACATATAAAATACTTTCTTTTTTTATATAGCCAAATGATATTTCATTGTATAGATAAACCACATCTTTTATTCATTCATCATTTGATAGACATTTGGGTTGTTTCTACCTTTTGGCTGTTACGAATAATGCCACTATAAAACTTCATGTACAAAGCTTTGCGTGGGCATAAGTTCTCAATTTTGGGGAGCATATACCTAGGAGTGAAATCGCTAAGGTATATGATAACACTATGTTTAACTTTCTGAGAAATACATTTTGCTTGTTCATCTGAAGTTAGCATTTGGTTATTTTTTTTCAGAATATGTACAGATTTTTCACATTATAATAATAAAAAGAGAGCTGTCACTCATTTCAGCTGGTCAAGTTCGAATCAGGACATACTGCCAAGAGTGACCAAGGAACATGGAGTTCTGAGAACACTTCTGTAAAGCAGCATCTAACCTTCATGTGCTAGAACCAGCCAAGAAATTTACTTCAAACACTGAATGACAAATGGCTAGCACTGGAGTATATAATATTTCTTTTAAATCTAAGTTGGGAATGGAGGTGGAGGCAAATCGGTGATCCTTCACCTGTTCTCAGATGTATGGGAATATGAGCTTTAAGTTGGTTCAGATGGCACACAGCCTTCCCTGGAATGAAACAAGAAGAAATCAGAATTTGGTTGATTTGGAGCACGACTGATGGATCGTATGATGAGCGTACTTTTAGTTTTGTAAGAAACCACCAATGGTCTTCCAAAGTGGCTGTGCCATTTTGCACTCCCACCAGGTATGCATTAGAGTTCCCATTGTTGCACATCCTTGTCAGCAATTGATGTTATCAGTGTTCCAGATTTTGGTCATTTTAATAGGTGTTTAGCGCTATTCTACTATTGTTTCAGCAAACAAATTCATAACTGTTATATGTTGTGCAGAAAATGATCAAGCAGGTCTTGTGGAGGACAGGGGAGACTCACCAAAGATTTCAAAAGAAGGCATCCTACGGAGGTCACTTAAAGGAGGCTAAAGATGAGTCAGCAACATGGAAGTTATTTGCCCATTTGCTCTCAAATTTATTTCTTGCCCTTTCTCAGTTCTGCTCAGTATAGTAAGGGGTGGATCTTGCAAAATAAATTTCCCAGGCTCCCTGGGAACTCAGGAGGCTCTTACTCAGGGCTGGCTGTCAGCACATGGCAGAGAGAATTCCAGTCTCAGAGCAAAAGAGCAGCCAGAGGGGTGATCTTGCCCCTCACAGCTATTCCAGCCAGGATCACATTCACAGGGTCTAGGGTAGACCTTGGTTATCAGCCAAAGTTAGCACTGAGGTGAGAAAGAAATGGAGCAAGGTACCATTATGGCTTTCTCCCCACGTGACCCACAGGTGGCTCCACTTCTCAGAATATATTCCAGAGATCCTGAACACCTGTCTTCCCAGCCTCAATTTCCTACTGTGCTTGCTCTTAATGTACCTTTTTTATTCCACTTTCTACTTTTCTACATATATTAGTTACCTATTGCTGTTTAACAAACCACCAAAATTTAGTGGATGAAAACCACAATCACTTTTTGTTCACAATTCCACAATTTGGGCTGAGTTCAGCTAGAAAGTTTTTATGTTGGCCTCACTGAGGGGCAGTCATGCAGCTGCTGTCATACAAGAGCTCAACTAAAGTTAGATGGCCCAAAATGAACTCACTAACATTCTTGGTAGTTTCTGGGGACTGTTGGTTGGCGAGACTCAATTCATTTGCATGTGGCTTCTTCTGCAGGATAACCCAAGTTTCTTACATGATAACAGCAACATTCCAAGAGAGCAAGCCTCACGTTTGCTGAAGTCCTATCAGCAAAAGATGAAGCTGGTGTAGACCAGAGCAGAAAACTCTCCACAATTTAGTTAAGCGTTATCACAATGTACTTAGTAAGGAATTAGCATACATTAAAACCAATGTCTAGGTTGCTGTGTCATGCTTATGCTTGCTAGAACATGCTGTACTGCATATAGTTCTCACTCCAGGGTAAGAGTTCAGTATCCTCAATGAACAGTTAAATTAGCTTCTTAATGTCTCCATGAAGTCTTTGTAATCTATATCTCCAGATACGTGAAATGAATGGGCATTATCTATGAAAATCAAAATAGTGGTGTCCAGAAAGGCTAAATTAGGGCCCAAGAAGAAGTAATTCTTTGTTTTTATGTTATACCTGCCCCCGAGGTAGTAAGCCACTGACCACACTTTCATAATAATAATAATTAGTTGTTACTCTCCACCCTCATTTTTTTATTGAGGTGAAATTTATATCACATAAAATTAACCATTGTTATGGGTTTAATTGTGTCTCCACCCCAACCAAAGATAAATATTGAAGTCCACCAGTATCTCAGAATGTGACCTCATTTGGAAATAAGGCCATTGTAGATGTAATCGGTTAAGATGAGATCCTACTGTAGTAGGTGGGCCCTTAAATCCAATATGATCGAAATCCTTATAAGAAAAGGAAATTTGGACACAGAGACATGGAGAAAACAGCCATCTACAAGGTAAGGAGAGAGGCCTGGAAGTAACCATGAGGCACATTGGTCTTGGACTTTCAGCCTCTAGAACAGTGAGATAATACATTTCGGTTGTTTAAGCCACTCAATTTGTGGTAGTCTGTTACAACAGCCTTAGCAAACTAATACAACCATTTATTTCTATTTTATTTATTTATTTTTATTTTTATTATGGGGACATTGATTAATGAAATCCAGTAATTTTCAGGTGTACAATTCAACAGTAAGGCATATATATATTGCATTGTGTGTTCATTGCCCATACTTAGATTTCTTTCTATCACCACATATTTGACCCCTTTTATCCCATCTACCTCCCTCCTCCCCTTTCTCCCCCACCCTCTTGTAACCACTAGTCTATTCTCCAGGTCCATGAGTCTCTGCTTGTTTGTCCTGTTCGTTTATTGCTTTTAGGTTTATATCCCACATATAAATGATGTCATGTGGTTTTCAACTTTTTCCGTCTGGCTTATTTTGCTTAGTATGATTATCTCAAGGTCCGTCCATGTTGTTACAAATGGCAGTATTTCATCTCTTCTTATGGCTGAGTAATATTCCATTGTAATACAACCATTTTAAAGTGGACAACTCAATAGCATTTAGTACATTCATAATGTTGTGCAACCACCATAGCTATTTAGTTCCCAAACATTTTCATTTCCTCCTCCCAGCCTCCCCAAAAGAAATCTGACTCATGAAACAATCACTCCCTATTCTCTCCTCTCCCTAGCCTGTGATACCACCCATCTGCTTTCTGACTTTATGGATTTATCTATTCTGGATATTTCATATACATGGAATCAAGGAATATGTGAGCTTTAGTCTGGCTTCTTTCACTTGGCATGGCAGTTGCTACTTTTTATTAATCTTCTGTGTACCAGCAATGTTACATGTAATTTATAATCTTCACAACAAACCTGCAAAATAGAAATAATAATTCCACTTTTCAGATAAATACACCGAGTTGGTGAGAGCTTAAGCCACTTTTCTGAGATCTGCAAATCTCTCTAGTATTATTTCTGACCAGCCCAGTGAATCTTCCTGAATTCTTACTGGCCTGAATTTCCTGCTGGTTTGAGAGCTCTGCACATATGAAAGGAGCAGGTGAAATAGACCCCTCGTTTCTCTGTTGCTAGCCATCCATACTCATCCTTTGTGCCACCTGTCTCTGGAGGTGCGCTTCTACCATTGGGATCACCTGACTCCTTTGCCTTTTGGCTTCTGATTGGGCTTTGCCAATGGGAAGTAGAGGCGGGAGGTCAGAGGGAGAGAGGAAGGTTGAAATATTTTTCTCCCTGTTCCTTCTCTCTAGGCCACCTCTCCGCAGCTTTAGCCATACTATTTTCTTCCCTTGCTTTTTCTGCACTGGGGCAGTAATGACTTCCTCCTCTAGCTGGTCTCTGGGGCCTCAGCACTACCTTTCGTTTCCTTAAACCTGCCCACAAGTCCCTAAGAATATCCTTTATTGAAGTCTTTCCATTTAAACCATCTGGGTGGGACGAATTCTCTTTCCTGGCTGGACCCTACGAGGGTCATTAGCTAATCACCAAACTTCATGCATAACTTTCATGAATTTTGCCATATCTGTATGACACCTTGTTTATTGCTTATTTACTTCCTTTTTTGGAAATCATCTCACTTTCAATTTTTACTTACTAATTGCTTTAGCTGTATCTCAAGCAATAACATCTACGAAATCAGAATTTGATACAAATGTTATGTATTTTTTTCCTGATACATATTAAAATACATACATAACTCTTTAAGAGAAACTGTATCTAAGTACCATGGTAAATCTTCTTGCACTGACTAGGTGATCTCTTGGGTCCCTTTCATCTCAGACAAGCTGTGATTCTACATAAATAACTGAAACTTTGGTGCTTCTATTAAGTCAAAAACATCTCAGTAGTTTATGGATTTAAATTGTTTTCTTCCAGCTGTATTGCTGCAGTAAACAGAAATGAGGAAAATAGTTCTCCTCTTCATTCTTGTGCTGATGAAAAGCTTCTAAATGCTACCAAATGTGGAAAAATCATTTGGGCTTTCATTGTATTGTGCAAAGAACGCAGATAAATTGGGTTTTGTGCAAAATCAAATTTTCTTCCCTCAGGTGGTCCTCACTGTGGGGGATTTTGGAGGAAGAAAGAAAAATGGAGACTTGACTAACTGTATTTGTTGCAGGGAAGGGACCTGGATTTCATATACACTGTTGGTGGAAGTGTGAGGTGTAGGCACTGGTAGACTGTGGTTTGAGGGCACATGGCTCCTTTAAGAATTAGAACATGGTAGACTCCATCGAAAGTCAATCCATAGCTGGGATGTTACTTTCCTAGCTCTTTAAAGCCTTGTACTTGTGTTTCTCTCTCACCATAACTCTTCCCATTGACTTTGACCTCAGGGTTCTGAGGAGCCTGGACTCACACCTTCCCAGCTGCTTGACCTCATTCACCATTTGTTTAACACATGGCTCTTCCTATATTTTAATGCGCATCGGAATCTCCTGGAGGGCTTGTTAAAATGTAGGTTTTTAGGCCCAAGGCTTAGAGTGTCTGAGTCAGAAGATCTGGGGCAAAGTCTGGGAACTTGAATTTCTAACAAGTTCCCAGGAGATGCTGCTGCTGCTGGTCTGGGAACCACTCTGAGAACCCTTGAAATAATATGCCAAGTGTCTGCCCTGTGCCAGACTCTTGAGATGAAAAGATGAATAAGGCAGGAACCTTCTTTCAAACTGCTTACTTGGCAAATAATTCAAACTCTCCAAGGGTCAGTTGTCTCATCTGTAAAAGAGAATAATTATCCTTATCTCACAGGGCTATTGTGAGAATTAAGTGATATTGAGTCACAGACCTTTGCTATTTTAGAAGGACACATCTTGAGACCTTTGCAAGTCCCCAATTCTATGAATACTATTAAAACATGTAATTTTCTCCATAAAATTTAGTTAAGCATAAGTGAAAATTTTAAGTGACCCTTTCAGGCCCCTAATGATTCCCTAAATATAGGATTAAAGCAATTTATAAAAGCAATTAAAATAAATTCTTGCTGGAACACTCACTGAACAGTTTCAGAAATTACTTTCTCTTGATTCCTTATAGAGTATTTGGTGGCTCGAAGCAATGGCCAAATTTGATATTTCACCCTTGAATTTATCTAACAGTTCTTTTCACTTTCTGTTTATTTCCATTATTCATATTTTCACTGGCTTGTAAATGGGGTCTTTTTTTCCCAACAAAGATGGAAAATATTTTACACAAGTGCTATGGCATATTTAACATTAAATAGAAGAAGCAACAAGGCCACATCAAGATATAGATGTAGGCAGTGAGGTATGCTTGTTCATGAGCTCAGATCTCTGCAAATAAACCAACCAAGCAGCTAGCTGCCACATTGCACAAATCCAGAAGATGTTTTCTATATTGTAAATCATGTCTCTGAGTTGTGCAAAATGCTGGTGCTGCTTCTCCACGTGGAGATCTAATTTGTGACTGTGTTGTAGACCTAGGTTGCCCTCGAAGCTAAGATTTGAAAACTCAGGTTAACTTTGCAAATGCCAAGGCTCTGCTTGGTATGAAGGTGTCTCTCAGAGTGTATAAAACATGACTGATTTTTCAAAAAGCCTCTTTCCCAGCTTACACTTAAAAGTTTGCATTTCTGGCATTGGCTCCACTATTTCTAACCTTAGCTCTTAATATGGCACTCTTCAACTTTATTCTGTTGTTTTGAGTTAGCCCAGGTCTTGTTGGCACTTTGGCCACCACTGCTCAATAGCCCTCCGCAAGGCCTTTGGCTGCTTCCGTCTATAACACACCCGGAAAAGAAACAGGCTTGAGTTTGAGTGCCAACTCTGCCACTTCTATAGCATGGTCCTAGAGCAAGGGTTGTAAGCACTTCATGCCCCACAGTCTTCTTCCTTAAATCGGTCTCCCATTGGCTCAGTCTGTCGGGATTGCTATAGCAAAATATCCCAGGCTGGGTAGCTTATAAATATCAGAAATCTATTCCTTACGGTTCTGGAGGCTAGAAGTCCAAGATCAGCATGTTGGCATGGTTGGGTGAGCACTTTTTTCCTGATCTCAGACTTCTTGTACTCTCTTCACAAGGGCTAGAGAGCTCTCTGGAACCTCTTATAAGACAGCTAATCTCATTCACGAGGGCTCTGCCCTTAAGACCTAATCACTTCCCCAAAGCACTACCTCCTAATACTATTACCTCGGGTGTGTGTGTGGCGGGGTAGGTTTGAACATATGAATTTGGAGAGTATACATTCTGACCATAGTACCCATAAATAGTTTATGTTGGGGTAATAAAATGATAGTCACAGAGGCATGAAATTCATTTGCAGGAAGAGTCTTTATATATCATCTAGATTGGCTAACTTCTTTATTTTTGTAGCATGCATAAAACAATTGTTAGATTAGCTTTTCCCAGAAAAGATGTGTTTTAATGTAGTGGCATTATTAGCAAACAAAAAAAGTCGTCATATTTTTATAGTATAAACTGAAGAGATTTTAGGGTTCCCAATCTATCACATCATGCTTTGTATTGTGAAAATCAAGTTTAATAAAAAGTAGCTTTCTTCTTCGCTGATGAATTTAGGGGATTTGGGTCCTGTTAAATTACGGTCTGCTTTCCAGGTTAAGGAAAGTCTCTGCTTTGCTCTGGCCTGGGTTTCAGTTCTGTGGGCCAGGGGTTTGTTGAATAGCCAAGGCTGTTGATGTGTAAACCTCCTCCCCACTTTACCAGTAATTATGATATTCAGGGTCAGACCTCTAAACAGACTGTGGAGACCCTGATGCCTGTAAATGGGGCTGTGGACCCTCTTAAATCAGCTGGCCTTTGCTATTCACTTATCTATGTCTTTGAGGTTGTTTTTCTCATGTAAATTACAGTGGTTTCTTTCTAATTTGCAGGCTATTGGTTCACAAGAAAAACCCCAGTCGCACTGGAATATTTAGAAAGGGCAGTGCTGTAAGATGACAGTTTGAAAACTGGCACACATTTCTTGTTAGCCTGAATAGAAGCAGAGTGTTCAGTTCAAGAGAAATCCTTGGTCCAAGTC
>NW_024352787.1:24758595-25246575 GCF_902729225.1 Pteropus medius
CACATCCTTGTCAGCAATTGATGTTATCAGTGTTCCAGATTTTGGTCATTTTAATAGGTGTTTAGCGCTATTCTACTATTGTTTCAGCAAACAAATTCATAACTGTTATATGTTGTGCAGAAAATGATCAAGCAGGTCTTGTGGAGGACAGGGGAGACTCACCAAAGATTTCAAAAGAAGGCATCCTACGGAGGTCACTTAAAGGAGGCTAAAGATGAGTCAGCAACATGGAAGTTATTTGCCCATTTGCTCTCAAATTTATTTCTTGCCCTTTCTCAGTTCTGCTCAGTATAGTAAGGGGTGGATCTTGCAAAATAAATTTCCCAGGCTCCCTTTCAAATTGGCTTCTGTCTAGATTTGGCAAATGGGAGGCACTGGTAGGCATTTGAAGGGTGTGAAAAGAAACCATTGAGGTGTCTTCCCCGCCATTTCCTCTCAGCTTTAGGGAGCATTTCTGCAGTGGCTGTGTTTCTCCATAGTTTAAGAATCTGCTCTGTAGTCCCCTCCTCTGTAGTCTCAGCCCTGCTCAGGGACGCCACTTCTGGGCTCCATTAATACCACCTCCTTCCTTGGTCCCCCCATCCCTGGGCGTGGTAGCACTTTTCTGCAGTTTGCTAACCTCTGGACTGCTTCACTTTCCTGTTTGCCCTTCTAGCCCTTCTAACACCTTCGTAACTAATTCCCATAACTGAAGTCTCTCCATTGAATCATAAAGCAAGGGTTCAGCTTTTCATAAATGGACCTTGATTGATACACTGGAGTTGGGTGTTTGAGGACAGAGTATTGTATTTCAAGAGGAAGAAATAGCCTGGAAAGAACTTTGGGTGTTTGAAAACATGTGAGCAGGATGGAATGTGGTGAGCCTGGTGGGAGAGGTAAGAGAGGAGGGTGGAACATTGAGCAGCAGCTGCCCATGTTGGGTCTCCTAGCCTCATATAAAGTCTTTGGATTTTATTCTAAGTATAATGGAGTGTCCTTGAAGGACTTTGAGCATTGGTGTGACCCCAATAGAGTCGAACACTTCCTCCTATGCCAGATACCCCGTGTCGTTAGTCATTATCTTACCATATGTGTTATCATTTATTTTCTTATATGTCCCACTGGACAGTGCATTTCATTGACTATCTTATTTAGTTTGAGTTCTCTAGCTGTTAACACAATCTCTGGCACACAGTAGGTGCCTAGGTATTCATTGATAGATGAATGGGTAAAGAAGATGTGGTACATATATACACAATGGAATGTTACACAGCAATAAGAAAGAATGAAATCTTGCCATTTGGAACAACATGGTTGGATCTAGAGAGTATTATGCTAAGTGAAATAAGTCAGGCAGAGAAAGACAAATACTATATGGTTTCATTTGTATGTGGAATCTAAAAACAAAACAAACAAAACAGAAACAGACTCATAGAAACAGAGACCAAGGGGATGATTACCAGAGAGAGGGGGTGGGTGGGTAGGTGAAAAGAAGAAGGGAATATAGTCAATAATATTGCAATAAATTTAAATGGTGACAGATGATTACTAGAATTAGTGGAGTGACCATATTTAAAGTATAAAAATGTCGAATATTATATACCCGAAACGATTATAATCAATATAAGATTGTATACTAACTATACATAGATTAAAAAAATGAGATGTGATAACGCAAAAAAAAATTTCTGATAACTCCATTTTCATTTTTTCTCCCCTAATATTTTCCTCTGATCCTACTGGATTTGGAAATAGCGAAGTAAATTGTAACATCAAGGGCCCTGAGTGAATAATGACTCATTGTATCTACGTCTTGTGTATTGCCCTCCCACAATGACTTCTTTTGCTGATAGGACTTCAGCAAACGTGAGGCTTGCTCTCTTGGAATGTTGCTGTTATCATGTAAGAAACTTGGGTTATCCTGCAGAAGAAGCCACATGCAAATGAATTGAGTCTCGCCAACCAACAGTCCCCAGAAACTACCAAGAATGTTAGTGAGTTCATTTTGGGCCATCTAACTTTAGTTGAGCTCTTGTATGACGGCAGCTGCATGACTGCCCCTCAGTGAGGCCAACATAAAAACTTTCTAGCTGAACTCAGCCCAAATTGTGGAATTGTGAACAAAAAGTGATTGTGGTTTTCATCCACTAAATTTTGGTGGTTTGTTAAACAGCAATAGGTAACTAATATATGTAGAAAAGTAGAAAGTGGAATAAAAAAGGTACATTAAGAGCAAGCACAGTAGGAAATTGAGGCTGGGAAGACAGGTGTTCAGGATCTCTGGAATATATTCTGAGAAGTGGAGCCACCTGTGGGTCACGTGGGGAGAAAGCCATAATGGTACCTTGCTCCATTTCTTTCTCACCTCAGTGCTAACTTTGGCTGATAACCAAGGTCTACCCTAGACCCTGTGAATGTGATCCTGGCTGGAATAGCTGTGAGGGGCAAGATCACCCCTCTGGCTGCTCTTTTGCTCTGAGACTGGAATTCTCTCTGCCATGTGCTGACAGCCAGCCCTGAGTAAGAGCCTCCTGAGTTCCTTGGGCCATTGCTGACTTCCTGTCATTCTTGTCCTATGGTTTCTCTCCGATGGCACCCTCTCTCAGTCTTGGACTCCCTTTTCTCCTTGTTTTTTGGAGCCATTTGCTTGTCCTGGTTTGCTTACACTTTAGGGTTTGTATTGTCATTTGCTATGTTGAGTACATGGTGGTGGACAGAAATCAAGGATGTTCTCAAGGATGGGCTTGGTGATATCATAGTACACACATAATGGAGGTGGGGTTTATAGAGCTATGTGATTCGGTAGGAGGGACAATGGAGCTGGCATGGACTAAGCTGACTTAGGGTAGAGCTCCAGGTTTAGAATGGGGACCCAGGGTCAAAGAGACAAAGAGATGCCATTTCCAGTGTCCACAAAGGAAACAAGTAGCTCTCATTTGACAAAGCACGTTGGAGGGAAGCAGAGGCCCATGCTTATAGCAATCCACACCTCACATAAGCAGATGTCACAGCACAGAGTGACAAGGTGCAGGAGTGTTATGAAGCCTTGAGGAGGGATTGGGCTCAGCAGAACTTGGCTAGCACAGGTGGGGATGAAGCTGGTGTAGACCAGAGCAGAAAACTCTCCACAATTTAGTTAAGCGTTATCACAATGTACTTAGTAAGGAATTAGCATACATTAAGGCCAATGTCTAGATTGCTGTGTCATGCTTATGCTTGCTAGAACATGCTGTACTGCATATAGTTCTCACTCCAGGGTAAGAGTTCAGTATCCTCAATGAACAGTTAAATTAGCTTCTTAATGTCTCCATGAAGTCTTTGTAATCTATATCTCCAGATACGTGAAATGAATGGGCATTATCTATGAAAATCAAAATAGTGGTGTCCAGAAAGGCTAAATTAGGGCCCAAGAAGAAGTAATTCTTTGTTTTTATGTTATACCTGCCCCCGAGGTAGTAAGCCACTGACCACACTTTCATAATAATAATAATTAGTTGTTACTCTCCACCCTCATTTTTTTATTGAGGTGAAATTTATATCACATAAAATTAACCATTGTTATGGGTTTAATTGTGTCTCCACCCCAACCAAAGATAAATATTGAAGTCCACCAGTATCTCAGAATGTGACCTCATTTGGAAATAAGGCCATTGTAGATGTAATCGGTTAAGATGAGATCCTACTGTAGTTGGTGGGCCCTTAAATCCAATATGATCGAAATCCTTATAAGAAAAGGAAATTTGGACACAGAGACATGGAGAAAACAGCCATCTACAAGGTAAGGAGAGAGGCCTGGAAGTAACCATGAGGCACCTTGGTCTTGGACTTTCAGCCTCTAGAACAGTGAGATAATACATTTCGGTTGTTTAAGCCACTCAATTTGTGGTAGTCTGTTACAACAGCCTTAGCAAACTAATACAACCATTTATTTCTATTTTATTTATTTATTTTTATTTTTATTATGGGGACATTGATTAATGAAATCCAGTAATTTTCAGGTGTACAATTCAACAGTAAGGCATATATATATTGCATTGTGTGTTCATTGCCCATACTTAGATTTCTTTCTATCACCACATATTTGACCCCTTTTATCCCATCTACCTCCCTCCTCCCCTTTCTCCCCCACCCTCTTGTAACCACTAGTCTATTCTCCAGGTCCATGAGTCTCTGCTTGTTTGTCCTGTTCGTTTATTGCTTTTAGGTTTATATCCCACATATAAATGATGTCATGTGGTTTTCAACTTTTTCCGTCTGGCTTATTTTGCTTAGTATGATTATCTCAAGGTCCGTCCATGTTGTTACAAATGGCAGTATTTCATCTCTTCTTATGGCTGAGTAATATTCCATTGTAATACAACCATTTTAAAGTGGACAACTCAATAGCATTTAGTACATTCATAATGTTGTGCAACCACCATAGCTATTTAGTTCCCAAACATTTTCATTTCCTCCTCCCAGCCTCCCCAAAAGAAATCTGACTCATTAAACAATCACTCCCTATTCTCTCCTCTCCCTAGCCTGTGATACCACCCATCTGCTTTCTGACTTTATGGATTTATCTATTCTGGATATTTCATATACATGGAATCAAGGAATATGTGACCTTTAGTCTGGCTTCTTTCACTTGGCATGGCAGTTGCTACTTTTTATTAATCTTCTGTGTACCAGCAATGTTACATGTAATTTATAATCTTCACAACAAACCTGCAAAATAGAAATAATAATTCCACTTTTCAGATAAATACACCGAGGTGGTGAGAGCTTAAGCCACTTTTTTGAGATCTGCAAATCTCTCTAGTATTATTTCTGACCAGCCCAGTGAATCTTCCTGAATTCTTACTGGCCTGAATTTCCTGCTGGTTTGAGAGCTCTGCACATATGAAAGGAGCAGGTGAAATAGACCCCTTGTTTCTCTGTTGCTAGCCATCCATACTCATCCTTTGTGCCACCTGTCTCTGGAGGTGCGCTTCTACCATTGGGATCACTTGACTCCTTTGCCTTTTGGCTTCTGATTGGGCTTTGCCAATGGGAAGTAGAGGTGGGAGGTCAGAGGGAGAGAGGAAGGTTGAACTATTTTTCTCCCTGTTCCTTCTCTCTAGGCCACCTCTCTGCAGCTTTAGCCATACTATTTTCTTCCCTTGCTTTTTCTGCACTGGGGCAGTAATGACTTCCTCCTCTAGCTGGTCTCTGGGGCCTCAGCACTACCTTTCGTTTCCTTAAACCTGCCCACAAGTCCCTAAGAATATCCTTTATTGAAGTCTTTCCATTTAAACCATCTGGGTGGGACGAATTCTCTTTCCTGGCTGGACCCTACGAGGGTCATTAGCTAATCACCAAACTTCACGCATAACTTTCATGAATTTTGCCATATCTGTATGACACCTTGTCTATTGCTTATTTACTTCCTTTTTTGGAAATCATCTCACTTTCAATTTTTACTTACTAATTGCTTTAGCTGTATCTCAAGCAATAACATCTACGAAATCAGAATTTGATACAAATGTTATGTATTTTTTTCCTGATACATATTAAAATACATACATAACTCTTTAAGAGAAACTGTATCTAAGTACCATGGTAAATCTTCTTGCACTGACTAGGTGATCTCTTGGGTCCCTTTCATCTCAGACAAGCTGTGATTCTACATAAATAACTGAAACTTTGGTGCTTCTATTAAGTCAAAAACATCTCAGTAGTTTATGGATTTAAATTGTTTTCTTCCAGCTGTATTGCTGCAGTAAACAGAAATGAGGAAAATAGTTCTCCTCTTCATTCTTGTGCTGATGAAAAGCTTCTAAATGCTACCAAATGTGGAAAAATCATTTGGGCTTTCATTGTATTGTGCAAAGAACGCAGATAAATTGGGTTTTGTGCAAAATCAAATTTTCTTCCCTCAGGTGGTCCTCACTGTGGGGGATTTTGGAGGAAGAAAGAAAAATGGAGACTTGACTAACTGTATTTGTTGCAGGGAAGGGACCTGGATTTCATATACACTGTTGGTGGAAGTGTGAGGTGTAGGCACTGGTAGACTGTGGTTTGAGGGCACATGGCTCCTTTAAGAATTAGAACATGGTAGACTCCATCGAAAGTCAATCCATAGCTGGGATGTTACTTTCCTAGCTCTTTAAAGCCTTGTACTTGTGTTTCTCTCTCACCATAACTCTTCCCATTGACTTTGACCTCAGGGTTCTGAGGAGCCTGGACTCACACCTTCCCAGCTGCTTGACCTCATTCACCATTTGTTTAACACATGGCTCTTCCTATATTTTAATGCGCATCGGAATCTCCTGGAGGGCTTGTTAAAATGTAGGTTTTTAGGCCCAAGGCTTAGAGTGTCTGAGTCAGAAGATCTGGGGCAAAGTCTGGGAACTTGAATTTCTAACAAGTTCCCAGGAGATGCTGCTGCTGCTGGTCTGGGAACCACTCTGAGAACCCTTGAAATAATATGCCAAGTGTCTGCCCTGTGCCAGACTCTTGAGATGAAAAGATGAATAAGGCAGGAACCTTCTTTCAAACTGCTTACTTGGCAAATAATTCAAACTCTCCAAGGGTCAGTTGTCTCATCTGTAAAAGAGAATAATTATCCTTATCTCACAGGGCTATTGTGAGAATTAAGTGATATTGAGTCACAGACCTTTGCTATTTTAGAAGGACACATCTTGAGACCTTTGCAAGTCCCCAATTCTATGAATACTATTAAAACATGTAATTTTCTCCATAAAATTTAGTTAAGCATAAGTGAAAATTTTAAGTGACCCTTTCAGGCCCCTAATGATTCCCTAAATATAGGATTAAAGCAATTTATAAAAGCAATTAAAATAAATTCTTGCTGGAACACTCACTGAACAGTTTCAGAAATTACTTTCTCTTGATTCCTTATAGAGTATTTGGTGGCTCGAAGCAATGGCCAAATTTGATATTTCACCCTTGAATTTATCTAACAGTTCTTTTCACTTTCTGTTTATTTCCATTATTCATATTTTCACTGGCTTGTAAATGGGGTCTTTTTTTCCCAACAAAGACGGAAAATATTTTACACAAGTGCTATGGCATATTTAACATTAAATAGAAGAAGCAACAAGGCCACATCAAGATATAGATGTAGGCAGTGAGGTATGCTTGTTCATGAGCTCAGATCTCTGCAAATAAACCAACCAAGCAGCTAGCTGCCACATTGCACAAATCCAGAAGATGTCTTCTATATTGTAAATCATGTCTCTGAGTTGTGCAAAATGCTGGTGCTGCTTCTCCACGTGGAGATCTAATTTGTGACTGTGATGTAGACCTAGGTTGCCCTCGAAGCTAAGATTTGAAAACTCAGGTTAACTTTGCAAATGCCAAGGCTCTGCTTGGTATGAAGGTGTCTCTCAGAGTGTATAAAACATGACTGATTTTTCAAAAAGCCTCTTTCCCAGCTTACACTTAAAAGTTTGCATTTCTGGCATTGGCTCCACTCTTTCTAACCTTAGCTCTTAATATGGCACTCTTCAACTTTATTCTGTTGTTTTGAGTTAGCCCAGGTCTTGTTGGCACTTTGGCTACCACTGCTCAATAGCCCTCCGCAAGGCCTTTGGCTGCTTCCGTCTATAACACACCTGGAAAAGAAACAGGCTTGAGTTTGAGTGCCAACTCTGCCACTTCTATAGCATGGTCCTAGAGCAAGGGTTGTAAGCACTTCATGCCCCACAGTCTTCTTCCTTAAATCGGTCTCCCATTGGCTCAGTCTGTCGGGATTGCTATAGCAAAATATCCCAGGCTGGGTAGCTTATAAATATCAGAAATCTATTCCTTACGGTTCTGGAGGCTAGAAGTCCAAGATCAGCATGTTGGCATGGTTGGGTGAGCACTTTTTTCCTGATCTCAGACTTCTTGTACTCTCTTTACAAGGGCTAGAGAGCTCTCTGGAACCTCTTATAAGACAGCTAATCTCATTCACGAGGGCTCTGCCCTTAAGAACTAATCACTTCCCAAAAGCACTACCTCCTAATACTATTACCTCGGGTGTGTGTGTGTGTGTGGGGGGGTAGGTTTGAACATATGAATTTGGAGAGTATACATTCTGACCATAGTACCCATAAATAGTTTATGTTGGGGTAATAAAATGATAGTCACAGAGGCATGAAATTCATTTGCAGGAAGAGTCTTTATATATCATCTAGATTGGCTAACTTCTTTATTTTTGTAGCATGCATAAAACAATTGTTAGATTAGCTTTTCCCAGAAAAGATGTGTTTTAATGTAGTGGCATTATTAGCAAACAAAAAAAGTCGTCATATTTTTATAGTATAAACTGAAGAGATTTTAGGGTTCCCAATCTATCACATCATGCTTTGTATTGTGAAAATCAAGTTTAATAAAAAGTAGCTTTCTTCTTCGCTGATGAATTTAGGGGATTTGGGTCCTGTTAAATTACGGTCTGCTTTCCAGGTTAAGGAAAGTCTCTGCTTTGCTCTGGCCTGGGTTTCAGTTCTGTGGGCCAGGGGTTTGTTGAATAGCCAAGGCTGTTGATGTGTAAACCTCCTCCCCACTTTACCAGTAATTATGATATTCAGGGTCAGACCTCTAAACAGACTGTGGAGACCCTGATGCCTGTAAATGGGGCTGTGGACCCTCTTAAATCAGCTGGCCTTTGCTATTGACTTATCTATGTCTTTGAGGTTGTTTTTCTCATGTAAATTACAGTGGTTTCTTTCTAATTTGCAGGCTATTGGTTCACAAGAAAAACCCCAGTCGCACTGGAATATTTAGAAAGGGCAGTGCTGTAAGATGACAGTTTGAAAACTGGCACGCATTTCTTGTTAGCCTGAATAGAAGCAGAGTGTTCAGTTCACGAGAAATCCTTGGTCCAAGTCGCCATAGATTCTTAGTGCTTGGGAGACCTTAAAACTCATCTCTAGGGTCCTCAATCTATTCCTATGATGTGGAGCCAGCTCACTGTCTCATTCTACCTTTTTGAAACAGCTACTTAGATACTTGAAGACAACTGTCAGACTTTCCCCCATGGCTTTTCTTTCCTGGCTGAGAATGCCAGTTTCTAAAGTGATTTCTTATTTGACATGGTCTTGGTTTCCAGCACAACCCTCGACACTTTTCACCAACACTGGTTTGTTAGCGTTCTTCTAAAAATGGGGTGTCCAGAAATAATTACAGTAGTCCAGGTGTTGACTGACTAGAGAAAAGCATTTTGGGAATGTGACCTCCCTAATCTTAAATAAATAATCTGTTTACTTAACACTGAGTGGGGCAAACTATATCTAATACAAAACTCCAATGTTCAGAAGTCTGAAAAACATCATTTAGTCATACTAAAGATCATAATAACTATCATTTGTTTGGTGCATACATTTTACATGAGTTATCTCATTTAATTCTCATAATACCATGAGGTAGGTATAATATAATAGTACCATTAAATTCTATTTTTGCAGGTGAGGAAACTGAGGCTCAAAGGGATTCAATGGTCTGCTGGGTAGTAAGCCCAGGATTAAAAACCTGTATACTCTCCACTATATTCCATTACCTTTTTATGTTTTTAATGGTCAGGTGAAAAGAAGTATTTAACTGAGAGATTTGCTGCCTTTGTAGAGTTGAAGGATTATGACTTATAACAGAGAGAAAACTTGGGAACTTGTTGGGAAGAACTATCATGGAGAATGCAGATGGGACATTTGGAACAGACACCCTCTAAGACTCCATGACAAACACAGTTCTCTCAGCTTCCAGGCAGTGTAGACTTTCCATTTGGAAGCAGAGCCTGTGAGCTTATATTTCGGTAACATTATAGCAGCCAGGGGGTCCAACAGGTTTTGTAAAAAATAAATAAGTAAATAAATACAACAAAATGAAAGTAGTTATGTTAAGTGTCATGCAGACAAAACAAAGGATTGAATTATTTTTGTCTCTTCTGGCTTCTGTGGGCCATGGACAGAAATGTTCTCCATCCGGCAGTGCCAAGGAATCACCTGAAGGGTGTATTTAAAAACATACTCCCTGGGCTCTGATGTTCATCCAAATGGTCTGGGTTGGGACCTGGGTTTCCACTTTATGAAGCTTTCCAATGACTTCTGAATTGCAGACAGGGTTGGAACCAGACTGTGAATTTCTAACCTGAGCCTGCAGGATGACTTAAGTCTATTAAGCAATGAGCTCCTCAGAGAAAACCACCTGAGCTGATTTTTATTTGCTGAATTGAACAATTGGCTTGGTTATGCATAGTTTTCTACACATTTAGCATGGGCATAAGATCACAGGTCTTAAGAATAGCAACAACACAAACATATACAGGCTATCATGCCAATAGATGAGAAGAGATTCATGAAATTATCTTCATTCTAAGCAACAAATTTCATAATTATCAATATTCTTTTCATGTACTGTAAGAGTCTGCATAATTTCCCTGTGGTAGAATGTAGAGAAATCAAAACAATAAACTAAGAGATCTACCAATTCATTGGAGCACAAAATTTAAATCTGTGTTTGCTAATAATATTTCAATTTCTGGGCAAATCTAACATGGAGAGACTGAATAATTATATTTCCATCTTTACTTTGGGGGAGTCTGTTTACTTATTACTTTGGTTAAGAATGCTAAAATCTTGGAACTCTCTACTGTGATATTTACCTTCATCAGATGAATTTATTTCTTAAGATTGTATTGATTTTGTCTTATAAACATACTCATCAAGTAATTGCTCTAGGTCTTAGAAAGAAATTTAACACTCAGTCTAGGCTTTTTAGATGATAAGTTCTTGCATGAAGAAAATAAACATAAAAACATACTAATAATCTGTTGTCTATTTGCATTACAGTTTATGAAACATTTTGAAATCCTTGACCTGGTTTGATTCCTTCTCAAACCTTTGAAGTAAGGAGACCAAATTTGCCATGGAATTTCTTTAGATTTATAGACATTATTCTATCTGTGTGTGCTTTTTCATCAATTTGTATTCAAGTTGATGATGCGCAACTCTTGAGAATCACATCTCTTTATAGAAAACCTTCTATTAACCCAAACTTAACCTAAAGAGGCTGTGTTCCCCACCCTGTATATTGAGGGACATAAATTAAAATGAAATGAGTGGATATCAAAAGGGCTGTCTCACTTTTCAACTAATTAACTCACTTGTTCCTTCCTCCAATATGTATTGAATATTTATTATGTAGCAGGTATTTCCTTCCAGCTACAGCTAAAATCTTGAGACTGTAGTGGGTAGTTGTTAAGAACACAGGCTTTGTTACTGACAGATTTGGCTGTGAATCGCTTCTCTGCCACTTATGTGACCTTGTACATGCTGTCTCTCCCCTTCCCCCCACCCCAGTTCTAGCTTCCCATCCTGAATAATAATAATAATAATAATAATAATAATAATAATAATAATAGTGTGTCCTGATATCATTTTTTGGGAGGTGAGAATTAAAGGAAATAGTGTTCATGGAGTGTTAAGCATAGCACCTGGTGTTTAAAAGGGACCTAGTGAATCGCAGAATAAAATGTTACCCTATAGTAAGAGCTGCTGTTCAGAACATTGACAATGGCTGGCAAAGACACTTTGGTTCTGTTTGATGGATCACACATTTAAAAGAGGAAGTGTTACCCAGATATTTAGAAGCACTCTCTACAAGACAGTCAGAGGCTAACTCCTTGTACTTTGTAATTAGTCATTATTATTTTGTATTATTTTGTTTTTAAGTTATGGATAACATCTCAAGTTGGCTTACAGAGTAAAGAGAATTTACTGATTCCTATAAACTGCCAAGCAGTAGAATTATCTTTAGGCAAAGCTTGTTCCAATAGCTCAAAGAATAGGAACTTGGTTTCTGTTGATTGCGTGTACTGATGGCTTCCTCCTGAAGCTCCATGTGGTGGCCCCACCTCAGGTCCCAACTCTCTCCTTAAGTGAAAAAGTGACTGTGCATCTGTGAGCTCCACATCTTCACAGGGCTAAAGGGATTGAGGCACTTGCTTTGGATGCAAACTTTAAGTGGACACCAAAAAAGCAAACAAAAAAACCCACACAAACCCCCCACGGCCCCCCAAAAACCTTTATAATCAATATACATAATATTTTGGTAAAATATTATAAGGTAAATAAAAATTAAAGTACAATCCATGCCAATATCAAAGATTTCAATAAAGGAAAGATCAGAATCAGCTGAAGAGAGATGATTTTTCCTAGTAGTTCTAGCAAACATCTCTTTTCTCTTCTGGGCCCTGAGTCATGTCCCATCCTAGAACTCATTGCTATGGCCAGAGGAATGGGATATGCCCACTGGCTTCAGCCATATAAGCATCCACTTCTGGAGCTGGGGATAGGGTCGGTCCCACTTTAATCAAGTGACAGTGAATGGGAGAGCTGGCTCCAGGAAGAAAGAGTACTGTTTCTCCAGGAAAGGCGATTGACTCTCAGGTGTCAATAAAGTAGATTTCATAATAGTCATTAATTTAATTAACCAGATTCCATCTTTTTTCCTGGTCCCAAAAATAATCTGTTCATTTGCTGACTATTACAAATTGATGTTCATCTTGACTGTCAAAAATCCATGTTCTGCTTATGTTGCCTGCCTTACACCCACTTTGTTTATAACAAGGTCAAGAAGGATGAGGTGGTGATGTGGGTAGAAGAGATCTGAGAGGTTTGGGTATCCATGGATCTATCTTGTTAGGGTAGGGGGATCAGGGAAAATGTGGTCCATAAAGTTGTCTTTGTGTCTGTGTGCAGTCATAATAGTAAGGATGTGTGTGTGTGTGTGTGTGTGTGTGTGTGTGTGTGTGTGTGTGTATGTGTACACATGCACTGGTTTACACATACAAGGAAAAGTTTTGGGCAGTGATTGTGTTAGGGGCAGAAAGTGAAGATTTTTCTTAACTGACCAATCCATACTGTCTAGTTTGGGGAGCGCTCTCAACATTGGCACAATGGTGACTATCACAAGCGCATTCTCAGTGGGATACTTATTAAGTACCTCTGATGATAAAGTTGCTGTTCATACCTGAATACTTGGTGTGTGTATATTATATATGTATGTGGTTTTCTCATGTACAAAAGCTTAGCTAGTTTGCAAGGCTGGCATTTTCACTTTCTCTTTTACAGATTAGAAGACTGAGGTTCAGATATCTTACAGAAAAATATAACGCTAGAGACGAACGACTAGAAAGTAGCTGTGATCAAATTTAGCTTCAGATCATTCTGGCCCCAAGGCTCACATCTTTTTTGGTGTTCCTGGCCTGATAGAGCGGGTAGATGTTAGACCTGGAGTCAAGAGGCGGGGTCTCCTCCCCATTCAGTAACTGGCTGTCCAACCTTGATCAAGTCACTCTTCTCTTTCTGGGCCTTAGTGTTCATATCTACACCACGAGAGTAACTTTTAAGTTTTGTTTTTAGCAGAAGACCACTTTCTCTGAAGGAAATCTTAGACTACCAAAGTGGGCTGCTCTGATGGAGACTGGGGAGTGGAGAGTCTGGGTGAGGTTGGGGATCACAGAACCCTGCTGATTCAGCAGCCTTTTCCCACTGGGGAGCTCTAGGACAGCAAAAAAACTCCTGAGGTGCTGGAGAACACAGTTTAAAAGCCACTAAACTAGACAAAAGTCCTTTCCGGTTATACCATTTCATGGCTACAGTGAATGTTCTTTGAAGGGAACAGAAAAATGGGGAAATTAAGGGACTAGAGGCGTGAAGTAAATGAGAAAAGAAGAGGAAGGACTCTGAAGTCTGAAGTCCTCCTGGCTGACAGGAGCAAACTAAGTGAGAAACCCCAGGTCCTTTGGTTAGAGATGGAGAAATCAGCATGAACGTCATCTGCGGAAACACACACATTTTGGTACTAGTTTCTTGTTTTGTTCTTTGAAAGCCTTTTTTTTTTTTCTTTTTGGATACACCTTTCATATTCTTTTAGAACAATATCATTGTCCTCTCTGTGAGTTTAGAATCTACTACAGGGAATCTCAGGAAGTGTTAGTAGGATGAATGTTAAAGTTGATTAGATTGGGGAGGGGATGATGAGACTATTAAGCTGGTTTAAAAATCAGTTGGTTTCAAGAGCCGTAAGCAGTTGGTAAATAAAAAAGAAAACTCTTTCTTTATAGTTCTTAAAAGAAATTCATAATGGGTTTTCCTCATAAACTGCAATTATTTTTAAATAGCACTAATGAATAATTTAAAGATCCAATGGGTTAGGCAATTAGTTTTAAGTGTGGATTAATTGCTTCCTTTATAATATTCCGTATTCATTTCTTCACATAATATGGACAGATAGTTCATCTTCTTTAAAAATATTTTATGTTTTCTAAAATGTTCTGATAGGTGAGAAAAGAAGCTGCTGCTGTTATTGTAAAATGGGAAGCTCGTGGCTTCTGAGCCTGTGGCTCAGATGGAGTTTGCTTCTCCTGCCCCTACCCTTCTCCCAGTAATCCACTAGGCAGGATGTGGCTATCTGTTATGGCCCAGTACAAATACACACACAGACACATTAACATAAAAGTTATATGGTACAGAAGTTTTAGAATACAATGCTTAGCTTTCTTTCATACCCACTAATATTTTCTACCACATTGCATTTCAACCATGATCCAGGATGTTAACTTTCGAAGAAGGAAGTAGGTGTTTGGGTTGCTGGCCAAGGTCTGTTTCTTTACCTGAGTGGTGGTTATCAGGATGTTCACCTCGTAATGATTCACTTGGTAGTACAATCATCTCATATGGTTATCTGTACCTGTGTTTTATTTTACTATATAAAGGTTAAAAATATATGTTCAAGCAGCTTGGAAAACATTGTCCTCAGGGTATGGAAACCTGAATGAATCATATCACAGCTTCCTGCTCATCTTCATTTTGTTTTTAAGGCAAGGAGAAATGGTTAACCTAAAATACCCAAGGGTAAGTTAAGGGACCTAAGAACCAAATCCAGGAGTCTCATTTTCAGGCACAAGTCTTTCCTCCACTGGTGGCTTTGCTGAGTCATTGCACAGTGACTTAGCCAGATGGGATTCCCCTCAGGTTGGAGTTTACAATTCCTTTGGAAGGACACACACACACACACACACACACACACACACGCACGCACACACGGGGAGGAGGAGGGGGCAAGAGAGAGAACACTACACAGGGCATTTTACTGTTATAAACTTCAATTTTTGAATGTCTTTCCACTCTTTCAGAAAGAGGTACACTCTCTTTAATCCTTTCTCCCTTAATTAGCTTCCTCTAATGGGTGCCTGTGAGTTAACATTGAGTGTCTATTTCCCTCATTTTATTGATCTGTCTTGAAAATGTCTTAAAACACCAATCGACCTTCTTTAGAGAGTAGTATTTCAAACAATGTATGCAGAACAGTGGGAGTTGAAACCTTGGGTTCTTGCCTGGGCCCTAACCTGCAGCAGCTTTGTGGTCTCAGGTAAAGGGCAGTGGATGTCTTTTGTCAATCAAAAGCAATCAATTTTACTATTTTTACTCTCCAAGGACACAATGGCATGAAGCTTTTATCTCCCAAATAGTACAACTTTTATTCAGTATTAAGAAAAATTATTCAGAACTTGGAAATAAGGCAAAAAGGTGAGAGGCATGACCTTTGAATGTCATGCGTGGCCTTAGACCCACCCAAAGTGGGAAAAGTATTTTTTGTTCAACTCTTTGCTTACCATTGGTTAAAAGTTCAGACTATGTGAGATTTTTGCCCAGTAGAGACACAAAATTATTTCCATCCAATTGAACTGATAACCCAGATGTTATAGTTTATTACTTTACTGAAGTTTAAATAATTTTGTATCTAACCCAGAAATCATATCCTAATACTTCTTTAGTAAGTTATCTTTAAATACCTAGTGTTTCAAATATTCTTTGAACAAATTTTAGCATATTACTGGTTTCTTTATTAATTAATGAATTGAATAAAATCTTTGACATATGTTCATTCTATATTTACATGAGAGTCAAGGTTTTATCTTTTTGAGAATTAAGCTTTTTGTAGGTTGCTGTACAGAGATGCCCTAATCTGACAGAACCAATTACTGTTTCATGAGAAGTGCGTTAGCCCAGGCACGTCTCTTCTTGCTCCCAGACTGAATCCCAAGTAGCAATAGAACTCTGACTTTGCCAACTCTGTTTCTCCAGTTTTCTACTTTTCTTCAGGTCTACAGCTTTTATGTTTTTGTTTAGTTTCTGATTTGTTATTCTCACTGGTGTTAGTAATAATTGCGAATTTGATTTTACAGTCTGACCATTTGGCGATCTCTTATAAATGGATGATGGAGATCTACTCCCTGCCAGATGAGACAGACTTTCTGGTTTGATAATCTTTGTTTCTTTTTTTTCTTAAAAAAAAAAATATATATATATATATATATATATATATATATATATATATATATATTCATCAACATTCTTGAAACCTGCTTATTACACCTGCTTTTTAAAATTAAATTTATTGGTGTCATTGGTGAATAAAATGATATAGTTTTCAAGTGTACAATTCAATAACATGTTATATGTATTTACATTGTTGGTTTACCACCCAAAGTTTCTTTTGTTTGTTTGTATGCTTGTCTATCTGCGGGTACAAATCAATTAAGAATTTCATGCTCACTAAAAAGAAAAGTTCTTTGAGATCTAAATCAGTGAAATTTTGTGTTTCTGGGATTATTTTTGACTTGAGGCTGAAGCTATAGAACTGAAATTATGAACTCTCTTTGTGTCTGTAAGCCTGTGTGTGTCTGTGATTCAGAAAGGGGCTTGATATTTCATTGTACTAATATGAAATGCTTTCTTACCTCCATGTTAGATTATTACATCTTAAAATAAAGAAGCTCTGATCTGACTAGTTTTCAGAAATTGATAAATCTTACATAAATCTCATATTACCCAAATTTACAAAAAATAAGGAAACTACACTTCACAAAAGCTACAATTATCAGAAACTAAGGAAACTACTAAATCTAGTACTAGATTTAAAAATTGCTTCTCAATAAAAGCGTTAGTTCATGAACACTTTAATATAAGCATCCAAGCTCACATAGTTAAGATAAATCTTGGGAAAAATTATACTGGTTCAATAATTTGGGTTAAAAATAAGCAATAACTATATTTCTTTCTCTTGATTTTATTAGTATGGAGTTTTTTTTCTAATGAACTTCCTAATCTTTTCATATTGGTTTATGGACAAAATAAACTAACATTGCTTCTACTTCGTATTTAAGGTAATGGAAAATGTAAATTTTGTTTAAATTGAATGACGATTCTGAAAAATGTTTTCATCGCAGTATTTATGCTTTGTAGTATGTCAGCTCGGACATAATTTCCAACATCCTCAGGCAACTGGAAACCTTGGATTAATATTTAATTGAGTTAATTGATAATGGTTGTTTACCTAGATAATTTCTGAGTAAGAATGAATAATGAAACTGATTACTAATCATAATTTTAAATTTACATACTTGACTTATTATTTTTATATGCTAGAGAGTACATATATTTGTAAGTCATATTAAGGAACCTTGTTCATTTTTGTCACACTAAGAAGGAGCAAAGAGGTGTGCAACTGTAGATAGCTGCTTTGTATATACTCATGAACTTTGATAGTTTACTAAAATGTTTGTGAATGATTGATTTTTCAATTACCCTCCTCCTGGTTTTCTCTGTGAAATAATTTTGGTTAAATTGAGTTATTTTGGTTAAAATTTATGATTAATATTGCAAGTGGCTGTTCTAACCATTCCTATTCAACATCATCTGGAGATATTAGTCAGCTCAATAAGGCAAGAAAAAAGCAACAAAAAGAAATGAAAAGCATTTGAATTAGGAGGAAGAAATAAGTTTTTCTACTCTTAGATAGCATGACTGTCTATGTAGAAAATCTCAAAGAATCTACAAATGGGCTCTTAGAACGAATGAGGTTAGCCAGAATGCAGGATACAAGATCAGTATATAATAATCAGTTGTATTTTTATATGTATTAGCAATGAACATTTGGAAATTGAAATTTAAAAACCCCTATCATTTATAATGGCACCAAAAACCCATAAAATATGTAGGTGTAAATCTAACAAATTATATAAAACATATATATGCTGATAATTACAATACAATAATCGATAAAATAAAAGAAGACATAAATAAATGGAGACATGTTCTTGGATGGGAAGACTCGATATTGCCTAGATGCCAATTCTTCTCAAATTGATCTATAAATTCAATGCAACCCCAATCAAACCCACAAGGACTTTGCAGAAATTGTCAAACGGATTCTAAAATTAAGATAGAAAGGGAAAGAAGACAGAGGAACCAAAACATTTTTAAAAAGGAACAAATTTGGAAGACTCATATTACCTGATTCAAACATTTGTTATAAAGCTACACTGATCAAAACACTGTGATACTGGCAAAATAATATACACAGATCAATGGAGCAAAATAGAGAGTCCAGATATAGACTCTTCATATATGGTCAATTGACTTGACAAGGTACAAAGGCAATACTAGAGAAATTATAGTCTTTTCAACAAATGTTGTAACAATTGAACAATGGCTCTTGATCCATACCTCATATAAAGCCCAAACTACAAAACTTCTAGAAGAAAACATAGGAGAAAATCTTTGTGACTCTGGGTGAGGCAAATTTCTTAAAAAGACACTAAACCATGATCCCTAAAAGAAGAATCATGTTATACTTTGTTGGAATTAAAAACTTTGCTTTCAGAGGACATGTCCAAAAGAATAAAAATACAAGCCACATGTTAGCACACAATGTTTGCAAAACACAAATCTGATAAAGAACTTGCATCTAGAATATATAAAGAACTCTTTAAACCTAACAGAATGACAACAAACAGCCCAATTGAAAACTAGTCAAAAGATTTAAGAAATTTTACTAAAGAAGTTGTCTGGAAGGCAAATAAGCGTATGAAAAGATGCTTCTCATCATTAGTCTTTAGGGATATATAAGTTAAAATCATAATAAGATATCACTATATACTTATTAGAACAGCTAAAAACTGCCATCACCAACAAAAACAATGAACAAACAACAAAAACCTGACAATATCCAGTGCTTGTGCAGATGTGAAGCAATCGAAACCGTCATATGCCACTGCGAGAATGCAAAACAGTATAGTCACATGGGAAATCGCTTGGCAGTTAAACATTTACTTACTATGAGATCCAGCAACCTCACTCCAGGATATGCCCATGTGAAATAAAAACTTATGTTTACACAGAAACCTGTATACAAATGTTTATAGAGTCTTTATTCATAATTGCTCAAAAATGGAAACAATCCAAGTGTCCTTCAACTCATGAATGGATAAACAAACTGTTGTCTATACAACACAAGGCTACTTAGTTATAGAATGGAACAAACTACTGAGATTCACAACTACATGGATTAATCTCAAGTGCATTATGCTAAGTGAGGGAGGACAAACTTAAAAGGCCACATACTGCAGGATTCTCTGTATAGGACATTCTGGAATAGCAAAACTATAGGGGCAGAAAACAGATCAATGATTGCCAGGGCTGAGACTGGGGCAAGGGGTTGATAAAAAAGGGGCAAGATGGGATTTTGGGGTATTGTGTGAAGAACCGCTTTATGCCTTGCTTTGTGGTGGTGGTTAGCTGACTAAATGCGTGTCAGGTATTGTAACTCCAGGATTGTACATTAAGAAAGGATGACTTTGACTATGTAAATTATACCTTAATAAAATAATATTGATGCTCAAATCTACACTAGGAGCAAGTGATTGATAGAGAAATGCAACTATGTATGCAAGGCTATGGGATTAGTTTTGCTTTTCAAGAAAAATAGAGAGTTGCTTTGTCCTAAAACATGTTTGTTCCAGAATATAAGACCTTAGTGAATATGTACAGCAAAATGTAGCGAATATGAAAAAAATAAATTTAATTTGTCTGAATCTGAATCTGAATCTGAAAAAATGTATAAAAATGTGTTAAAATTTTGACAAAGTTGCACAATTTTTATGAGCTTATTATAAAATTATATAAAAAAGAAGAAAATTCATGAAAACTTTTCTGCTACTGCTATATTAATTCATAACTTAAATTTAGCTTTCTCTCTGTTATAATAATAAATTGGTTTTATAGCTCTTATCCACTGAGACAGTAGAGATCTGAGTCTCACTAGAAGAATTTTCTGACCTCTGTGTTGACTTTATCACTTCTTTGATTATTTAAAAATAACAAAGAACAAAGTTTCTTCACTGTGAACAAGCTCAGCTTCCTTACAACCATGTTACCTTTAAAATATCTAAAAATATTGTATTATCACTTTGTTTAAATAGGTAGCCAAATAATTTCCTTCAGGCACCCAGGATCCTATCTTAATCAAGTTACTAAATCTTTTTGATCATTCTTTTGATTATTGTCTAACTTTGGAGCCTAAATGGAGAAAAATAAAATGACATTTCCAGGATATTTTTTACATCTAAAACATATTTAAAATTTTCAAGACGTTCCCTGGAAATCATTAAAATTTCTTGTTTAACCTTATAAAAACAGATGCTGTAAATAATTACGTGGTTTGTTTGAGGTTTTTTGTTTTGTTGATTTTGGTTTGGTTTGCTCCATACCTATATAACAATTCAACATTATCATAAAAGCTGCATGGGAAAAAATGTCAAATCAAAAGACATGTTCAGCTTTTCTTAGGTTAAGTTTTCATGGTTAAAATGTTATTAATTCAAATATTTCAGAAGTTGTAGGCTTTACAAGAATGCCCTAGAGATAGGTCAATACTCTTCCTATCTGTAATATGTTCTTACCTTTAGGGGAACCAGCAATCGAACCCTGATGGAATAGTTAAGGACTCTACTCCAATATAGAATTTTATTCTCCCTTCTGGTATTTTTGATTACTGTAATAAATTAACCATGGTCATTCAGTTTCATAATCAAAGAGGGTTCTGCTTTCTTCTGATGCTTGCCTGAATGTTCTACAGGCTAGAATTTGTGTCTTTAACAAGAAAGGTCAGCTTCAGAGCCTCCTGCAAGAGAATTGTGCCAAATACTCTATTGATATGTCTAAGAATAGACTCTTGGGTACAGGCTTCTGAGCTGACATAGCTGAAACAACTTTTAGATTGCATCAGTAGGCAGAGTCAGAATTTCAAGGACTCTTTTTAGTCTACTGCACAAAAGCAGACTGCTTCCCCAGACTTAGCAGAATGAGAATTATGTGTGTGACTGAATAGATTAATGAAGGAAATTTAATTTGGGCTGTTTGTTTGGAATATTGTTGATGCTGCTTTAATGTTCTATATTCTATGAACAGATAAGAAAATATGAGAAAGCCTTTTCTCTTATTTCTTCACTAAACCTCAATTTAATAGAATCTGCTTTTATATTGGAGTGAAACTTAATGGTATCTAATTCTTACCTGATCCCCCAGAGCTCAGAAATAAATAATTTTACTGAGTCTCCTTATTTTTGCATGGAAATATAGTTTTTTTTTTTCATATATTTATAAGAATCTGCCCTCTTTTTTTTACTGGAATATAATTGGACAAATCAATTGTGCAACCAAGGCAATAACTACATGTCATATTTGAGGAGGATTCTCATTTAATTAGGCATGACACATCCACTATTAAGTAAAATTACTGTGATTGTTATTTTGTGGTTGCCCCTGGGGTGCTCAGATTAAACATTATTTCTGGGTGTGTCAGTGAGAGTGGGTTTTTTTGCATGAGATTAGCATTTGAATTGGTATACTGAGTAAACTAGATTGCCATCCCCAATGCCAGTAGGCATCATCCAATCTGTTGAGGACCTGAATAGAACAGAAGAGCAGAGGAAGGAGCTATGTATCCCCTTTTGCTTTCAGCCTTTCTGCTTGTTCTGGGATATTGACCTTATACCATTAACACCCTCGGTTCTCAGGGCTTCAGAGTCAGACTGAATTACCCCACTGTCTTTCTTGGATCTCCAGCTTGCCCAGAACACATGGTGAGACTTCCCTGTCTCCCTAATTGTGTGAGTCAATTCCTATAATAAATCTTTTCCTACTCATGTATATCCTGTTGGTTCTGTTTCTTTTGAGAACCCTGACTAATACAACTACAGACCTGCCATGTGGAGCCAACATCTCAAAATTGCTCCCAAGGAGACCAGCTTGGTGTCTGGCTTACAGGGTCCCAGTGTCACAGTTGGTAAGGAGCCCATCTGCTGGGCCAGAGACCTCTGCAAATTTGGGGGATCTCAAGAAGAGAATACTTCACCCCTAAATATAGCTACATACACCACCGGGTAAAATCTGCTGGAGAGAGTGTCTTGTGCTTGTTGTTTAAGCCTTAGAATAGAAGAGCAAAAGTCCAATCCAAGATTCCCTAGGAAAATTTCTATGCAGAAGTTGCTCCAGATTTGCAAAGCAAATTTAGGGAGGCATGGATGGTTAATAAATACCCCTTTTTTGCACCTATATGAGTAATCAGGCCAAACATAGTGATATACCAGAAGGGTGGTAGAGAGATTGCTCTCTGAACCTTGGAAATGAGGAAAAAAAGAGGATGGCATGTCCTTTCAATGTCCTGTATGAGCACAGGCCCACCCAAATTTAGAGGAGTTTATCTTACTCAACTCATTTAGTATCAACTGAAATTTTCAGATTTAGTGAGGTTACACATTAACTCTTATAGATTTTTGTCTAGTAGGGATGCCAATGATTTCTTTCCAATGAAATGATAACTCTAAAGTTTATAGCTTGTTGCGCTAGTGAACAATAAAGTGTTTGTGTCTAGTTCAGAAATTTTATTCTAATAACCTTTTACTAAATTGCCTATAAAGATCTGATTCCTTAAATAATGTTTGAACCAGTCTTAACATTTTACTAGTTTCCTCAGTAATCAATGAGTAAAATAAAGTCTTTGGCATGTGTTCATTTTATATTTTCATGAGTTATGATTTAAAAATTGTATTTTAATATAAATAAAGATTTTTCTTTTCATTTTTGTTCATCTCAGAAGGGATCCTAATGTGAGTGATGTATAGCTGATTTGATGCAATTTCAGGAAAAAGCAAAGAAATATAAAACAATTAGCTTTTGCAATAGTCATTGAATAGATTGGGTAAATTTATTGGAACATGTTAAAAAATCAAATCATTCTTAGACTACTTCATGAACCATCTAGAGGTTTTGGGCCTCAAAATGAGATACCTCTGAACCTAGATGAGGTCTGAAACTTAGCCTTCTTTTGGCCTGACATGGTTTGATTCTGAAGTATTCGAACTGTTATTTGACATAGAGATTCGAAATGGTTTCATGTCAAAAGAACCATAGTAGTTGCTAAAAATATCTGTTGAAAGAATATCAACACAGAGGGTCACTGTTCTCTCAAGCCGTTCTAATCAAAACCCTACATTCATCTAGGCTAGAGTTGAGTTTGCCATATCTTCCTGGATATTTTGTGTTGTTAGCCTAGCTTATTGCATAGGTCCATTTCTCTGTCTTGGCATAGTCTTTATTCCAGTTCATTTTTCATAGGCCAGAGCTTCCAGAATGGCCTATCATTATGACTACATAGCTTATGAACAGACAAATTCTGGCAAATCCAGGAAAGTTCAGCATGTAACTTGGTTGATTAAAGTCAGGTAGTGGAGGCAGAATGAGGAGGAGCTGAATGGAATAGGAGCTGGGTTTAAATTCTTCTCCAGTTTGCATAAATCACCAAATTCATTCATGACTTGCTCCATCCTTAATATGGGAAAAAACACAGCTTGACTCTATTGAGTTGAGAGCTCTGGAATCAATGATCTTTAGAGAAACTTAAAGTTAAAACACAATAAATTGTTTGAAAACAAATTAAATGGTATTTAAATGCTCAAAAGGAAGTATATCTGGGTTAGGAGGAGGCTGTTAGAGACACCCCAGAAGTAGGTAATAGTGGTTTGGACTAGGCTTGTAGCAGTGAGCATGGTGAAAAATGTCAGATTCAATATATATTTTAGAAGTACAACAGAAGAACTTACTGGTGAACTTGACAAGGGGTGTGAGAGATAGAGAAGAACTAAGATGACACCTAGGTCTGTGGCCTGAGTAACTGGGTAAATGGTGGTTCCATTTATTAATATGGATTGGAGAGAGGAGAGTGATTTGAGTAGAGAGTGAACCAATATTTCTGTTTAGAACTTGTAAATTTGAGATGCCTTCGAGACATCCAAGTAGAAACATTAGGACATCTGGAGCTCAGAGGTTAGGTCCAAGTGGGGAGAGAAATTTGAGAGTTGTCAGTTCATTTGAAGCTGTGGGACTAAAAATTATAAACTAAGAAAAGAGTGTTGATGGGGAAGGAAAGAGCATGAGACTAGGACCAGGGGAATCTCCTACTTTTAGAAGTCTGGGAAAGGAGGAGCGGGCAAAGAGGCTGAGAAGGATGGACTTCTGAGGTAGGAAGAAAACCAGAAAAATGTGGTGTCCCGAAGCCTAGAGAAGAAAATATTTCAAGGAATAGTATCAGCAATGTCAAATGCTGCTGAGAGATTAGTAATGGGATGACGACAAAGAACAGACCATCCATTGGCTTTGGCCCAATGTAGGTCATTGGTGACATTGATAAGAATCCTATCAGGGAAGAGATAGGGAAGAAAGTTAGATTTTTACAGACCAGTTAATAACATGGATTTTGGAATTATTCGGATGACAATAATAGCTGCCATTAATTATGATTCAGTATCTACCAGATGTTTTATAAAAATTGTCTCATCTAATCCTCTAAACAATTCTATGAGGCATGTAGTGCCATTATACTCATTTACAGATAAAGAAATTGAAATTTAAGTATTTAAACAAAATGACTAGTGTCACACTCTATCAGTAGCAGAACCAGATTCAAACAGAAGCCATGTAGCTTTAGAGCTATCCCTCAGCTGCTTTGATAACTGCTTGCTGTAGCTAGTTTAAAGCATTGCTGTCCTACTGATGAGCTGTGTAATTTTGGTTAAGTTATTTAATTTCTGTAAGACTTGGTTTCTACATTTTTTAAATAAAATGGAGATCTTATGTATCTAGAGGGTTGTGAGCATTGAGTTATTGTATTCAAAACCTTAGCATAGAGCCTGACACATGATTATTATCTGGTGCAACATATTCATTTTGCAGATAAGGAAGCCAGGCGCTGGAGAACCCAGAAAACTTGCCGCAGGTACACAGAGTGTGTCAGAGGGAAGACAGTGCAAACGCCCTGGTTTCTCATCCAGAGCTCTCAACTCTAAGGACCCCTGACCAGCTACCTTTCTTGGAAGGCCCCGTCCAGGAACCAAAATACTCTTTGATGCAGTTCCAATGCACTTCTGAGCCACTTAAAATAGTCCCTGCTAAGGCAACAAATAACTCACAATGTCATTACCTGCCTGATGCCTTTTGAAGCAGCACTTTTCCCAGGAGTGCTCTGTCACCGGAGTGACAATCTCTCATGTTGTACATCTCCCCAAAGCTGACACTCTGCTTTTGTGTTTTAAAATGCCCAAGATAGATCGCAGAAGTGCCAGTTCGCTCCAGAAAGCAGAAACTGTACTTTAGGCTGTCTTATGGCTAAGTAGGAGAAGTGTCTGATAATATTATTTAGTTATTTTCTTTTCAATCTATCTCAGTTGTGGTTTGGTTATGAAATAAATTCTAAAAGACGGAGTTTGATTTTGGAGGGCTCTAAAGGTTTAGAGCCCCTTAGGCTCTAAGTCAAGGGCAGTGATTGTGGAAGGGACCCAGAGATTGGTTAAATCAGTGGCATTTATATTCAGGGCTGTGGAGGACTGAGACACCCTTCCCCTGAGTAGCAACGACAAGACTGGGAGACAATAGGTTAGGACTCAGCCTCCCACCCCGGCCCTTATCAGGATAGCTCTTTCTTTATCTGTTTTACACATAAGGCTTGCTACAGACTACTTTTTGGGAAAGAGTTCTGGTTTAAAAACCACTAATCTAGCCTACCTTTCTTATCTTACAGACAGGGAAACTGAGGTCCCAACAGGGGAACTGATTTGTCTCATGTACAAGAGTAACCCTGTCTCAGAACTTAGACTGGAATTCAAGTCCTAACATCCATAGAGTTCTCCTCCATCTGACTCAATAGGGCTACAAGTTAACTTGACTTTAATTTTTGACCTTATTTCCAGGGCAGAGTTCAGTAATTTTTTTTTTTTCTGTGAAGGGTTGGATCCATAAGTATTTTCAGTTTTACAGGCTATACAGTCTCTGTTCCAACTACCCAATTCCATCCTTGTAGTGCAAAGCAGCCATAGGCAATATGTAAATAGATAAGCATGAGTGTATTCCAATACCATTTTATTTGCAAAAGTAGGCATCAGATTAGACTTGACATATGGGGTGTAGTTTCTTGATCCCTGTTCTAGCATATCAAGAAATTAGTGGGTTATGAGTGAGATAACACACACACAGTAAGAGTGGATTAATTATTGATTTATTTAGCTGGAAGCTCAGTGTGCTATTGGAGAGATGAACAGCACACCTAGTTATGAGATAATGGAGCTATTTAAACAGACGGTCACCTGGGAAGAGGATGACAGACTCTGCCTGAGATCATGGTTGGGACACTGGGAAGGCTTCACAAAGAGAACTTTGAGTTGGCCTTGGGTAATGTTACCAGGTCTAGGAGAGGAAGATAATCTCGGATAGAGGAAATAACACATGGCAGAACTCCAGTGGGTTTAGAAATGTGAGGTGTGGGAGGTTGGGGAGAGATCTTAAAGGGTCCTGTGTGTTCTGTTGGGAAGACTGAACTTTATTCTTATGAATGATTAGTTTTAAGCAAGGGCATGACATGATCATCAAGCATTTCATAGAGATTGATGTGGCACCATGGGGTTGATGGAATGTTGAGGTTTGGGGCAGCAAGATACATTAGGAAGTTGTTGAAATCATTCAGACAAGAGATGATGGGTCAAAGAGCTACACCTTAAATTTACACAATGTTATATGTCAATTATATCTTAACAAAATTGCAAAAAACAAAGAAAAAAAGTCCCAGAGCCAGGGACTTAAATTTAATGTTTGCCTATTTGTTATTAGCTGTGTGAACTTGGAAATGTCACTTAGCTTCCCTGAGCCTCAGGTGCCTGAGTGGTGATTATAATATCCTACTACCAAAGATTGTTGTGAAGATTAATTAGGATAATGTATTAAAGCTCCATTTTAAATCCTGTTTTTTTTTTTTAATGTACAAATACATAGCAAAGTGTTTTTCCTTTAATATAAACTGAATTCTCAAAGAGATTAAACCTGAAGAGAGATTTATCCTTACAGCTCTGGGCACTGTTCTTGAAGATGTAACTCACTGTGGAAATGGAGGATCATTTTGACATTTCTTATGGATCATCAGGATATTCTCCAAGGCCTGAGAATGGTTTTTAAGATGTCTCCTAGGCTGGAATTTTAATAAAATGTGCATTCCTTGTAAATTACATTGCTCACATGGAAATTTGCTGTACGCTACAAATAGAGATTGCTGCTAACATCAATGCCAATTGAGGATTGCATTATTTTAAATTTGATTGATGTCGTTCTCTTGTGCATTTCTGAAAGAAGTATAGTGAAGTCAGATGACTCAATACCAGACTTAAGTGATACTTAGCATGATGGTTATTCAATAAAGATGTTCTCTTTAAATGCGTAGGAGGAACCCGTACAACTACACTCAATTGCATGCTGAAGGGTGTGCATATTCATTTTTCCCAATTGTTACCAAGAGTCCAATTTTAATTTGTTTGCTCTTTCTGTTAATACCAAGGCCTACTTAGAATAACCATTGAAGGTCCTTAAGAATATTAACAGGGATCCTCCTAGAATTGCTGCAGAGTTTTTAAATGTCTGTGAATTACCCTGACAGGGTTTTAGTTTTAACTCATATTAAGTAGATTTCATTATTAACAAGAATATGTGCAAATTAAAATGAAGCCATTAACATCTTAAATACACTGCAGTTTTTAAAAGAAAGCATTTGAAAAAATTTGAGAAAGTGCATTTTGCAAAACAAAGTGGCCAAAGATACAGAGAGAAAAGAAACCAAATTTAACCATACTAATAATGACATACTGATTGTGTTTACTACTGAGTATTGAGAAGAAAGTGAATTAGACTGAAATCTGGGGCCTGAGTTCCAGTTTTAGGTCAATTTCTAAAAACCAGTCTGCCGACAGACAATTCATTATATGATCAACTTGACAAATAGATTCAAAGATTTTGTTAAATTTACTAGAAATGATTTTATTTTTAACTGTTGCATGAATTTAAAAAAAAAAACAAAACAGGTTTAGAAATCTTCGGTGAAGTTTTAGATGATCAGCTTTCATTTGCCTTCAGAATAAGATTTTTAAGAGCAGTTCATCCTGTCTCTGCCCCAAGCTCCCAGTGGCTGGAGCTCAGAGAGTGAAGCCTTTCTGCTGGGAGAAGGCGCACACAGCCTGGGCAGCAGGCCCCACCGGATGATTCTGAAGGAGCTGAGGGCACAGGGTCAGGATGGGAAACCCAGAGCACTGAGGGGCAGTGAGGAAGCAACTGGGGGAGGGGCAGGCTGGTGCTAGAGAGAGTGAGAACTGAGGGTTGGTGAGAGGGATTGCTTAGGGTTATGCCGGGGTTGAGGAGGTACCTGACTAAGGAGTTCAGGCTCCCCACAGCCCTTCCTGTTGTCCAGTATGAATTGCTGTAAAACTAACAAGTAGTTAAAGCTGAAGCAGGTTTGTGATGATTTGAGAAACTCAGAAATTAGTCACTTGGTGACTTGGCATTTGGTCGACTGATATTCAGTACACTGACTTTTATCAAACTGACTCATCGAACTAACTGTTCGATGAACTGATTGTTCAGAAACCAGACGAGGCAATGAGGCCTGGCCCTGGCCAAGACACCCCTTCTCCTGGGCCTCACCAGTGGAGCAGCTGGGCCAGACCAGGTTGGAAAAGCATCAGAAGGCCTTTCTTTAGGGAGGTGCCCTGTGGGGAGGGAGAGGATCGAATGAGGGCCTTGAACTCCAAATCGACCAGGCCTGCCCTCTTTTACCCTATACAGTTTCTTTGGGGAAAAAGTGTTTCACTGTTAAAATCAACTGAAATACATTTTGAAAACTACGAGAAAGGACGATCATGTACCCTTAGAATAACAGTTAACACTTTTTGAGCACTTACTGTACCCCAGACCCTGTGTTGGGCACTTTAAAGACATTTTCTCATTTAGTCCTCACTCCTGCTCTTTAAAGAAGGTGACTGCCATACTTACCTTACAAGTGAGGAAATGACTCTAAGTGTCACCAAGGCAGGGTCTCTGACCTTTTCTAGAAAACCATGCCTTCTTGACCAGTGGTCCCAAACCTTTTTATCACCAGGGACCGGTTCTGCTATGAAAATCTAATGCCTGATGATCTGAGGTGGAACTGAGGTGGCGATGCTAGCGCTGGAGAGCAGATGCAAATATAGATGAAATTTCACTTGCCTACCACTCACCTCCTGCTGTATGGCCTGGTTCTTAACAGGTCATGGACCAGTACTGGTCTGCAGCCTGGGAGTTGGGGACCCCTATTCTAGACTATCTCTGTGCAAGCTGCAAATGGCTTGGTGTCTCTCTTTTACTCCCAGTCACCTAGGGACTTCCTAAAAGACTTTAGGCAGCCTTTAGGACCACTTTGCAACTTGAACCTGACCTCCTTGTTGTACAGAGGCTCCAGCTCTGGACCTGAGCCAGTCAGACCGCCTGCCCGGCCTCTTCCTGTTCCTGAATGGATCTCTCTGCCTCACCTTTGTGGCTGCTTCTTTCCTCGCTGTCTTGCCAACCGTTTTTGGCCCAGACTCAGTCCCGCTCTTTTCCTGAAGCCTTAAGTATGCTCACAATCACAGCTCCAGCACAAGAACCAACATGCTGATTAACAACTCCCCAATCAACGTGCACAAAATTCCAATTATGCAAGAAGTTGTAGAGATCTGCTGTACAACGTCGTGTCTGCAGATAACAATACTGCATTGGACACTTACAAATCTGGTAAGCTGGTAGCTCCCACACTAACTGTCCTTATCACAAAAAACAAAACAAAAAAAACAACAAAAAAACCAAAATCAAAACCAAACAAACATGAAAACCAAGGCAGAATATGCCTACCACGCTCCCGGCACTGTATACAGGGTATCACCCAAGAGCTGGATGATTGCCACCTTCCACAGACAAGGAAGCTGAGTCACGCAGCTGGTAAATGGCAGAACCCTACTTTCTATCACTTGCTGCTTCTTCACCTCTCTCTGCTGACCCCTCACTCCCATCTCCTCAGGCCTTAGGGACCCCACCTCACCTCTTCTGAACCCCTCTGACTCTTTAAAAAGCAGCTCACAATTCTTGGCCCTTCACATGGTGTGTTTGCAATCGTAAGTGAGTGTTTTGGGAGTGTACTTTTCTTCTCTCCAGAGGCTCCTGAGGGCCTTTTCCTCGTCATGTCCGTCTATGGTGTCACCACAGAACGAGGCACAGGACTGGATGACATTCATCTGCATTCTTCAGCTGGCACTGGAAGCCATTTCTCCCTGGTAAGTTATGTCCTTCAGTTTGTTTTTATTGATCACCTCAGAGATTTGTTTTCTGCCCTACTACATAAATGTCTTTATGAGATAATTATAGCTGTGTTTCAGGGAAAGCTTGCACTTCATTGAGTCAGCCCCTTTTCTTTAGCACCCATAAAGATGTCCTCAGTTAAAATGTAGCATCTCCGAGTCTGAAGCACATTCTCTGCACATTCTCGCCCTTGCTCCTCAACAGGATGGATTGTCTAGCCTGCCTCCCTAGCACCAGACCCCCATCTTCTTGTAACAAATCCTTAAGTGGCCCAGCCTTATTCCACGGACATCTTCTTAGCACTAGCCATTGCTGTTTTAGGCAAAAGTTGGGGAAAAGACTTTGGGACACATTTTTTTTCCTTCATAAGAATGTACTTTAGCCAGTAGTCTGAATATGCAAGAGGAAGAAGCCAAAGAGATTCATGTGGCTGAGGGTGAGGAGTCGCTGTGCTTCTGACACAAGTAGCAAAAATTAGAGTAGAAACCCTACCATTCTCTTTCTTATTAAGAAAACCTGCTTAGGCTGCTATATCCACTGGCATGGAGAGTAATAGCTCCCTAAAGATGTCAACATCCCAATTTCTAGAACCTGTGAATGTGTTACATTACACAGCAAAGAGAAATTAAGGGTACGGTTGGATTTAAGTTTGCCATTATGATGACCTTAAAATAAGGAGGTTACCTTGGGCTGTCCATGGGCCCAGTGCAATCACAGCATCCTAAAAGTAGACGAGGGGAAAGATGTTAGAAAGATGACAGCGTGAGAAGGACTCAGCTCGTGGAGCTGGCTTTGCAGGAGAAAAGAGCCACGGAACGAGAAAGCAGGCAGCTTCTAGAAGCTTAATAGGCAAGGAAAGGATTCTTCCCTAGATAGCACTGCACCCAGCTGACACGTCAGTCCTAGCCTGGTGAGTTCCATGTTAGACTTATGATCTACAGACACGTAAGATATTAAATTCGTGTTGTTTTAAGCCAATAAGTTGGTGATAATTTGTCACAGCAGCAATAGGGAGACTTAATACAATTTATAAAACTTACTCTCAATTTGTGAACCTTTTGTCAATCAGTGGGAAAATTCACATTTAAGAGTTTACATAGTTTTTTGTTTGTTTGTTTGTTTTTAGATTTAAAACAGTATCCTGGACTGCAACCCTGCATGTTTCCCTTTTTACCCATTGTTCAGGTTGCTGGAACTGCTTTCTAGTGGTTTTTAAATTTTGCTATGATTTTCTTAAGATGTAGAAAAAATTTAAGTCTGGTCGACTGGTCAATTTGATTTTGCTTCTGAAAACTCTCAAAAAGCAATTCTGTATTTGAACCAACTTTGTGAAAATTATGAAAGATAGCAATGGTTGCTAAGAGAAGCTGCTGGGGTGTTGTCATGGGAACAATTGTTTTTAAATCAGGAATAACAAGCTCTAACTGTAAAGAGCTCAGGTAGGGAAGGCAAGGGAGGTAGCTATTCCTTACCTCCTCATTAGGGGGAAACAGCCTGAGTTTTCTCGCCAGTTCCACAAGTTTAGCAAACATTGCCCTGCTACTCTGTGAAGGCATCATTTTCAGATTCAAACCGATACTGGTCTTAATTCCTGATTCACCTGTGCTCATCTGCAAGGCCTAGAATAATCTAAGGAACTACCCTGGGACCCCTTTGTGTTAATCAGGAAACAGAGATTAAGACGGTACTTATTTCCTGGGGTGGGGGCGATTATAGGAGACAATATGTGCAGTTTGTCTAGCACAGTGCCTGGAAAGTGGTAAGAACTCAATTCCTAATGGTGCTGTTACGCCTACCCCAGGACTGTCTGTAGTTGCAGGGCTCTAGGTAGTTTCTCCAAACCAACGTAGAGAAGGAGCATTTTAAAGATTGCCAGTCTATCAGGCAGTGATTAGTGGTCCTTCTGCATATGATTGGTAGACAGCTCAGCCCCCATGTGACTTACCTTGGGATAGCCACACCTGAGAGCTCATCTATACTCTGCACAACAAGCAAGTCCAGTGTTCTTACGCTCGGCTGTCCTGGCAATGCTGTGAAAGCTTCGACAAGCTTGCTGTCTGTCAGCTGCTGCCCTTCAATCTTGGTGGGCCAATAACCCACAAGGCAGCTTGTGGACTGGCACTGGCTTTGAGGAACACCACTCTAAATGGCTATTCCATCACTCTGGGCAGCAGCTATTTGCTCCTTCTGATTTCACCCAAGGGTGACTTGCAGAAAGAGCAGGAAAAAACAGGAGTGGGACCTGGCCCAGGCCATAAGTAGCTGCAGGGACTTGGAAGACTGGCTGACCAGTTTGTAGAGGCACTACCATGAAGGGAAAAGGCTCGACTGAGTCCAGGGAGCCAAGTTCATGATGCGGAGCTAGGAAGGTAGCTAAATGGTGGATTGAACTGGGAGGACCAGGTAGGCAAGAAACTAGAGGAGGAACAATTGTCATCAGAAGGACCATGAGAGGACAGAGTGTGGCATACATGATGAAGAAGGCAGCTCTGCCCTGGGGTGGACGTGTGTTCCTGGCTTGGCAAACCCAAGGGTGGTGGTGAGGTTTCTGAAAGACCTGGCTGGTCAGCTCAGGCCATCAGAAAAAATCCACTCACCACTAGCAGAATCAGTCTTCTTATACGATATCAATGAGAAGTTTCTGTCTGGGCCCAGACAGAAATGTACCTTCTCAAGAGTAACTGGTCTGTTTCTGTCTGAAGTCAGAACTGGGGAATTAATTAATCATGTGTCCCTTCTTCACACTGGCTAGCGAAACCTTAAAGCCACATGCATGGCCCTGGTTGAGCACATGCGTGGTCTCGGAGGCATGCACGTTTGATTTAAACTCAGTCCTGGATTCATTTTACATTCCTACTCTGGTGTGGCTTTCCTTCTGAAACTTAAAATATGTTGGAACTTGCTTCTGACGTAAAAGGAAAACTTATGCTTTTAACTTTAATTTTTCTTCATTTTACAAATAATTTTTCTAATTACAAAATAGTATAATCTGTAGTCCAATCTATAATTAAATCTATCTATATCTATAATATACTCTACAATCAAATCTATAATCAAAATAGTTATGCTAAGGGGAAAACTTAGACCCATATGAAAAAAACTCATCTCTAATCCCAATGCCATTCACATTTTGGAACATATGTTCCACTTTGGAGTCACCGCTAGAATGGAAAGCAGTCTTTGGCTTTCTTCCTCGGTGTTCCATGAACTTCATGGTCCAGCTGCTCAGGCTGCGGCTGACTTCTAGAGAAGGATTTCCTGTTGGAAGCGTAATTGCATTTGGGAATAATTAGAGAGGCTGTGACTGTGTACAGACTGCTTCCCCAAACAACAAGGAAACCAACAAGGCCTGAACTGAAACCAGCTCAACGATGAGTTATTTTCTAAATGAGTATTCACAGCCATTAACTGGTTATTTGCTGTTAGCTTATTTCAATGAATTCTGAAGTTTTCCAACAGTTTTTGTGGATGAGTAGCCTGAGACTAAGATGATAGCAAAGATACGAAAAAATATATATAGGAACAGTTTTAAAAATTAAGAAATTGTTGACTTGCATCTCTTCACGTCCTGAAGAAGAAAGGCATGAAAGAAAATAAATTGTTTAATATGGCATCGTTTCATTAATTGAAACTTTTATTAGCATATAATTATGTAGTGCTTTGGAGCCTAAAGGATGTCCTCATCTAAAATAGTTAATGAAGCTGTGTGCTATACCATTAGTTCATCTAATCATTCAACTGGTATTTCCTGAGCAGCTATTTTGTACAAAGCAACACATGTCAAAGGGCAAGACGACTTATTTATAGTCTTTACCTTCAAGGAGTTCTTGTGGGGTGATAGCACGTTGCATTGTAACTATGTTCTGCCCCTTAGGAGGGCTTTGGGACAAATTGAGGCAGAGGATGGGCTGCCAAATAACAGGAATTTTCTCAGACAGAAAAAAGGCAGTGTGAGGCCAGCAGGGCCATAGGGGTAGGGAACAGCAAGCAGAGCAAGGCTCAAAGTTGGAAAGACCACAGCTGGTCTCAGTTACTCTGAGTGTGGCTGGAGGGCTGAATGGAAGAAGCAGAGGGTTAGCGGCATCCTGCTGTCGCTCCCCCGGGATGCCTCACTGCCTCATTCCCACACACTGGCCTCTGATACCCTCATTCAGGTGCTGCTGTTGTACTCCCTGGAATGGGCTCTCTTTTCCGGCCTGGCTGCAGCTGCGAGAGCATGGAAGGAATTCAGCAGTTGGTAAGTGCTCAATGAATGTCAGCTATTTTTATTATCGGTGTAACTGGTCATCTATTTCTATAAAGTCACAGTCACTTGAATCTGTGTATCTCTTAGAGAGTACGTGTAGAAGCTGAAGAGCCAGAGGGAAGTCGTTCCTCACTAGATTAAAAATTTTGATTGTTATTCCCAGGAAGATCAATTTGTGTGGCATCAGGCACAAGAGCACCTCTCTCTTGACAACCTGCCATGAGAGGACGTTAGCTGCTGTCCTGCTGGGCCCAGAGTGACTTCCCAGCATGCAGCTCCCAGGAGACAAGAGGCCAGTAAAAACAGTGAGCCAGGCAGGGGTCCTACTGCTGTGAGTTCCTAAACAGATCGCAGTATGGCATCACCTCCCCTAAGCTTTTCCTCCAGAAGAGGGTAGATGCAAGGGTGAGCATGTGATGTGGAATCATTCAGCAGAAAGACATCCTCCAATTTTTCCTTCTGTGGGGATTGCTGACGTGTCAGGAATTGCCGCACTGCAAACACACCTGGCCATGATACGCAAACCCACAACATTTATGTTTTGAAATGTCAGACCTTTGAGTTTAAAAACAGACTTTGAAGAGTTTGAGAACCTGGCAATTAATCAGAGCTCTGCTCAGAATGAAAGCACAGAATGGTTTGTTGTGTCTCCATACACAGATGGATGTGGCTGGCTATAATTTTTTTTCTCTATGGTGCTCAAATACCCATTTGTCTGATCCCCCACTCACTTCCCATTTTGGAGTTTATTGTTTGGCATTTGGTAGGCATAACTCCATATTGTAGTGGATTTGCAAATCATTTTTTAAAAATTGGTGTTGCTGTTATATTCAGAACAACAGCCACTGTTTTTGTAACCACCAGGATATTGGATTCTCATTGTCTTATAGTCACTGATCTGGATTCTGTGTTGTGGTCCCTGGTTTTTGTCTGAGTAAAGTACAGGGACCTCTGCACTTTAAATAGTGTCTTGGATTTATTCTGCATATTTGTTCCATTCCATGGAAATTCTATCCTGACTTGTCCTCTCAGACTCATTTATTCCGCAGTCAAGAAGCATTTATTGAACTCCTACTCTGTGCTAGGCACCAGGGGTATGCAGAGGCACAGGCCTCTGCTGCTAACCTAAGGATGCTCACGCTGGGACAGAGAGACAAGATCTGAGCTGTACAGAGGCCCTGACAGAAAGAAGGTAGCCAAGCCAGTGATGGGCGATTAGCACAGTCTGGGTAGTGGGAAAGGTTGATGGAGACACGTCAGAATACTTTCTTTTTAGGAAATTGACTATTTTCTGTTTAAGATTCAGACAATATCATTTAAGGCAGTTGAAGTTCCATTTTCTTCTACATGTGAGACCAGCGAGGAGTCAAACACGTCACACTTAGTCTGCTGTTGTGGCAGAGTAGAAAGAACTTTGTAGATATCACCAAAATTCTACCAAGTGTCCTTTGTCGACTCATTAGATCTTTCTGGGCCTCATTTTTTTTCCTTCTGTAAAGTGGAAATCATCAATTTTGTTGTTAGCATCAGGTATAAGAGCATATATGTGAAGATTATATTCAAAATAGCTTTGTCTTATGACCAAATAGGTAAGACATCTTGCATCTATGTATTACCAATTTCCTAACTTTTATAAATATTGAGATTAATAAGATGCAGTTTTTGCTTTAAAGAGTTGCCTCACTCATAGTATCCTGTGATACAGTTGTTATCCATTTCCTCAAATAATGGATAAAAAGTGTAATGAATACTATTTTGGAGGAGAGAGCTCTTTGTGTTTTTTTCTTTCTTTCTTTTTTTTTTTTTTGATGGTAAAAAAGGACATCCTAAAGTCTGAACTGTTGGGAAACATTGAAGATACAGTGGGAGGCACACTTGTTAAATGCCAGTCTCTGTTTTCTGTTCTGCATTGTACATGAACCTATAAATGATACCCCACTCTGAAAGTCCCATGAACTTAGAAAATGATCAAGAAATGTCTGATCAGAGATTGTAATCTACATTGTGCTTTTCAACCCTGCTGCTCTCACTGGAAGGAACTAAGGCACAGAGAGAAGCTGGTTTTTCTTAGGTCCCATCCGTTCGATTTGCCTTTATGATGTCAGAAAGTAGAGAATTGGTGCAGGCAGGATGAGGTCAGCAGACCTGCATAAGAGCATGCCTATGGCCAGTCCTGTTCTTCCGGTTTCTGTTTCCTAGCCCTTAGTTATAGATTGTCATTCAGGATTTAGATTTCCAAAATTTTCTTTTCACCATTCTCAGTGAGTCTGAATGACTTCCTAGTAACTATGCCGACTCTCTCATCCCAGGGGAATGGACTGAACCTCTGCTTGCTTGTTGATTTCTGGCACTGACCTGAATATTTCTGGTTCCTATTCCTGCCCAGCCCAAACCATAGCAGGTCCAGCATCCACCATCCTTGTCTGGAAGCTTAGACAATTCTTCCATAACAGGGATGGAGCTGTTGTGCTTTTAGACCATTATATTCATCTATCAAGACAAATTCCGAGTGTCATCTATCATTTGTACAACCTAAAGGATGTTATTTAGCCTCTCTGGATTTCAGTATCCTAATCTGTAGGATGATACTGTATCAGTGCAAGGCCTCCAGAAAACAGATGCCAAGATGTAGTTAGAAGTGCAAGAGCTTCACATGTGAGAAGTAAATAGGAGGTCTGGTAAAGCCTTCAGACCATTATTGTGTGGCCAAGGAAAGTTTTCAGACTATTATGCAGGCCTTATGCATGGGAAAGGAGTAAGGAGAATGAGATAGAGTAGGAAGAGCTTGAGACAGTGGTGCAGACACTAGAAAGTCTTAGCTGGCTGAATGGGGAGCTCCAGGGCAGAGATTACCCACAGAGAAGTCCTGTTTGAGGGAAGAACTGGCTAGACCTTAGTGCCTTCTGATCTCAGTTGACTGGGGACTCTTTGGGAAGATTTTGGTCTCAGCCCAAATTTTGCAGCTGGAGGCTGTCATCTGCCTGCACTCCTTGCAGCAGAATGGCAGGTGCTTGGAAGGAGATCTGAGTGGTACATCTTCATGATACCTTTTTTTTTAATGAAGGACTGGAGAAAAAACATCTCCAAAGTTTTATTTCATGTATCTCTTCATAAGCACAAGCACAAAGGAAAACGTGCCATGTTTCCTTAAGCCTAAGACACATTTCTCCATAGCAACTGAATGCATTTTGCCAGGGGCGGCATCCTGGAGGACTACCCTCCATCATGAGTTGGCAAAGTTAGAGCCCCAGAGACGAGTCTTGGGAGATCTTTGGATGCATGCAGATGGAGAGCTAGCTCCAGAGTGGCCTGCCACCTGAGGAGGAGCTGAAGCTGCAGGAAGAAGCTGGTGAGTGGGCTGCTTCTCACTTCCCAGGAAAGGCCTCATACCCTCCTTGTCACCTCCTCTCTGGCCTCCTGTCCAGATCCGACAATCTATAATGCCTTAAGATCCTTGCTGATTTCTGATTTGCCATTTAGGTTTTAGGAAATTAGATTTTATAAAATACCATTTGATTTCACTTTTTTAGATGGTGCCTTTGAGGATAGGGTTTAGATAGAGGCTAGATGGGCCCCAAGCCAGAACTGAGTTAGGTCACCTATTGATGACTCTGATTCCACAGCAGCTATCTCGCCTGCTGTCCTAAATTTGACCCATGAATGTTCTGCTCTGTTCTCTTCCTCTCTTTCCAGCGCTTGTCATCATCAATTAATCTGCCATTTTCGAATTCTGACTGATGTTCTCCATGTTACCAACTGATGCAGCATGCCTGCTCCTCCGGTCTGATCTTGTGTTGTCCTAGTGTCCATCATTGTCATGCCCTAGTATCCTGTGTCCTGACACCATTTTCTTCTTCTCTAGCTGCTCACCTGCTATCTGTTAATCTTAGAAGGGGAAAAGCAGCATTGCCTTATTTAGTTTGATATAAGCACTCGATTAAAAAGGAGATGAGACCATTGGCACAGGGGAGGGACAGGAAGGGAATAACAGTGAACAGCCACTTTGAATGTGAGGGAGATAAAGTTGGGAATGAAATCTGTCGTTTACCTCTATGCAGCATCAGGCTAACTTGGCTGAGTTGTCTGTTTGTGGGAGAGGGAGGCGTTGTCTGCCTCTATTCTGTATGGTGGGACATGCCACTCAGGTCCCCCTTGAGAAATTAAAGTTTTGTTTTTCTCATGTTAGAAGTTCTGACAGCAGATAGCAGTAACTTTCAGTTCTCTTTAGGAAGCGTTTTGGCCAAAGAAAGCCACCTCGCCTAAGGTCACATGCACTTTCTGGGGCAACCTGCACTCAGTGCTTGGCTGATGCGACAGTTAAAGGCTCAACCCCTTTTCCTCCATTCTGGACAGCTTTAAGTTGCCACCCCAGCTTTGGAGCTTCTCAAGAGGTTTGCTGAGTCTTTCCTTGAGATTACACAGGAGCTCAGCTTCTCTCTCTGCCCAGTCCCACTTGTTTCCTTTCCCTTTCATTGTTACTGATCCCAAGAGTACTTCCTAACAAACTTTCTCTCCATTTCAGAATCTGCTTTCCGGGGAACCCAACCTATGACACCTTGATTTACATTCCTACCATGGGATTTTACTCATAATAATCTCCAGCTCATGGTCATAATTTATTACTGTGAATTAAAACTGTTAATGTTTCCACTCAAATATTCATTGAAAACCTACTTTATGTAAAACACCAAGCTGAGTGATGTCACTAGGCATTTGCACATTGCCTCAGAGAAAGAGGTAATATAATTAGAAAGAAATGTTTTGAGTCATAAGTCAGGGGAAGATGCCAAGAACAAGTGGAACTCAGGTTAGGTGAACTGGTCCAGATGTAGGACTTGCCCCAAAGAGGCATAAAGGGAAGTTCAAATTTTGGTATTTGAGGTGACAGTGGAGATGAAGGATTGATTTGCGTCAGCACCGAGTCCACAGCAGGAAGACCTAAGTAATTACATGCCAAGAACATCCGTACTCATAGTTCACTGGGAGTGGAAGCCAGGAAATAGCTGGGGGCCCAGCCCTCTGTGGAAGAAACAAAAGCTAAGCAGGATGTCAGGGTCCAGCCAATTGGTCTGGGATTCTGAGAGGCCCTTAGCAGGAATAGAAAGGCATGTGCTGTGTAGAATGAACAAATGCATCCGAGCACGTTGTAAGCCTACAGCGGCAGAGCAGGAGGCCAGCATCCACCTGCTGGGGGAATGGGCACATGGTTTTCTCTCTGCACATCCCATCAGGGTTGTCTCCACAGTGAAGCTGAGCTAAGTCTGAAGGTGGAAATGAGAAAAGAGACTCTTGAAGCCAAACTTGAGCAACAACAACAAAAAAATTCCCAAATCACTTCTCTGGGTGCCACACTTTGGGAGTTATCTTTGACTTTTTCTATGGTGTCGACTGTGGTTTCTATGCTATTAGAGAATCCTTTCCTGGTAGTAAACTTTACTAGTTAGTTTCATATGTTGCCTGTTCAGTAGTTACATGTGGCTGAAACTCTGGTCACCAGTGAATCCCATGGAACTGTCAAGCTGGTGTAGAAATGAGATAAAGCAGTTGTTCCCATTGTTTATTGCTCAGATAGATAAACCAGGCTTGTGCCTACATGTGGCATTTGAGTGAGAACTGAAGGATGAGTGTGAGTTTGCTTGGAGCACATTTCCTCTCACCCCCACTGCTTCACCTGCCTGAAGAGATGAAGGTGCCACACAAAGGTCTGGAGGTTAAGGGAATCACTGTGTATTTGTAGACAGACTAACGATTCACAGTGGATGAAGCGCAAAGTAAAGAGCAGTGCTTGGAGGAAGGTGGGCTAAGAGTGAGCAGTGCTGAAGGCCTTCGTTCAGCTGTGAGCCATCTGGACTTGGTCCTGGAAGAGGTGGAGAGCTGTGAGAGGGTCTGGAATTGGCAACTGCCACAATCAGATTTACTTCTAGAAAGGTCACTCTGGCAGAAATGAAGAGGGGTCAAGAGTCAGAGCAGAGAACTGTTAGGAGGTGTTAGCAATGATCCAGGTGAGAGAATGATGGTGACCTTGGTTAAGCTTGTGGCAGTGCACAGGGAGGTAAATGCACTGCTTGGGAAGAGCCAAAGCCTCCTGCAGCAGTGAGCTCCCACTGGGCTTAAAAATATTTTCCAAATTGGTGTCCATTCTCATCCAGCATCGATGTCAGCAGGAGAATGACATGATAGAATTCATGTTTTCTGATTAGTCAGTGAATATAAGCTGGTCTAGATAAGGCCCCTGAAATGGGTAATTTGGTTGATTCAGTCAAACAATGACATCCACAGATATTTTGATATCCAATGATATTTTGTCACTGTGCTAACCTTTTCCTCTTCCTGTTGCATTGGTATCATACCTGGTCATTCAGGCAGCACAGTAGCGCCTGTGGCTGAGGCGCCGGCATCCAAAAGACCAGGTTAAGTTTGTTCATCTTTCCCAGTTTCAACTTTGATACTACAAACTGAATAATAGCAGTGCCTGGCTGTCATGAAGTTCAGGTGAGTAAGGGGCCCAGCACAGTGCCTGCCTTGCAACAAACTTCCATAAATGTTAGCTTGTATGAATATTATTACCTTATGTCCCTTCGTGTTGGAATGTTTTGGCCTTTTCATATCCTCCCAGCTCATCAGGCCGCACTTTGAGGAGCTGTTCCCAGGCCGTTTCAGACCGCCTGCTGTGGTTCACACTGACCAGAAACACAGGCGCCACACTGTTCTTCAGCCAGCTCTCCTTTACCTGCCCTTCCACCCCTTTGTCCTCCAGATCTTTCAGAGTGTCTGGAACTATAGAGAAAACCTGTTTGATTACAGCCAAAATTCTCTCTGGGAAGCTCCAACACTTTCAGCACTATTTGGCATGATTTTATGGAAGTGAGCCTGAGGGGAATTTCAAATGTCAAGCATAATTTGGTACTTGAAACATGAAAGAAAAAGCTTTTTGATTTCTTTTCATCTACGTTTCCCCTCTACTCTCTGTCCAGCCTTTCTCCTCCTTTCTCGGGGGTCATTACCCCTCAGTGGGGGCCAGAGGTAATGCAACAGTGGTAGGTGGCAACTTTTAACCCTCCTCCATCAGCACTTGGCCCAGGCATTCAGCCTCCTTCACTTAACCAAGCATCTCTGCCCACCTTATTTTCTGAGTGCCGGCATGGCAGGATGCTTTAATGAAGGCTGAAGTCTCACCTGCAGGATTAGAAATTGTTTATACACAGTAGATGATGAGTTAAAGTTCTCTTAAATGTTATCTATATGTCTATTTTATTTAAAAGTACACAGAGGAAAACTTTTGTCTTTTCAGGTTAAAAATGTTGCATTTCTAGGAGGCTCCCCCGATCTTCCCACCCCTGCCTATAACGAGGTTGGACTATCTGATTAATGAAACCACGAATTCTGGAATTTCAGCTTTCTCATTTACTAGCTGTGTGACCAGCAAGTTGCCTCACCATGCCAACCAGGTGCTCCAGAGAAAAGAGACGGCATATCTGAGCTGACATAGTGCCTGGGGCCCAGCACCCACCTTTCAAGCAAATAAGGAATATGGTGGCTGTTTTAGTTCTAACTTCTAAATCTCATGGGAAATGTCTGCTGTGGTTCACACTGACCCAGAACTGTGAAGGGTTGGGAATTCTGGGCAACATAATTCCATCTTTGCTAAACTGAGGTAGAACATATCCAATGCAAAGACCATAAAAACTATATAAGTCATTCAACGAGCCTGTAAGGACACTCAGTCATGAATTACCATTCTTCTTCATTTTCCCCTCTTTCATCAGCCCTTGTTCACCTGACTCCTTGACTTTGGCCAAGAAGGTAGCACTGGGTTGAGACAGAGCACAAGTACAAAGATCCCGTGTGTGTGTGTGTGTGTGTGTGTGTGCGCGCGCATGTGCATGCGTGTGCGTGTGTGTGTGCGTGTATGTTGAGGATAGGTATAGAGTGTGGGCACACGCCATTCTGGAACCAAAGAATATAGATTGAGGAAAACCTGTTTTGGACATTCTGGGCCTCCTTTCTCTTTCTTTTTAGTGTGGATGATAGAAAATTTTCCTTACTTTATTGTTCAGATATGTGTCTGCCCCAGGCTAGGAAAAGCTACTCTCTGAGAGAGCTGACATCACCACCGCCACCTCATTCCTCTTGTCTTTTGTTTTCATGGGGTTCATGGATAGAACATGGTCTGCTTACAAAAAAAAAAAAAAGGTCTTCCAGTGTTTATTAAAAAACTATCTCTTTTATTGAGGATAATTTTGTCATCCATAATATGATGAGACATTGTCTTTGGAGCAAAAACTTAACCTTAAACACTGGGACACTCAGTAAAAGAGAATTCAGTTCCTGTAGGAAGCCTTGAAGACCATCTCATTTTCTCAACCCGTTGGGAGTTTCTGGTGCCTAGCCATAGAGATGTGATGTTTATTTTCTGATAACTTTTCCCAGGCTGGGATGTATGGGTGGATTTTGGCCACCAAGCAGTGAGATGGAAACCAATTGCATGACTATTTCCTGGGCCTAGAGGGGCAGGACTCAGTATCTGCTGCAAAGGCAGGGCTTCTCTCATTTGGTTATCCTGGGTCTCCTTGGATGCTTCTACTCTGGATCCATTTAATTGACCTGGGTCCAATTCTGTCTATCTTTATATCTATCACTTGATAAAGAGAAGTTATATTTCCATTGATTACAGGACATACTACTAATGCATATAAGTTGATCTGCTTTCCAAAGACTTTGCATGCCTTGGTTTTAAAGCTTTTGCAACATAAGGCTTTTTCCACTGACACATTTCAAGATCACTTTCTCTAGACCACATATTGGTTTGGTCAATCACTATGATTATTATACTCATAACCAGTAAGGTCATTTGTATTGGTTGGACTTCCACAAGTTAATGTCATCACAGGTAGGCAAAAGTAGAAGGAATGGACAAAGCTCCAGTTCTGACACATAAGGTGAGGGGTCAGATCCCTTCCTATGATGTTATAAGCTTTCTTATCTCTAGAACAGTGGTTCTCTAAGTGCCATCTGTTATTTCCAGACCAGCAGCATCAGCATCACCCAGGAACTTATCTGAAAGGCAAATTCTTGGGCCCTACCCCAGACTTACTGAATCGGAATCTCTGGAGCCCAGCAAACTGTATTAAAACAAGTCCTCCAGGCAATTCGGATGGCTGCTAAAGTCTGAGGAACACTGATTCAGAGCTGGGAATAACTGATTTTCTTGACAGCTGCAACAGCTACACATTTTACTCAGATGGTCCACTAGATAGGAGCAATGTGTGATGTTGAAGTGGGCTGGAACATCCAGACAAGAGAGCAAGCTTTTATTACCAAAACTTTTGTCCAAATCCTTAACTTTTACAGATGAAAACCTTGAGACTAAAAATAAGTGTGAGTGTTGGGGGAGCTGCCCAAGGTCACACAGTTAGTTATAGCAATCAGAAGGGCTTTTCACGCTCTAGATTTCCACTTCAATGTACCTTCCTTCTGAGTGCACAAGAAGATATTGGGAAGATGTTGACAAAGAGGTTATTGGAAGGGGACAGTGGATTATGTGGGATTAGGATGGCATTCAAATTCCACCATTTTCTAGGTATGGCCAGAGGAGAATCATTACACCCCCCACGCTCTGGCCCAGTTTCCTCAACTGAAAAATGGTAGCAACAATCCATGTGCTGCTTACCTCAAATGAAGACCTGCAAACTGTGACATGGACTCTGTCTATTAAAGCAACTGCAGCAGCCGCCTTTTCTACCAGCACCCAGCTGTTGGGGCTGCCTGGCTCTGGCAGACAGGAGAGAGATAGCAGGCCTCAGTGTTGTCAAGAAGACCATAGAGCTCTCATGGTGTGGAAAAACCATCCTTTCCTTTCATTGACTGATTCAAATGACAGGCTTTCCCATTCTGGTTCCAGCCCTATCAAAACCAGTGAAACAACCACTTACGTGATAATCATTTTATCGCCCGGCCGCTATTGTAAATAAGGGATGGAGGCCCCTGTCCTGGACCATCTTTACAACTACTCCATCTAAATGCAAATGTAGAGCTCCTGCCAAACAGAGAGGTGAAAGCTTTCCTATTAGCAGGCAGGAGATAGGAGAGTTAATTTAATGCTAAAACATTCCCAGGCAAGGAGAGCAATTTCCCCCGTTGAGCAGTGGCCTCATTTTCTCTCCATGACCACCGTGCCCATAATATGATAATTTTTACCTTTTTAAACTTTGCTGAAGGAAAAAGAACAGTCATCTATCTTCAGAAATGGCTCTTTCTGCATTCATTTCATCTACAAAAAAATGCAGATATTTGTCTATTTTGTGAATGAATGGCCTGGAAAAAGCTGAATGATGACGATGACTTTGGTGCTGTGAGGGGTTGAGATTCGATGCCTGCACTTGACTCCATGAACTCCTCACAGGCAGACTTGCTGTGTGGTGGTATTTACCCACCTAGACTAATTGGCTCTTTTTATTCTTCCATGTAGCTAATCTCCTTGGACTGAGAGGATAGGAATTGAAAAGGAGAAGGGAAGAAAAAGAATATGAACAGTCAAATCCATTTTCATAAGCGGTTATTTTAGCAGCAGGTTAGAAGGAATTAAATGGGTCTTTTTTTGGGGAACATCTTGGGTTGATGCTTTTTAGCTGTGTGCCTTGAACACTCACTAAGCCTTGCTGAGGCTTCTTGTTGGTGTAGGAATTGGGGATCACCTACATTTATACCCAGATAGAGAGAGAGAGAGGAATGAATGCTTTCTGAGCTCATTTCACAAAATGCTCATAGCCTGCTTCCCCATGTCATCACCCTTACAGCCCCTGCAACTCTAGGAGAAGGCTGGTGTTAGGCCCATTTTAGAGATACGGAAATGGGCTCAAGGATGCACAGCTAATGGGGAAGCTACCATCGATCTTCGTTACTCACAAATTCCACCCTTGCAAATTTGCTTACTCGTTAAAATTTATGTGTAATCATCGGATCAATACTTGTGGCTCTTTTGTGGTTGTTTGTGGACATGCATAGACCAGAGGAAAATTTGAGCTGCCCAACACACTCATTCCCAGCTGAGGTCGAACCAGGAGGACAATCTTTGTTTCAGTGCTCATACTGTCAGCAAATGTCCTTTTTGTGGCCTATTTAGTGCCAAGTTTTTCACACTTTTGTGCTTTTGTTTGGTAATTTCGCTGTTTGAAATGGCTCCCAAGCATAGTTTGGAAGTGCTGCCTAGTGTTCCCAAGTGCAAGAAGGCTGTGATGTGCCTTGCGAAGAAAATGCATGTGTTAGTGAAGCTCTGTTCAGATATGAGTTATAGTGCTGTTGGTTGTGAATTCAACCTTAATGAGTCAACAACATATATTAAATAAGGTGTCTTTAAACAGAAATATATTTGTAAAACAAGATTATATGTTGATTGGTTGATAAAAAAGTTGTGACCAGTGGTTCACAGCAACCTAATTGTATTTCCCTTACGTGCAATGAGCGGTGGCTCAGTATTTGCTAATTCGGTGTTTGCAGTGGTTTTATAGAATATGAGTACCATGAACGACTAGAATGGATTGTACTTTGAATCAATTCTGTTTGTCACTTCTGTTATTCTTGAAGAAGGAAGGGGAAAGACTTCAGAGGGGTCTGGCCCTTACCCCCCATGGCACACTCACCACAGCCAGTGTTCCATCCTGTTTGGATCAGATCTGCCCAAGTCGCCTTGGGAGGTGAGTCATCTTCTTACCAGCTGGGTGATGTTGGATAAATTTTGTGCTTTTCTTTTTCCTCTTTGGAAGGGAATTCTTAATATTACTTGGCAGGGTCATTTGAGGAATTAAGTGAGATTCATGTATGTACAGTGCTTAGCAGAGTACCTAAATCATTATAAAACTTAACGATTATTAATATAATTTTTAAGATCTTGGTTTGGAGTTATTTTTGTAATTCAAGCCGTCTGCGGCTGGTTACTCTTGCTCTTACCTAGGCCTCTCTTTTTCTCTCCACCTATTTTTTCTTCTGCTGGCCTCTTTCCAACAGTCTCTCCTGGCTTCTCTCTTCCTGGACCTTATGTGTCCTGGGTCCTCTGTCTAGGCCCTACTGGCTTCCTGTGGGTTGAAGCAGGGGCTATGCGCTCATTCCAACCAGACTCTACCTGCATTCTGCAGCCATGAACACAGGAGCATGGGGTTGAAGCCACCTAAAGAGTTAAATTACTGCTCATCTCCAACCACATACTTTGCTTGGTCTGGTCTCAGTCACCAAATGGAGCTGCTGAGATTCCCATCGAGAAGGGAGCATGTACTGGAGAGAGATTACTCCACTGTAAAGAAGGTGCAAGAAATGTCACACTTCTGAAATAAAAAATCTAAACTAAACTTCATGACTCTAGCTGGCCAAAGTCATTGAGAAGTCTAATATTTAGGGTGTCTCCCCATTGGACTTTATAAGAATTCAAGGGTTTACATAGTTCTACCAAAGCTAGGGTGGGATGCTATGCCCCTGGGGTAGCCATGACACCTTTTGGAGTGCTGTTCGGCACTGCCGAGCAATACCCCATAGTCTTCTCTGATGACAGCAAGCTTGGCTGCTGATGTCCCAGAGCTTGGCCCTATGCATCATGGGCCTCCTTGAAGCTAAGTCCTACCTAGGTCCTGGCCTCTCCAGGTACTTTGTGGGCATGGACATTGGTCTTCCCCCTTAGTGGAACTCTAAGCCCTGATACTATTTCCAGCCCTGAGTGGGAGGGAAAGACTCCAGCCAATACCTCAGTACATTGTACCAAGTAAGCATTTAAGCATTCAAATAATTCTTATAGCAGAAGCAGAGCATGAGAGTGGCTATTCTGAGATCTCAAAGCTATATTGGATGGGTGTTGGGATTGATTCATCATGGAGAACACCTCATTTCTAAGGTCTTCTTTGAAAACTTTGGACTTTGGAGACTCTTCCATTGCAATGTCTCTTTCAGATTTAAAGGGGCAATTTGTTTATTATTTAACAAGTTCAGGCTGAAAAACAGTCTTGCTACGGTCAGTTAATGAGGTCTGTACTTTTCCAACTAGGCTGCGGACAAGTTTTTCCGACAGTGCTTAGGAGATGATGGAAGCCTCACCCTGGTGGTGCTGTGTGAGGTGGTTGCTGGTATTCCCATTTCACCCTTGTAGCAACCTGAGAGTTAGGTACTGGAACTATCCTTGTTTTATAGATGAATAGACAGTCTCTTGAAAGTTAAGAGACATGCCCAAAGCCAGATGACAGGTAAGCAGACTGGCTATTCAAACTGAGGTATGCTGTGTCCAAAACCAGTGTTCCCAGCCACTGAGCCCCTGTGGAGATGTTGGAGAGATGGGTCAGGCATAGATCCTGCCCTCAACAGGCTGCCAGTCTGCTGGGAACTTACAGTCCACACTACTTGATTGTATGTTTTTTAGACCACAGTAAATTCCAATAGGGTTGCCTAGGATTTCTGTTTTGGGAATGGGCCACCCCACTCATTGGGCTGAGCCTTAAGAACACCCATACTTCCATCTGTGACACTCCCCTCCAGGCCATGGCACATTGAGCCAGGGGGAAAGTGACTGTAGAGGCTCATTAGAGTTTTTCTTTTGAGAGAGTGAATGCTGAGAGCAGAGTCAAGTAATATCAGGGTCCTGGAACAAAGACCGATCAATTCTTCTTGCTGAAAACCTGAGAGCAGCCCTGAATCCCTATCTTTCTTTTCATTTAGTTGGTAGCTTTTTGTTGGATTCTCTGAAATGCATCATCATCATCATTATCATCACCATCTACTTAAGCTCACTCAAGTTGTTTTCTATTATTGCAATCAGGGCACGCTTAATAAATACACAAATCCATTCTTTTGTCGTTGTTGTTTTTATAAATTTATTTATTTAAATTAGTTTCAAATATACAGTACATTGGTTAGACATCTATAATGTTCATAAAACGATTCCCTCAATTGATCCCTTCCTCCCCTGGCCCTCCACTTAGCCATCATGTTAATGCTAACTGCATTCCCTCTGCCGTGTTCCCCCTCCCCGTGCCCAACTATCAACTACTAATTTGTACTTCTTTAACACTTCACCCCATGCTCCCAGCCCCTCAAACCCCCTCCCCTCTGTCCATCAACAAATTGTCCACTATACACAAATCCATTCTTTAACCCAATTCACCACTATGTCTGGGAGCCTTGGCTCTGCTGAGTGTCAACCAGACTCAGAAAATAGACTCTGGAATTCAGGTCTCAGGTTTTCTTGGGTCAGCACTCTGGTTATTTCCAAGTTTAGAATCTGTCAAATGTGTCAAAGTAATCAGAGAGGTTGAATGTCTGAATCCAAGTCATCTTTCACCAGCAGCTGTTATTCTATAGAGTCCACCACGCAGACATATATGCAGAACTGGTGAGAATCAAAGGGCGTGCCTACCTCATAAATTATAGTAGAAATCTGGGAGTTGAAGCAAAAGTCATGCAAGGCAGTTACGCTGAATACAGCATTGCCCTAAAAGGGCAGTGGGCTCTTTATTAAATAGAGTTAATTGGTTGTAATCTATAAAATGTTTGTGAAACTGACATTTTGGAGCCACCAGTCTTCATAAATTTCTTTTGTTTACCTGGTTAAACCAAGAAAGATTAAACATGTCTGCTTTCCTCATAGTGGTAGACTTCCCTTTTTTATTAAGGTGACAGTAGCCTCAGCATTCAATTCTGTTCTTTCTGACTCCAAAGCCCATGGATGCATTCACTATGCCATTTGTTTTAGAATGTTAGCATGCATAACAAGTACCCAAGAAGCTTCAAACGTTTCTAATTTTAGCCCTATTCCTTGGAGCTTCAGAGTCAGTAGATCTGGGAGTGACACCCAGGAATCTGCATTTTTTTGATTAATACAAGGACTGTAATTTGAGAAATATTACAGTATACTAGATTGCTCTCAGAATGGTAGCACTTATAGAAAAAAAAAAGGAATTATATGCTAACTTAATGTACTCAGAAAACTTTTACAATTTGAGAAGGGAACTTATACCAAGATGAATCTTCCTAAAATAGGAGCTGATTTTCCTTTTTGTTCTTTTTCTAAAGATTGAAGCTCCCTTTTCTCCTACCATTTTCCATGGGGTTACAACTTTTTTTTTTTTTGCTAAAGATTACTACTTCAAATAAAAAATAAGAAGTATTTCTAATCTCACTACAAAAATGTGTGGGTGGGTTGAAAATGGTCCCCAAAGCCCAGCCCATGAGGAACAACGAGATCCGATTCGCACATCCAGCTTTCACTTATCAGAAGGATTTCCAGCCATTCCAACCTATTTTAAAGTATTTCACATTTTCTGTAAAGAAACAGTATATTATTTCTAGTAAGAATTGGATCCTGGGTGTGCAGGCCACATGAAGTTTCCTCTCAAGATACTTGGAGTGAGTTTTTCTAGTTGCCTAGAGCCTGCCTGCTCTGTTCTCCACCCCACTTCTCTTGAAGAGATCAACTACTGATCAGGGCAGGAAATGGGATTTGAAGTATCATCGATTCACTTTGGCCTTGCTTTTTTTTTTTTTCTTGTCTGTGCCAGAAAAAAAAATATACCCCAGGGATTTAAGAGTTGGATAGAGGGTGAAGCAACGTAACAAATTAAAGAGATAAAAGGCAGACTTCAACAGTGGAGATGACTTACGGTAGCTGTTCTCTTTTGGATGTCTTTGCTCCAATTAATGCTTCATACAGCCTTAAGGTAAGATTATAAAGTAGGTAATAAGATCCTTTAAATCCTACTGTTTTGAAAGAATCCTATTGTCTAATTCTCTTGGCTTTTCTGTAAAGCTTTCAAGAGGTTTCAAAGCCAAAGTTCCAGAAATGTAGGGCTTCCTCCCCTTCAGCCTGGGAGATAAGTAAAAACAATTGATTCTTCAGGGTCCTTAATTTGTCAGGATTGCAAAATGAATCCTCAAAAGATCGAGGCTCATTTGTTATATAAATGTTTCTGGGATGAAAAAAGCTGAAGGCAGAGTAAGAATTGAGTCAGATGGAAAAAGAGTCTTAGGATGATCCATGTATATCTATACTCAAAATTTTAAATGATCCTCATGCATGTTAATAAAATTATTTTTAAAAGTTTGCGGTACTGCTACTCTGGGACACTGGGCAGGCCATTTGATACTCTGGCTTTTTCCCCCCTCATTTCTGTTGGATCCAACATTCAACGTAGAAACAGAAACTCTGAAGTTAAGTCTGGTTCTGCTCTGTACCATGTAACTGTAGATAAAGCGTTTACTCTTTCTGAAGGGAAATTTCTCCAAGTATAACAAGTGTAAACTGGGAAAAAGAATGCCTTTATTATATGGTTATTGTTTACCTATGCACCCAATAGCTATCATCCATGCATTTATTCATGTGTTCATTCATTCATTCATTATTTACTCATTCATTATTAAGCTCTGAGAAGGTATACTAGGTCCTAGGATGTAATGATTGATAAGCCATCATGTCTAGCTTTAAGAAGCTCAAAGATTAATGTGTTGACATGTAACTGAACAGTCAATTATGATACAGATTCGGATTTCTGAGAGAGGAAATAATAGAGAGCCGTGGCAGCGCATGATTACCTATAGCAGCATGCGTGGGGGTGGTTTGTAGAAAAGAGTGCTGGTTGCCAGCCCAACACTATCCTCTTTTCTAGCAGACTTGATTCTGTCCCTGTGATCTGTGCTTCACTAATCCAATCACGGTAATCCCTTCCTTGCTGGTGATTGATTGAAGCATGGGTTTGTTATACAATACTGGTCACTGAGAATTGAGAGAAAGTCTGCTGGAAAATTCTGAGAAATGTTTTATCGCTCTTAGAGAAAGACACACTGGGGGAGAGAGAGAGCCTCTGGATGTTATGACCTCGTGTTTTGCCCAGACCTGTTGCAGCCGTTTATGACCACCAGGGAACTGAGAAGACAAGCAATGGATGTGGAGCAAAAAGATGGAAAAACCAAGATCTTTGATGATAGTTGAGCAGCTGAATTCATCAGCCTGAGAATTCCTTTATCTTAAGACTTCCTGTTTTGTGGGATAATACACTTTTGTTATATTTGAATCCAGCTGAGTCTGAGTTTCTGTGACTTCAGCTAAAAGAGCTAGCTTGTGATGTTATGATTGATCCCTGAAAGAAGTCAGAGACACTCAAGCGATGAGCGAGGAAAAGGATATTCTAGGTGAAGGGAGGCACAAAGGTGAAGGCTCTGGCTTTTGAAAAGAACCCGATTCACTGAAGAAATAGCAAAACAAACAAACAGAGAAACAACCTCAGTATAAATGATGGATAGCAAAAGATGAGCCTGGAGCTGTAAACAGGGTCCAGGTCAAGAAAGTGAAGGTGATTCTTTGTGACAATGAGGAATTACCTCTTGTGAAAGTGTGAAGGACTACATACAAGAGAGGAGTCAGGCATCCACCAAGTCCCTTTCGGAACTGATATTCATCTTTAAGTCACCACCACTGGGTTGCAGGACTCCAAGAGGAAGCATTCGCATTATATTCCATGTGAGTGCCACTCCCACGAGCACAGACAAGAATGTGAACAGTGCCCCCAGCATTCTAGTCACAGTGGCCTTGGACCCCACTGGAGATTCTGAAATGAAAGGAGGTTCCTCATATGGTGGCAGCTGGAAAGAAACACTCAGGCTGCCATACGAGCCCCAGTGGCCACTCCTTGCTGGCCTCGTCCTTCACGCCATCCTTTCCTCAGCCAACCCCAGAGAATTAACTGAGACCATATTTTCCTAGCACATTCTTTTAACTCCCAAGAACTCAATTCTTGCAATTCATTAGGACTAATAATGAGTGTACAGGCATCATTACATTAAAATCCACAAAAAAGAAAACACTGTTTTTCTTTAGTAACAAGGAAACCACACCCCCTTGCAGGATTTTAGAGGCAGATGAGATAAGTCCATTGCTCTTATAGGAAGATCTCATCTTCCAGTCATGTTGTTAGAATTTGGGGAAAAAATAAAAAAGCTTCTCATTTTCATATCTTTATGTTTCTGTTTGTTTCCAGAAATGTGAAACCCATATTTTTGACTTTTAATTAATAAGACTCTGGTGATGATGATGTTTTTAGTTCAGAGATGTGTATAAATGTGAAGAGGTAAGTATGAATGCTGATGCTACACAGATGGGACAGTTCCCATGAGGTACTTTGGTCCATTATGGGACAAAATTTGGTGTTACTGAGAGTGTAGATAATCCTCTTAATCCTGACAAAGTTGCATTCTGATGATGACTAGATGCGGTGCCAGAAAGTTGAAAGATCTTCCATTAATTCGTTTGGAGATTCATCACTTCACGTTTCTAAGTCCAAGTTTCCTCATCTGGGCCAATCCAGAGTGTTCACACTATCCACAATATGCAGAACAGAGGCCCCTGGAGTTCTGAAGTGAAGAGGAACAAGGCGGAAACAAAGGCGTCCTTATAAGTCCGCTCAAACCGTTCCATTTGTGACCAGCTCTTCTGGCCTCATGGAAGGTTTCAGTTGTTATCTGACAGCAAAGCTTCTTAACCCTTGTGGCCTGGGCCTCGATGCTGTTTGCCTGCCTAGCCTGTGACCAGTGGGACTGACAGCTATGGTCAGGCAAAGTGCAAACTCCACTGTGTCTTGCTCTGTAATGGCAAGTCATGGAATTGGAAGTAGACTTTTTTGGAAGTAGTACTGTTCAGAGTCCTTTATGTGGCCAGTGTACCCATTATTGCTACCCTCTCTCTACAAGTTCAAGTGATTATCATTATTCACGGATTCCATATTTGCGAATTCACCTACTCACTAAAATGTATTTGTAACCCGAAAATCGATACTCATGGTACTTTCACAGCCATCCACAGACATGTGCTAAGTGGTGGAAAATTTGAATTGCCCAATTTGCATGTTTCCAGCTGAGCTTGAACAAGATGACATTGCCTTTTACTTCAGCACTCATGCTGTATGCAAGTGTCCTTTATACCATTTATTTTGTGCTCCCTTTTTTTGCATTTCTGTTCTTTCTTTTGGTGATTTCACTGTTTAAAATGGCCTTCAAGCACTAGTGCTGTCACGCTGTCTAGTGTTCCTAAGTGCAAGAAAGCTATGAGTTGTCTCATGATGAAAATATGTGTGTTAGATAAGTCTTGTTTAGGCATAAGTGATAGTGTTGGCCATGAGTTCAATGTTAATGAATCAACAATATATTTTAAATAATATGTCTTTAAATAGAAACACATATCAAACAGGGTTATGTATTGATTGGTTGACAAAAATGTGATTAGAAGCTTACAAGAAACTAACCCTGCTTTTTCCTAGAAGCAATGGTGCAGTATTTACTAATGCCATGTTCATGGTGACTTTATAGAGCAAAACTACTGAGAATAATGAGAATTGACTATATCGCCTTTGTGTTATACATTTTACCATCTATTGATATGATTATGAAATAACAGAATCTCAGAGTTTCTGGGACAATCTCTTTGAGAAGAGCTGGAATGGATGTTACCCAGCCTCTGCTTGGATAATTTTTCTGAAGGGGCACTCATTACTTTATAACATATCCTATTTTAGCTCTGGTGACCACAAAGTACTTTCTTATAGAGAGCCAAAAATCTGTTCCTTGAAACTATTCCTCTTTGTCCTAATTCTCCTCTCTGGGGCCTCATATATAAAGTTGGCTTATTTTTTTTTTTTAAATATTATTTCCTACACATATTTAAGAAAATGACCTTATTATTCTTTCTTCTGTTTCCTTTTACTCCCAATTCAGTCTTCTTTCTTCTTCTTTCAACTTTTCCCCTCTTCCTGACTCTCAAACCCTGGTTTCTTATCTCTACCCTTCCTCTAGACAAATCATTCTCCCTGTTCTTTTAACCGTTCTATGTCTGACATGAATCTGTTTACTGCCCACTGTTGGAAAGTGCAGCACAAAATAATTTTTTTATCTTTGTTGAATTCAAGCATCTCTTTCATTTTCAATAACGTCTCACCCTATTTGTATTTCTCTTTCCTACCCAAATGTGTCCCTGGGTTTCATTCGCTAATTCCATTTAAACAAAATTCCTTTAAATACACCTGCTTTAGAAATGGGCCACCCATACCCTCAGGGTAGAAGAATGACTGTGATAACAGTTGAAATTATCTGTGCTCATAAGGGATCAGATATGGTATTTTTATACTCTTCTCACATATATAAAATTATTGAGATTTGGTTCCAATTAATGTGGTATTGTTTATAATTTTTCTTGAAAGCAACTGTTCATTTAAAAAATAACTCAAAAAAGTATTTTATTATGGAATGAGTTATGTATGATGAAGAATTTCTTCTGTTGTAAAAGAAAGATTATTTAGAGAGAGAGAGAGAGTGTGTGTGTGTGTGTGTGTGTGTGTGTGTGTGTGAGACTGAAGGGATTACTGAGTTTAGGGTAGGGAGAAGGATTAGGAAGGCATGACATAGAACAGCAGATTGAAAGAATACTAAATGTATATTACAGGCTCTCCCTTATTTCACACGATATTTCAATGCAGTTTCCACTGAACACTTCAAGACTAGAATTCAACTGAGAGCTTACCTAGGAAGGTTTATGAATAGGATGAAATAGAATTAGAAGGCTTGATCCCACCAGGGACTATGTATTCTCATTCATAATCATCAGAATTGTTATTGCTGTTTAGAACAAGAAGGAGAACAAGAAAAAAGACTTGGATAAGGAAAAAAAAAAATACCCTGCTTATCATGCCTTTTAAAGAAACATGACAAATTATAAAATACTTAGCTTATACCTCAAAACTAGCACACTATTAGATTTTGCTTTATGATTTTGTCCTTTTTCTATCTTTCTAGACACTAGAACTCACATATGAGCCCTTAAATATATGGTAGTGAGTATTTCATATCCAGGAAATGAAAAACTGCACTTAATGCATAATTTCTGACTCCTTAGCTATCTGAGGGCCACCCTGCCTTCACACTAATTAACAAGAACTCAACTTCTCAACACCAGCAGCATAATCTGTTTACCCCATACTCTGTGGGATAGCCTCCCTGTCAACACAAGTGTGTTGCTAGAAGGCATATTCTCTGTCTGCAAAAGAAAAATGATATAGAACCGAAGATCAACTGTTCTGGTGAATCAAAAAATAAAAAGAAGTGTTTTGAGTCTCCGGCGAAGGCAGGAGTTAGTGGTGTGACCAATTCAAATTTTCTCACTCCTTTCCCACTGGATCCCAAACTCTTATTTTAATTTGTTTTTTAATTCTTTTGCTGATCAATCAGTTTGTTTATCCAATTTTCAAAATCATATTTTGATGTTGTATTGTTCCAAGTCCTTTAAAAATTCTATGTAGTCTTACTTCTATGGATGTGAGCTTCTGAGTTTGGGTGTGGGCTTGTGTTGGTTATTTGAAAGAGGTGAGGACATCTGCAGATTAACTTACACTTAATGATAGGATGACCACGTTAGGAATAGAGTCACTTGATTTTTTTTTTTCTTTATGGAGGGGAGAAGGGAGGGAGGGGAGTGGGCAGTTGGAGTGGAGAAAAGCAGAAAAAGTTTACTTTTAAATTATATTTTACTTTTTAATTACTTTTCAATAGTCATAAATAAGAGAAACGTTTTTGTTGTTGATATTCAAGATAATGTGTTATAAAATATTTTATGCTGACTTATTTCAGATCAAAACATGCGCTTACTCTGGACCAGTTACATAATATGACAATAACTTTGTTGTCCAAAGCACTTATCTATGATGAAAATTTATTAACAGTAATAAGATTTTATCGGTATTACATTTCAGCAGTTTAATGTGATCTATGACCCATATCTCTCCATTATGTATATAACTGTTGATATTTATGGGGCTGAGCTAATGAGTAGGCTTACCAGTCTATGGTGTCTACACTCTTTTGATGGCCCTTTGATTAATTCACAAGCATTTGTTTAAGCAGCCCCTCTTCACCATGTGATTATAAGCTTGATGACAGACACCAGCCCCCTTTGTCTCATACTTTTTTGGTGCTCTTCGCAGAGCCTAGCATATGGCTTGACAATGCATTCTAGAGAGTGTCATGAGTAGATTTCAATGGACAGCTTGCTCGGCACAGTTTAGGTTAATCTTCTCTTTCTGTCTTCATTCATACTTTCTCTCCTTCTTTCTTCCCTCTCTCTACTTCTCCCAATTATTTTTCTCTGTCTTTCTATACCTCTTTATATATAAATGCTTATTATGGTATTTCCCTTCATATATTGCATTAGTGCCTTTTAAGAATGAATTTTATTCTCTTTAAAGTGTACCAAAGGGAGCATCTTGAATGCACTTTCCTTTGACATTTAGGAGACTTAGCTGTATCAACTCTCCCATGAACAAATGAGTATAGAGCTCCCTAGGAATCCTCTTCCTGGAGAAAGCTGAGCAGATTCTCGATAGGTAACCCAGGTGCTGAATTCTTATAATGAGTTGCCTGAAATCCCAACAGATGTTAAGGTATCTTTTCTCAGGTTTCTATTGATTGTGAAGAAAAATTAGACAATTGACAATTGTACAAGTGTATGAGCCAGGCAAACTTAATGTCAGAGGTGACATATCAGGATGTAATTTCTCATGTAGATAGTAAAATGGATGTGTGCAGTTTAACTTTCAGATTCAAAAGAACCAAACTGGGTTTTTCTAAAGATTAAACACATTCTAAAATGGGACATTTGCAAATTGATGTTTTGTGGAAATAGAAATAAAAAGATCAGACGGGAAGTCATGGGGAATAGATATCAGTTCCAAATCTCAGATTTAGATAATGCCACCCCAGGCCCGTGACACTGAGTGGCCAAATAACAAGGATCCTTGGGCTGGCGCCAGGGTCACGAGAAGACAAAAGTTCAAAATTGCCCAAAGTCAGATCAGGCAGGCATCTGGCAATTTGTTTGCAATTAGAGAGGAAAGAAATGATCAGGTAAAGTCAGCATGGCAATTTTCCTGTACCAGCACCAGTTGTAGGCCAATAGGATAAGGAAGGAATACACAAGTAGTTTAGATTATTTTTAATTGTCTCATTTGGGGGTACAATTGTGGGTTCATGAAAGTTCACTATATTTAAAAGTATAAATGAAAAGATATATAGATAAATATTAGCAAAATAAGTCAGAAGAGGACCACTCTTGCTCACTATAATAGTGTCATTAATGAAGGAGTATAAATAATCTAATTTTGTCAACAATGGCTCTAAAATAATTTATCAAATATTACATGTAGGTATAACAAATTGAATGCTTGGATATAGCATAATGGAAAGCTGTTCATGTGAAAAAGACCTGGGCATTTTTGTTGACCACAAGTTCATTCTGAGCCCACAATGTGGCAAGGGTCAAACTTCATTCCTCTGAGTTGAGATGTACTCTGTGGGAAAGTCAACACATGAATCATCCCAGGAGGGGCTCATGAACCAGGTTGAATTGGGGTGGGGTTTTCCATTTACTGGAAGTAGCTATTATTTAAGGAGCAAGTGAAAATGATGGCTTGGAAATGGAGCCAAAGGTTATGTCAAAAGAGTTTAAAAGCAGACTGTGAGGCCTAGAGCAGAGGGATCTGCAAAAGTCTGGAAACAAAGTACAATAAGTGAAGAAAAGAAAGGTTCAGAATGTGGGTGTAACAAAGCGACAATGCTAGGAACAGGAGCTGGCAGTGTGCTGAAGGGCGGGTAGGTAGGCTCGTTGAAAGGCCCAAAGCTGGTAAAACAGCCCATGGAATTTCAAGTTGTATTAATGGCAGTCCAGCATTGGGGATAGGTGGTGATGATCTCCTTGCACTTTGCCCTTGTGAGATACCATCTGGACTATGGTGATCAGCTTTGGGCACCAAGTTTGGACAAAGGTAAGATCAGAAGCAGGGCTCCTGAAGAACACTGGACTGGTGCAAACCATGTTCCAGTGACTGAGATACTCTCTAAGTTGTAGCTTGAGAACTGGCCAGTCCTTGGCAAAAGACAATTCAGAAAGCCTAGAAAGATGGTAGTGTTGGGGGTGTGTTGGTGAGTCACAGGCAGATGTCACAGATTCGGTATTGTCTGACCATGGCCTTTTTCACAGGCTCGAGTTTTAGAGTCCCAAAGGCCTGGCAGGAGCTGGTGAAGACAGAATCATAGGGACTAAGGCTCAGGAATAGGACTCTGGTTCCCGGAAGGACAGAGGGTTGGTACGGAAGCAAGGCAGGGAGATAACACCCTAGAATTTTGGACAGAGAATAAAGACAGGGACTGGGGATTGTGAGGCAAGAAGTGAAGTAATACAGGGATCCAGACACAGGCCAGGAGAATGAGGAGATTCTTGGGTGTTAGAATTGGGCCTGGGGGTCACAGTGAGCCCACAGACCTCTCAACTATGGGTGCACAATTCTTTCTGGTTCCTTATGTGGAGATGAGCCTTCAAGCATCATTGCAAGGACATTCAGTAATATCAACAGTGGATATAAGGCCAAAATGTTGATTTGATTCTTGCTTCAAGGCTTAATTAGCCTTTTACGTCTCAATTTTATCTCTAATATTTCCCCTTCCAAATCCACAGGTCTCTGAATTTTGGAATTCTGTCTTTGTGTTTATTCTTGCTTGTAAACTGGCGATTTATTTTCTGAGCTACTTTCTTGTGTTGCCTGCATAAATGAAGCTAATAGACATCAACACACAAATTTTGTCTTGCGATTTCTTTCTGTAGAACTATAAGATATTACCTGCATTCTAGATCTTAGCAGGTAACAGTTTTACCACATATTACAGCCCTGCATAACAGGGATTGTCATCTTTCCAGCCTCCAATAATGGTTTCCTTACTGTAGGCCCCATGAATCCTAAGCTAATTCCACATATTTGAAGTTTGTGTTATGGCAGCACCTCATTTTTAGGTACCAGTCTGTGTTCAGTCAGAATAGACCAGATGATGTTGAAGGAGCAAATAAATGTGAAATTTCACTGGAGATTTCTTCCTCTTTCATACAGTGGGTCTACTGATGGTGTTGTAGAAAAGTTGCAGAAAAATCAGACCAGCGAGAAACCAAGCACCACTTGGAGTGTTGAAGAACTCAGGTTTATTATGCCGGCGGTCCCAGAAGAGCTAGCGCTCTGAAGATCTGGACCTGAGCTCAAATTCAACCTTAGTTTTATACGGCTTACCTATGCTGTTACAGTTTGCCTGGGTGATTGGTTAATTTGTCCTTAGGCGGTTGCAGGTGCAGGAGTTGCTATGGGTTACAGGCGCGAGAGTTGCTATGGGTTACAGGCAATCACAGAGTGCGAGATTTTCAGACAGAAACTTGGGCAATACATCTGTTATCTAGTCAGAATAAGCAAAAGGGAGGATGAATCTTTAGTTAATTTCAAGGTCACCCTGCCCTTTGGCCTATGTGGCAAGCATATCTAAAGAAGCAGAACAAAGAGCTGATTATAAGGTTAGCCTTTTGAGTGGAAAATTCCTCTTCATTCCCCCCTTTTGATGCCATTTAAATTCTTATAGGGCATCAAACTCTTGATTTTCTTGTCGTAGGGGCTGGTATAAGGGTGGTCTGGATGTCACAGCCATTTGTAACTTTATGGATTGTAGGTGTGAGGAGACAAACCTGACAAGACAGTTCAGGATACAGGGACCAAATAAGAGAGCTATGAAGAGCACAAGGAGAGGACCTGTAAGTGGGTGAAGCCAGGATTCTCAACTCCATATTCTGGACCAGGACCCCCATGACTCTTTCAATTGTTGGCAGATTTTTGAGGCTCTGTCTGTAAGCCTCTTGGTTGCATCTCTAACTATACCAGATTGATTAACATAAAAACAACATATTTCTTCTAAGAATAAGCATAACCCTCCTTTTTCGGCCTTTAGAAAATCAAGTTCCCCTCCGGTTTTGTAAAACTATTCCTGCTAAGGAATCTAATTGACTTTATAAAATGACAATGCTTTTGGATATGTTTTCTAAGCTGTAAATAGATCCTTAGATAAGCTTTGGTAATAAGACAGAGAAGAGGCTAGGCCAGCTAGGCCAGTGCCTACCCCTGTGGTGACACCAAAGCCTATAAGAAGGAGAATGAATTGTATTGCTTGTTTCATTTTTGTGTGTGTTAGAGGGATAGTCATAGACTGGTTGTTGGGAGCGATGTTTATTTCAGGGGCCAAGTAAACCAGGGCACAGGTCTGGTTTAGGTGGGAGACAGAGAAATGAATTGGTTCCACAAAGAAAGAAGATACCTGGGGTTCCAAGGCAAAAATTCATCTCAGTAGTAAAATGGCAATCATTCGGCCTTTTGCTGTTTTCAAATTCCCAGGTCAAAAGTGTTCCTGCTAGAACTGCTCCTCTGAAGGGTTGGAAGGGTCCATAAGAATTATCCTGAGATGCTCCAGAGGTTCTATCTTCCCAATGAAAACATTTCTCTTAGTAACTATAAAGACCCATTCAGTGAGGTTTTCATATACTGGTAACAATAGGCATTCTTCTTGGAAGGGTTCGGAGCGGGATTCCCGAGGAGAGATGCTTGAGCAATCATTTGGCTTTCCTTGACAGTAACCTGAATTTTTGTTTAGTAACCCTGTAGTCTTTGCATTGGGTTTCCATGAGAATAGTACAGGTTTCTTAAACGGAGCAGCCTGTTCTACTTGGAAACTAGACCAATCTTTTGAGGGTTCTATTTCTATAAGAACTCACTAAATGAGAATCTTCAAGAGCACCTAAATTTTGGCTCTGTCCCAGGTCTTGACTTCTCTTGATACAAAGAGGTGCCTGAAACTTAAGATTTGTATGAGTTGATATTGGTCCCCAAATTGGAGGCTCAGGAGAGGCTGCCCAGGTTAAGTTGTCTCTGTAGGACATTAAGAGGTTAATTGCCCATTCTGTCAGTGTGCCTTTAGTCATGTAATTTGGAAATCAAATAAATTTTCTATATTCATCAGTTCAAACGGGCAGCCTCTCCAATACTTGGGGTGAAGGGTCATGTTACTTGTTGCCCAATACTGGATGGGGATGGGGGACAGCCAAGTAGCAGGCAGAAGATGGAGATAGGCAGATAACAACACATTGGGACAGTCTGGATGGTCAATCCTCAAGCTTCTGCCGTGTGTAGACTGGCCAGCTTTCGAGGGTGGCCAGAGCAGGGCCGAATGTTTCAGGTGGATCTCTGCTGCCTCCGGAACATGACTTGGAGGGGCTAATCAAAAAGAGGCTCTGCAGTCCAGGTCTCCCGTTTCTAGAGGTGTCGCACTCTTTATCTAGGTGTGGATAAAGAGGTGACACCTACAACCTTAACAGCAGTGGGAGTGGCTAATATAACAGTGTGAGAGCTTGTCCGGATCGGCTGGAGTGGTTCCTTCTTCCAATCCTTAACCCATACTTCATCTCCTGGCCGATAGAGGTGGACTCAATTCCCTAAGGGGATAGGGGCTCTTTCTAGGGTTTCCTGGGTGATGTAGCAGAGGATTCTCCTTAGACCTGAAGGTGTTGGGACATTTCTAAGTCAGCTATCAGTCAAGGGTCTCCTTTTAGCTTCCCTATTACTGGAAGAGGTCTCTCATAAAGGATTTCAAAAAGGGAGTAGCCCGAAGGCCTTGGGGTGCACCGTGTACAGAGTAGAGCCAAAGGCAGCAAGTCAATCCAAGGTAACTGGGTTACCTGACAAAGCTTAGCTAGAGTGGGTTTGAGGGTCCAGTTCATGTGCTCAACTTTCCCTGAACTTCGTGGCCTGTAGGCTGTGTGGAGCTTCCATCTGATTCCCAGAGCTTTGGACAGAGTCTGGATTATCTCAGACACAAAGGCAGATCCATTGTCAGATCCTATAGAGGGGCAGGCTGTATCTTGGAACAATTTCCTTCAACAAGGCTCTAGTTACTTCTTGTGTCCATTCAGTCCATTCAGGGAAGGCTTCAGACTATCCAGAGTAGGTGTAAACTAACACAAGCAAGTATCGGTGGCCCCAGCAGGGCTTGACCTCAGTAAAGTCCACTTCTAGGTCTTCAAAGGGCATATTCCCAATTATTTGCACCCCGGATTGGATTTTGGCCTTTGGCTGATGTTTTGTGTGCAAGTTACACATCTAGCACTGATCTGGGCACACAGGGTTGGGAGCTTGGGTATGAAATAGTAGCGACCTAACAGGCTTTCTAAAGTAGGCTTCCCCAGGTGAGTCAACTCATGGTGTTATGTTACCAACTGAGCTGCCATCACAACAGGAATAAAGAGTTTCTGATCTAGAAGATCCCATCAGCCCTCCTTTCTCTTGGTTCCCTCTTCACTTAAGGCTCATTGTTCTTCCTTGGTGTATATAGGGGCCAGAGGAAATTCTGGAGCTAAGAGAACCTTAGAGACTGGTTCAGGGCCCGTTGTAGCATTTGGTTGGTTGGCAGTCTCCCTAGCTGCTTGGTCTGCCAGTCGGTTTCCCCTACTGACAGAGTCATTTCCTCTCTGGTGGCCCTTGCAGTGAATGACTGCCACCTGAGAAGGCTTCCAGACTGCCTCTAACAGTTGAAGGATTTCCTCTTTGTTCTTGATTTCTTTTCCTCCTTCTGTCAGTAGTTCCTTCTCTTTATAAATGGCTCCATGTACATGCATAGCAGCAAAGATGTATCTTGAGTTGGTATAGATATTGGCCTGTTTCCCTTCATCCTACAGCAGTGCCTGGATGAGTGCCCATAGTTCGGCCTGCTGTGCCGACTAGCTCTGTGGGAGAGCCTCAGCTCTAATGACCTCATCTGTGGTTGTTATTGCATAGCTGGCTTTGTGCTATCCTTCATGGATGAAGCTGCTCCCATCGGTGAACAATACCAGTTCTGGGTTCTGAAGAGGAATGTCAATCAGGTCTGGCCTGCTTGAATAGACTTCATCCATGACCTCCTCACAATCATGGTTGGGAGGTCCCTCCTCAGTGGGCAGAAAAATAGCAGGGTTCAACATTCACACAGTCTTGAGGTGGACATGTGGATTTTTGCAAAGCAGTCCCTAATAATGAGTTATTCTGGCGTTGGTCAGCCACTTGAGTCCCTTGTTATTCATTAATGCAGTAACAGCATAGGGGACTTTTAAATGTATATCCTTTCCCAGCATGAGCTTGTCCACTTTTCTGACCAGGGTTACCATGGCAGCTAAGGCCTGGAGGCAGGGCGGCCATCCCGAGGCTACCAGATTTAGCCATTTGGACAGATATGCAATTGGGCGCTGCCATGGCCCGACTGTTTGTGTGAGGACCCCCAATGCAGTGTGATTCTTCTTATGTACGAAGAGGTTAAAGTCCTGTGTCACGTCTAGTAGTCCTAATGCTGGGGCACTGGTCAAAAGTCTCTTGATTTCTCTGAAGGCCTTTTCTTGTCTAGAGCCCCATTCCTGGGAGATTTTACCGAACCCAGCTGTGGCCTCATACAGTGGCTTGACAATTTCAGAGAAACCTAGTATCCATATCCGGCAGAATCCAGCAGCCCCTAGGAATTCATGGACCTCTTTCTTAGTGTTTGGCCAAGGTATTGAACAGATGGCCAGTTTCCTTTCATGTCCAAGTGTCCGATGTTCTTCTAAGATGAACCCAAAGTATCTGACCTCTTTTTTGCAGATTTGAGCCTTCCTCCATGACACCTTGTATCCTATAGTAAAGAGTAGGGCCAACAAAGCTCTATTACCTTTCCAGCAGTCTTCTTGGGTGGAGTTAGCCAGCAACAGGTCATCTACGTACTGGAGCAGAGTACAGTTCAAAGTCTCTCTGGGGAAGACAGCAAGATCTATGGCCAGTGCTTCGCCAAACAGGATGGGTGAGATCTTGAAGCCCTGTGGCAGTCAAGTCCAAGTCAGTTGTGTCTTTCTCCTGGTGTGTGGGTCTTCTCACTCTAAGGTAAACAAAAGCTGGCTGGCTGGTAATAACCAGAGGGAGAAGAAGGTGTTTTTGAGATCAAGGCAGGTGAACCAGCTTGCTTGGGCAGGTAAGAGACTCAGGAGGGTGTATGGGTTCGGGACCACTGGATATGTGGTGACCACTGCATTGTTGACAGTGCAGAGGTCCTGGATGAGGTGGTAGTCATTCCCTTCAGGCTTCTTGACTCGTAGGAGCAAAGTGTTCCAAGGTGACTGACACTCAGCTAGAATTCCGGTATTGAGCAAATGCTGGATGTGGTCCTGAATTTCTAAGTGTGCTTCCCGTGGCACTAGTATATTGCCTTTATGTGACAGGAGTGGCTCCTGGCCTTAGGTCCACCACAATAGGTGCGTGATTCTTAGCTAGATCTGGAAGCCCTTTTCTGTCCAGACAGCAGAGAATTCTTCAGCAGGCTGGTTGGATTTGTTTGTTTTATTTCCAGAGGATAAAGGTGCTATTCATCTTCCCTGGGCACAGTCACTGTCATTAGAGCAGGTTGACACTCCAGGGCGAGACTGGCGGGCTTTCCAAGGGAAAAGGTGATCTATGTTCCAAGGTTCGTTAATAAGTCTCTATCCAAAAGGGAGATGGGGCACTGTGGTAGGTACAGGAACTCATGAGTCAGTAGGTGGCCCCCTAACTGACGTGAGTGGGCTCTGTAGAACGAAAGGGCAGCTTGGTCCCCGTGGCCCTGATAATAGTCGTTCGATCTGTGAGGGGAGCCCTGGGCATGGTTCCACTGAGCGTTCAGCCCCAGGGTCTACCATAAAGGTCATTGATTGGCCCCCTACTTCTATTGTGACCGTAGGCTCCTAGTCCGACTCTTCTCCAGTCAGACCGATAAGGTCTTAGGCGACTGGCTCAGGCTGGTATTCTCCCTTATGAGGTTGATTGAATTCCTTCAGGCTTCCTCCCGCAGTGGGCACTCGTTTTTCTAATGGCCAGTCTCTTTGCAGTAGGCGTATTGGTTGTGGCATGGCGGTGGTCTCCTTTTGTTTTTTCCCTCCATGGGGAGCAGCAGCCTGCTGCACCAGGCCTGGGTTTCCTAATGTGGCTTCCAGCAGGAATACCTTTTGTTTCATCCACTTATCAGCTATCTTTTGGGCCTCCCGGTTGCAGCTGGGTGGCGTTCATCCCAGCAAAGCCTTCTAATTTCTGACGCTTGAGGCTGCTATCTGTGTAAAATTGAGCCATGCATGCCACGTTGACCATGCATTGGTTTTCTTGTGCTTCGAGGTCAAAAGGGGTATACACCCAGAATGCCTCGCATAGTCTCTCATAGAACTCTGTGGGTGATTCCTCTGGCTTCTGGAGTACTTCCACCGTTGTTTGACATGTCTGTTGGCTTTTTAGCCCCAGCTTTCACCCCCTGCAGTATGGCCTGCTGGTACCTGTTGAGAGATTCTCTTCCATTTGGGACGTTGAAGTCTCAATTAGGCCTGGTGTCAGGCACAGCCCCCAAGGCCCATGCTGCAGGGTCTTGTGCACCATCTGGTGCTTGTCCTTGGAGCCATCCTTGTGCTTCTGACAGAATCTAGTGTCATTCTTTGGTATCGAAGAGAGTTAGGAGGAGTTGATGACAATCATCCCAGGTAGGCTGATGAGTTTGGAAGATGGACTCGAGCAAATCAATCATCGCCTGTGGTTTCTCCGAAGAGGATGGGATGTGCTGTTTCCACTTGAGGAAGTTGGTTGTGCTGAAAGGCTGATAGTAGAGGATAGTGAAGCCCGGCTGGAGTGCGCCATTTTTGCTAACCTCAAAAGGGCCTTGTGTCTCTTGGAGAGGCATCTGGATGGCCGCAGGCTGTTGGGCTGGCTTTGTGGCTGAGCAAAGATGCTGTGGACTTAGGCTTGGCAGCCGCTCCGGCTGCTGGGGTGGCAAAGGCACTGATGGTGGAGGGTTGTCCAAAAATTGGTGGTAGAGTGGCTCTGTAGGGACTGGTGGAGCTGTTGGTATGTACAGTGGTGGGAAGAAAGGTTCTTCCTCAGAGATCCCTTGAGGGATGACTCTTGCTGGCTTTTCCTTGTTCTTTCCCTGGGTTGGTCGGGCCACAGGTACCTTACTCTGTCCCTACCTATTTGTGTAGAACTGGGCCTAAGGGGGCCCTACAGTAGCGATTTGCAACCATGAGTCTATGTATGAAAACTGGTCTAGGTGTCCAGGGGTCCCTGTCACTACCTGGTACACAGCTCTACCAGTGGGGAGGTCCAGGGTCCCTTCCGAAGGCCACTGAAGCTCACAAAGAGTACAAAGTTTTCCTGGGGTCATCTTGACCCCATAATTCCCTGAAAGACCTTTCTTAAAGTTTTTCAACATACAATTTAAAACAGTTGGCTTAGAGGAAACTCCACCCTTATTGCCTTAGGGAACTTCCTAAACGAGGGAGAAAATAGACCTTAAAATTTCAAGAAAATAAATTGATAGAGGGCCCCTATGTCAAAAGGGCCATTTGGAGAAAGACAATTCTTAAGCCAAATCAGTAATTAATTGTCCCCCTCCCTGTGTATCTCACTCTGTATTGGTGGCATAAAGACAAATAAGGGTGAGTGCCTCCTCCAAAGAGGAGACCACTCAGATGCTCATCTGGCCATGTCCTAAAGGAGCTTAGGTGATGCTTGATTGTAGCAGACTCAGCTTTGTGACTTAATGATCGGACACTGGTCCAATGCCACCCTGAACCTTATGCTGTGCATCACAGAATCGCAGACGAGTCCATTCAGACTCCGTAGCCTTTAGGGGACCTTATGAGTGACCAGCCATGGAGCCACAAATTCATACCTGACCGAGTCAAGTCAGATAGACAGCTCATTCACTCACATATTCACATACTAGAGGTTAAAACAACATCTCCCCCGTTTTTGGAAGCCCCTGACCTGTGTCTTCTAACTGAAGACTTTAGGAGGTGGTCAAGCTTCTCTTCCATCTGAAGATGGTACCTTACTAGGGTGCTGAGCCACTGGGCTTTACCTTAATCTGTGGCTATTCCTAGTGAGTTGGTTTGTCCCTCCTCTGAGTCTGGTTGAGACTCGGCTGTCTGGAGAGTTGGAGTGCCAGTCCGAAAGAGAACCCGGCCTCCTCGTTTGTTTTAGAACTCCTCCGGCCCAGCCCGGCCGAACCACTGGTCCAGTGGCGCAAAGGGCTGGCGTGGTTGGACTCTCACTGGAGCCTCCAGAAATGTTGCAGAAATGTTGCAGAAAAATCAGACTGGCAAGAAACCAAGTGCCACTCGGAGAGCTGGAGAACTCAAGTTTATTATGCCAGCGGTCCCAGAAGAGCTAGCGCTCTGAAAATCTGGGCCCTGAGCTCAGATGCAACCTACTTTTATAGGGCTTATCTGTGCTGTTACAGTTGGCATGGGCTGATTGGTTAATTTGTCCTCAGGAGGTTATAGACTACAGGGAGTTGCCATGGGTTACAGGCAGTCACAGAGCACGAGATTTTTAGACAGGAACTTGAGCAATATATCAATTATCTAGACAAACAAACAAAAGGGAGGATGAATCTTTAGTTAATTTTAAGGTCACCCTGCCCTTGGCCTCTGTGGCAAGCATATTTACAGAAGCAGAACGAAGAGCTGATTATAAGGTTAGCCTTTTGAGTGAAAAATTCCTCTTCAATGGAATGCTGGGAGCTTGACTCTCTAGCCTCCCCACTCCAGGCCTCAGATTAAAGCAGGCTCCATCTCCATGTTGCCATATTTTCCAGGTCAGGAAAAAAAGACTGCATATCTGCTCTTAAAGTTCCTGTTGGGAAATGACTTGTGATATTTCTGTTTACATTTCATTGACTAAAATGAGTCGCTTGGCTATCTTATATTTTCAGGGACAATCCTACCATGTACCACGTACTTGGGAGAGCAGGAGATATTTGGTGAATAGCACTAATAATGATCACAGTAATAACAGCTGATGCCTATCAATTACACTTTTTACAGTGCCCTGTGTATCAACTAATTTAATTCTATTACCCTTTAAAGTAAGTACTATAATGGATAATCTTTTTTAATGGATGAAGACACTGAGGTACAGACAGGTTACAAAATTTGTTTAAGGTCATAATCTTACTAGGTGGTAGTGTTATGCTTTTAACCCTATACTTCACTGACTCTTAATGTGCTGCTGTTGATATGGGGACATCTTTTCTGAAACTTGCCTGGGTACTAAAATGCTGGCTCCCTCTGCCTGTGAGTTAGAGGTAAATGACCCCAATCATGGACACCAGAGGGAGAGGGCCCTGGGGGCAGATGGTTGACTAAACAACAGGAGAAAGGCAGCTATTGTCAGGCTTCTGTGATCTGGAGGCAGCACATTTCCTGTTTATCAGAGTACTCCCTGCATTTTTGCCTTGAGGTATTTTGAACCTTTGAGAGTGAAGGCAGAAGCTGGCCCTTGCCCTTGGAGGTGAGGATGTCATTAATTTCAGAGGCTCATTGCAGTGATTCCCAGACAAACAGGTAATGCCAACAAGTCCCTGGGCAAACGTCAGTGTGAGGGGGCCCCTTGATTCTGCAAGACCTCGGCTGCCCTGCTTTGCCTCTGGTAATTGAGATGCCTGACCTCCGTGGGAGCCTCCCTTCTCCTCCTCCAAGAAAAGGAATTGATTTGTCAAACATATATCCACATTTCTCCACCCGGGCAGATTCATTCTCTCTGCAAGCTACACATCATGCTTTCAAAGTCAAGCACTGAATCCTGCCACAGGCAATACCAAGGATTGTAGAAATCCCTATTTCTTCTCTTTCTGACACCTCTGAAATGTCAAGATAGAAGTAAGTCACTTATTTATTTAACTGAAGATTGGCTAGAAAGGGCATATGTAGCAGATAAGTCTAGAACTTCTTGTAGCAACTCAGCACCCTGACATAAATAGCCTTAAGTTTCTTTGTTAAGGACCACACCCAAGTTCAAATTATGGACCCTTGGAGCTTGTAGGTGGGCTGTGCAGAGTACCTCTTCCCCCCACCATTAATTAATGCATTGCATCCTACCCTACACAGAGCAGCCCTTCAAATTCTACCACATTGGGTGATAAGTGCTGTAAACATATCCAGTTTTTTTTTCAACATTTTAATGAAGAGAAATAGATGGACAGAAAACTGCACATATCATAAGTGAACATCTCAGTGAATTGCCACCAGCTGAGCACACCTGTTTAATCAGCACCCAGCTGAAGAATAGAACAGTACCAGCACCCTAGAAATACCTCTTCATGTCCCCTTCTCAGAAATATTCTTCATCAAATGTAACCACTATTTAATAGCATTACCATGTTGTGTTAGCCTCAACAACCCTGCCCCATGCATGTCCATTTATATTCCCACAGTGTAGTCCCCATGTGACAGTTTAAAAGGGGGGGTTGATTTCCCTCCTTGGCCCATGAATCTGTCACAAGAAACACACTCTCCTTTGATTGCTCATTAGAAGGCCAGAGTTGCAGCTATTTTTTCATCCTTGGAAGATGTATTAATTTGGGTCCTGTGAGAAGAAAGCACCAAGATGGAAGAAGACATCTAATAAATTTATTGAGGGAAATACCTGTGAAAGATAAAGAGGAGAGTGACCAGGAATAGGCTGGGAGTCTTCATACCAATGCTGGTCTGACATCTGTTAAAGGACAGAGGGAAGTAAGAAGAATGTAATTGAATGGGAGAAGCCTTGGGCTGCAGGAGAATTGTCCATCAGAAGAGATCTGTTTCATCAGGCAGGAATGGCCTGGCTTTAGTAATGACTCAGCATTCTTGGTCATTGGCTGGGACTAGGCTGGGGAGAGTGTCCTTAGAGCAAATGCTGCATAGGAGCTGTCGGTGCCAGTGCTGGACTCCTCTCCGCAAGTTTTTGTAACGGGGGATCTGAGTGGTACACCCCATGACCACCCAAGGGGGCTTCTCTGGTGAATGCATTCACCTCTTCATTTGTCCAGTAGTTCTGTCAAGGCTATGTCTCATTGTCATTGCCATACTCAGAGAGTGGAAAGTTAGACCTGGGTTGCACCTAGTTCCTTCATTTCCTAGCAATATGATTACACTTCTCTGAGCCACAATTTTCCCGTCTCTAAAATGGGGAAAATTTTTCTCCCCCCATGAGGTTGCTATTAGGATGACAGGAGATTACTTTAAGTAAAGTACAGTTGGTGACATAAAATAGCTATTCCACAAAGTCAGTTCCCTTTATTCCTTCCCTTGTAGGATTTCTCATCCTCCTCAACAGGGCGCAGAGTGTACACCTCACCTTAAGAATCACTTTCCTCTTGGGCAGGGCATGTACTGCAATGCCTGTTCCTAACCCTCTGGGCTCATTACACCCCACTTAAGCCATGGACCCCTGGTAGTCTGGGGAGCCATTAGACCCCTTCTCAGAATACCATTTCTAAAGAATAAAATAAAATAAATTGGATTGAAGAAGAAATCGATTATGTTTAAAATATTTATCACAATATTACAAAAACGAATTTTTGATCTGTTTCTTTATCAACATGTTAGGTAACAGATTCTTTCTGTGGGGCTAGTAATAAGCCTAATTTGAAGTCATGATGATCATAATTGATATTTTGTGATATCTGCAAAAGCATGGCGTGATATGAAAATATCTGTGAATTTAATAGGGGTAAAATCTCAGGCACTGCAAATTCAACCACAGTTTGTTGTCTGCATCTATAATTGATGGAATGCTCGATTTCAGTTAAAGGTAAGAGAAAATTAAGGACGTGATTTTTTTTTTCTTCATCCAAATTTGCAATTACAAACCCAGGCAAAGACTTCTTCCTGCCTGAGAGGAATGGCTCCTGCCACTCGCTCTGGAGCACTTAATTCCCAGTGCTGGGAACTTAATCCAGGGGTCCTCATTCAGACCCTGCCCGCACCTAACAGGCTTTCCACATAGCACAAAGGTAAAGGAGTCTGCAGTGAGTTGACAAGGTAGCTCACAGCCCTTCCTTAGTGACGTGGGCACAGTCAGTCATGTTATTTTGTCTCTACAGGTTGGTAGGAGTAGAGGAACACTGCACATGCCTGGGTGATTCTAAGAATGCCCTGGAATCACTTTTGCACTTGTCTTTAGAACTTAGCATTCACATTTATTCATTTTCTACCTCTCATCTTCTCTCTCTCATGTCAATGAAGGCAGCACATTTCCTACCACTCTAACTCAACTGAAAGTTTTAGATCAGGTTTGCTTTTGGAATCTGCCCAGTGGGTTTAATGTGAGTTTAGGGGCTTGTCCACCCCAAAACATATTCCCCCTTGCCTTTAATACACCTGAGAATCCTGAAAAGGGGGAAAGATTTTATCCCATGTGAAATGCAATATTAAAAGCTGATTGCACTTGGCAAGCACCTATTACATTTTGTCAAAGGCAATATGCTAGGTGCGTTTCATATATTTTATCACTTAGTTTTAACAACTCCATGAGGAATCACTTATTCTCATGTATCAAAGAATAAACTGGGATCAGAGAGTTTAATAACACTGAAAGTAACATACCCATGACCGGCATTGGAAAGGAAGCTCTAGTTTATTCCAAATCCTTGAAAAGAATATACCAGCCCTTGTTCATAAAGTTCCCTTAATTAAGCTCAGGTATGAAAAATGAAGTAAAAAATTGAGCTAACAAGTATGATATTAAGCATAGCAGTTTCATTGCCAAGCTGTGTTCAAATTCTCCATTTGCCACTTACCAACTGTGTGACCTTGGACAAGTTGCTTAATTTCTTTGTGCATCAGTCTCCTCATCTATAAGCAGGTTAATAATCCTAAGGAGTTGTCAAGAATTAAATGAATTAATTCATTAGAGCATAGAGAACAATGCTTAGCTCATTGAAAATGCTCAATAAATGCTAATTATTATTATCTTTGTAAAAACAAATGTGTCTATAACAGGCATGTGAATAAAACCATCGAAGACACCCTCTCGAATTCTAAACTCATGACAAGCAAGGTACTCCAATCTCTGATCTCTGCTGACCTGAAATTTCAACCTGAAATCCTACTACTTCCTGACTTTTTTAAATTTATGTTGTTGCAACCAAACTACCAGTGGACATTCCCATGGCCATGCAGCTTGACATCCTCAGGCCACTGCTCATAGGGCTGCTTTATTGTTATGAAGTTGTTCCTGGTTTTCTTCCTGGCCAACTTCTCCTTGTCTTTTAAGATTCATCTCAGGGGTCTTCTCAAGCATGTTCTGCCTAGGCTCCCAGGCTAACAGGAAACTGTTGAAGTCACACCCATCAGTAGACTTAACCTAACACACCAACACCGAGTATAAACTCAGCCTCTCACACTTGCATTGTCTATTCTCTGATATGAGTGAGGTATGGGGTTTATCTCATCTCCAGGTGAGTATTCTTCAGGATAAGAAACTTGCTGTGTCTTCTTGAGAAACTCTCTATCTCCAGCAATCTTATTTAGCCTCAAAGGAGGGATCTTCTATGCCCCTTCCCACTGCAGGTGGTATTGGAGCAGCACTCTCCACCAGTCTATTTGTTGTTCCTTCTCAAAAGGAGAAGAATAGCTGATGCAATTGCTGAAGCCCAGTATTTACTTTTCTCCAGTTGCATGGACCCAGGGATAAAGGTCAGTGCCTATGCATGGCAGAGTCTTTGCCTCCTGAACTTGTAGCAGGCGTTGTGGGTGTTTACGTGCCTTGCTCTTCCTCCTGTTGGAAGTTCAGGCAGGCCATGCTTCCACAGGCCTACCCTCCCTTTTTCCAGTTCTGGTCTGTCTTCCTCTGGTGGATGGATAACCAAGGTTGACAGTGCCCTGCTGGTTACTCCAATACCAGCTAGGAAGTAGAAAGATCCATGTGATCTGTAATCTATCTACCTGTTATTCATTTGTGGGTATTGGGCTGCTTTGTATTGTATTCGTTGTGAGCATATCCATCAATTGGAGATTGGCAGAGGCGAGTCTTAGTCTCCTAACTGCCAACATTACTCATCTCTTTGTGTCCAGTGCCAAGGGGTTGGACATGTTTGATGTTTAGTATGTGATTGCTACAGAAGCTGATTGGAAGTGGTATGGGCCACATGGCTGCCTCACTGAACCTAGGAACACAGAGCCTGCCCTCAGTTCCACTCAGAGGTCTCTTAACTGACCCCACTGGCTGGCTGCAAGTCCTTGAGCCTGTGGCAGGTTTCTTAGCCACCATTTTCAGAAAGACTGATTCCACTAAAGAGCAGACAGATTCGTGGCCTCCACATGAATGGTCTCACAAACAGCCACCAGAATGGAATGGAGCAATAACTATTAAAGTAATAAAGTTTTCTAGACCTTTTGAAAGGGTGGTTACTGATATCCTGACTATATCCACTTTACTGGTCAGAGGAAAAGGTATTTATTTGTCTTTGAGAATGTTATTAAACTCTGACTCCAGTTTGCTCCTTGAAACATGTTAAAAGTGATTCTTCAGGGGTTAAATATATGAAATTTACTTAGTATGTTGTCTTCAAAACAATGGGTATTTGCCAACTATGATCAGCTTTAGTATTGCATTTCACATTGGAATGAAAACTTTCTTCCATTATACTGATTTCATAACCCAAAATATATTTCTTGGAAAGCATAATTTTCAAAAAGTTAAGAACATGAATCTCCTATGAATATAGAAAGAACATGTGTCAAAGACCTGTTTACTCATGAATGAGGGATCCAGTAAAATGGTAAAGCTGGCTTAAAGCACATTTTTAGTAACTGGGTATTTAGAGGCATTCCAAAAAGAATGTTAGAATAAGACTGCTAAGTCAGTTAAAAATTCACAACCTTTAGATTTATCTTTTCTATTAGATAGGAATTTAAGAGTTACATACAACCTCTGCACTCTAATTGTGCAATAAATAACATATTCAGCCTGGGATACATTCCCCTAGATAATCTTTGGGTAGCTTGTTGACCAGTGCCTCAGTATGACATCAAAAGTTCTTGTTCTGCTTTCCTTGCCTGATTTCCAAGTTTTGCATAGTTTTTCTTAGCATCCGTGTGTGTGTGTGTGTGTGTGTGTGTGTGTGTAGCATATTTGTTTTACATATATATGCATGTTTACCATGTGTTAAATCTTGGAAGAAATACAAATATGATAATAATAAGGATGATAATAATAATAGCTAACATTGATTGAGCACTTATCATGTGCCAGGTGCTAGTCTAAGCACTTCATGTGCATGCTTTCATTTACTCTTCATGTCACCCTGTGAAGTAGGAGTATTATAATCCCCATTCTATAGATAAGGAAATGGAGACAGAATTTGAGTGAGTTGTCCAAAGTCACACATCTAGAAAGTAATAGCACCAGGATTCCAACCCATAAATGTGGTTAGAGTCCATGCACTTAAACTTAGTGTCTGAAAAGGAAAATCAATATGAAAATGATTCAGTGCAATAAAAAGTTACAGGTACATATAAGGAGTCCAAGTGAACCCAGGTGCTTAAACTGAACTTGAATGATGAGTAGGTGGATGATGGCAGGAAGGGTGTTCTTGGCAGAAGGAAGAACATAAACCAAAGCTCAACATTGAGATGTCCTGTGTGGCTGGAATGTAGTATGGATGTCTGGTGGGGTGATATACAATAGGCGTTTTTTTTGGAGAGGCAGATAGTGCCTTTCTTATAACATAACAGATAAAATATTCATCATAAACCTATGTGAGAGGGAAAGCACCTTGCCCAAGAGATAATTCACCATGTGTTTCTCAATCGCAACTTACTGGAATTTGGTGTGGGATCACTCTTGATTGGACACCAGGAGATCAGTATCCCTGGCATCTCAGTCGAAACGCAGTAGTATCTTCAGTCATTGTAATGCCCTGCCTTTTCTACACGTCTCATGGTGGGTAGAGGCCAGCCTTGACTGGTTGAAACCTATGGTTCTCTAGACCATGATTCTCAGAATTTAGGGTGCATCAGAATCCCCTCAGGGCATGTTAAAACAGAGATGTGTGGGCTGATTTTTAATTCAGTATGTCTGGGTTGGGACTCAAGAATTTAGCATTTCTAAGGTCCCAGGTGACGCTGCAGCTGCTAGTCTGGAGACCACCTTTGAGAATATAGTGTAGTTCATCATTATTTGCTCCCCTCCCCACTCCGAGATAAAGGGGAACCTCCTTACTTTGGATAGGACTTTGGCCCCTCCCTGTGAAAAGCTTCCCGAATGCTCCAAGAACACCTGGGATCACACTATGCCTCAGACTCTGCCAAGGTCCTTAGAGCTGTTGGTGGTGAAGGCACCTCCTACCATGTCAAGCTCTGCTGCATCTTCTGTGTTCTCAAAATCTTTCTTTTGAACACTCAGATAAGGAGCAATTACTGCCTTACTCTGCACTTCTTTGTGTCCATTTAATGTCTGCTGTTTTGCTTCTGACATCTCCAGTAATCCAGCTCTGACATTCTCCATGGATGTAGCAGTCACAGCCCATGGGAGCAGCTCCTGACAGATGCAGGGTTATTTTCCACATGCTTACAGAACTCAAAATCCTTGGCTCTGCTTTGAAATGGCACTAGAAAGAAGAGATGCTAACAATGGCTTCTATCTGCATTCCTTTGTCTGTTCCTACAACCGAGTGTCTGTAGGGAATTCAAAAATGAGTACCTGGAGGCTGCTAGCTGATATTTATATGGCAGAAAGGTGGACTCAGAGGCAGGGAGAGAATTGTTTAGCCCAGGTTAAACTCAAACCATAGCTAAACGGAACTACAGTGAGCACCTGGCCTTGAGGAAGTCTGAGCTAGTTCTAATGCCTTTACTTTTAAAGGCCCATGTGTATTCATTACATTTACTAGAGTAATGACCCCATTTACTGAATACAGACTTTGTGCTAGGCAGATGTTAAGTACTCCATGGGCTGAGGATTAATTAAAATTAATCCTCATAGGGATGCTATGAGGTCAGTGATGTTATTGTGCCATTTGACAGGTGACAAAACTGAGACTAAGAGATGTCAAATTGCCATGAAATGAAGCATCTGAGATTCAGATTGTGCTCTGATTCCAAAGTTCTTGTATTAAATTAGAATTAGCAGACAATGTGGATACTAGTTAATGCTTTTATTTTCTTATTGAAAACAGCTAACAAAATAATCATGGAGATATAAAATATAGCAAAAGGATCATAGTCAATAATATTGTAATAAATATGTAAGGGGGCAGAAGGGTACAAGATTTATTGGGGGGACCACTTTGTGAATTATATAGATCTCTAATCATTATGCTGTACAACTGAAACTAATATTTTATTGTATACCGACTATAATTGAAAAAAAAACTTATTGACTTGTACACTGTAAATATGAGCAACTAATTGTCTATTGTATTTCAATCAAGAAAATTAAAGTAAAAAAAAGAAAATAGCTATTTATGTCCTTAGTTAAGAGATAGAGATATAATTTGTTCATGCAATGAAAGAGAGAGAGAGAGAAAGAGAGAAAGAGAGAGACAGAGAGAGAGACAGAGAGAGAGAGAGAGAAATGGGGGATGGAGGTAGAGGGAGGAGTTGATATTTATTAAGCTTATTTCAACCATATACAATAATATATGGGAAAGATGATGATACATTAAACTTTAGATAGATAGATAGATAGATAGATAGATAGATAGATAGATAGATTAGGATAAAAGTAATTGCAATTTTAATGCTTGTTTTTGAAAAGTCCATGAAATTCCAAAATGAGTCTAATAAAGGGTAGAGAAAGTAATGAAGGGCAGATAGAGGTAAATGAAACTATGAAAAGTGGCTTGGTAGGTGGAACAGCTATGTATGGAATTGTCTGCTCAGCACATCCTGTTCTCTGGGAAGCCCTCCCAACCCCCTCCATGAGACATCCCAGAGAGCTGCTGTATTAATTTGGCACTGCTCTGTAACAAATCTCTACAAATTTGCGGTTTAAAATAATTCAATAGCTCACAACATTTTAGCTTAGAAGTCTAGGTGAGCTTGGGTGGCTTCTCTCCTTAGGGTCTCACAAGGCTGAAATGAAGATGTTGGTCGAACTGGACTTTTATATGGAGGATCTAAAGAAGCACCTGCTTCAAGGCTCATTCAGGTTGTTGGCAGAATTTAGTAAGGTCATTCACACAGAGAGAGGCTGATATCTGGTCCTTGCAGGTGGCCCCTCCATTTTCAAAGACAACAAAAGCATGTTGAATCATTCTCCTGCTTCAACTCTCTCTGATTCCCCTTTCTGCTACAAGCATGAATAAGCTCTTTCTTTAAAAAGTTCACCTGATTGGGTCAGGCCCACCCAGATAATCGCCATATTTTAAGGTTAACTGACTTGTGACTTTAATTGCACTGGCAAAATCCCTCCACAGCAGCCCCTAGACTAATGTTTGATTTAACAACCAAGGGACAGGAATCTTGGAGTGTCATCTCCAGAATTCTGCCTAAAGCAGCTGCCTTCTTTATAAATGACTGTATCCTTCCTGTCACAAGCAGTCAGACCAGGAATTGTCATCTGACACAAAGCTGAGCCAATTTATTTATTTCCTGAGATATTTGAAAGTACCTCATTCTGCTTTGGGAAATTGGGGGACGTTTCTTTTATAAGCAATGGGGAGTTTTAGTAAAGATTTTAAGCAGGAGAGTGACATTGTCGTATCTAAGTTTTAAGAAGCAGTGTAGAAAATGAAATGTAAGAATCTAGAGTATAGAGAGAGTTGAGGGATCAGTTAGGATGTGACAGAGGCTGACCAGGGCACTTGGAAGAGCTGAGTAGAGGGAACAGAGTCAAAGTTTGGAGGATAGGAATAAAAGGATTATGCCTGAGAGATGAGAAAAGGAAAGGTGGGCAGGTAGAGATGGTTCAAGAAAGTCTCAGGTCTCTGATATAGGAATTTGGATCGAGAGTAATACTATTATCTAAGACCAGAACACACAGCGGAATGTATTTGTGGAGAGAATGAGTTCTCTGTAGGAGCTATAAGGGGGTGTTTTTAGTGGGTGAGTGAAAATGGGAGTCTGAAACTTAGTGGAAAGAAATCTGGAGATGTTGTTTGGGGCTCCTTATAAACTAGAGGAGGGCTGAGATCTTGGTGATGGATGACCTTAGTGGTGGGGGAGGTCTCTTAAGATCTTAGGACACCAGGATGATCTCTGCATGCTCAAAGTGAGCAGGGTAGAGAGGAAGAAAGGAATCAAAAAAGCAGATGGCAAGAAGACACATCTCCCTTAGGCTTGAAAATAGTCACTTAATGTACTTTGCATTGAGTAGCCTCTGGTACCTCCTCTCTCCTACAGACACATAGGTGCTTTCTTTTTATTGTTTTTTAATTGTGGTAAAGTACACATAACATAAAATTTACCATCTTAGCCATTAGAAACATTCCATTCAGTGGTATTTAGTACATTCACATCGCTGTACAACTATTACCACCATTTGTCTTCAGAGCTCTTCTCATCTTGTGAAACTGAAACTCTCTACCCATTGAGTAGTAACTCCCCATTCCCCTCTCTCCAGCCCCTGACATCCATCATTCCACTTTCTGTGGATTTGAATACGCTAGATGTCTCATACATGTGGAATCATACAGTATTTGTCTTTCTGTGAGTGGCTTATTTTACTTACCAAAATTTCCTCAAGTTTCATTCATGTTGTAGCATGTGTCTGTCAGAATTTCCTTTTTTTTTAAAAGGCTGAGTAATATTCCATTGTATGGGTAGACTACATTTTGCTTATACATTCTTCTGTCAATGGATGTCTGAATTGCTTCCACCTTTTGGCTATTGTGAATTATGTTGCTACAGACAAGGGTGTAAAAATATCTCTTTGAGATCCTGCTTTCAATTCTTTTGGAAATATATCCAGAAGCAAGATTGCTGGATCATATAATAGTTTATTTTTAAGTTTTCGAGGGCCCACCATACTGTTTTCTACAGTAGCTGTACCATTTTGCATTCCCACCAAGAGTGTGTAAGTGTTCCATTTTCTCCGCATCCTCGCCCACTTTTACCTTCTGTTTGTTTGTTTGTTTTTTGATAGTAGCCATCCTAATTGGTGTGAGGTTGTCCATAGATGCTTTTTTTTTTAATGCCTACAGCACCTGGTCTTCCTAAGTGGTCTCCCATCTAGTACTAACAGGCCCGATAGCCCTGGAGCAGAGAGATGGGCACTCAGGCCCTTAGGCCATCCACTCCAAGATCTTTGGCTGGGTGATTAGTTTGTATTATTTTGTATGGTCAAGTACGATATGTCCTGGGGCAGCAAGAAGGCCACTGGACATTTCCTAGGGCATCTTAGAGACCCCAGACTCAAGGGTGCTAATGAATGCGTTTGATCACAGTGGAAAGAAGAGAGGCATTAGTGAGTGTTCTTAGAAGCCCTCGAATATGAGACTTAGGTCAACACTTGCTTGATAATCCTGTATATAGCTTTACCTTAAAAACTTTCTTTTTCTTCATTCATAAGCTTAGGAGGCAGGATAGAAAGGGCATAAACCCAAAATGGAGGATTCAGAATAAATACAAACACTGATCAGCTAGGCATAGGGCACATTGTTTCCTTTGCTAAGTTCATTCCCACATGGACAATTGCTATACCTAGAAAAAATCTACTTCTCACATGGCTCTGAAGTGAATGCAGACGGCTCAGTGGAGGTTTTTTTATAGAGTAACAAGGTGTTTGATAATTCAGGTTCCATTCCATGTGTTATCTATCTGCTTAACTTTTATTCTGCATTTATAGCATTTCCAAAAATACATTTCCTGAATCATCCACCTTCACTGTCAGTAAAAGACTATAAGGTTGTTTAAAATTTCAGGCTATAGGTTGTCTCACTTGTCCCAGATACCATTTTTGATGGAGAATAATTGCTCACTACTTTGAGTAGAATGGAGAGGTAGGAATGGTTCAATAACACTTTCCAGTTCTTTTAAGAAATACTTTAAAAAGAAAAGCAAAAATTCCCTCATCCGGATGTTTAACTATAGAAACAAGGGTAGCCCTGGTACAGAAATGCAATTAATTGCTGAGTTCGTCTATTCATTTATTCTCTCCCTCATTTATTCAGAATGCCAGTATAATCAGCAACACCATTCTGCTTTATCAACTTTCCAGCTGCTGACAAAGGGTAGGCTTGTTAAAAACCATTGATATCCCAGAGAGATGGTCTAAGAAGCACTAAGACCTAATTTTTTGATAATTTTTTGATACTCTATTCCAGCATCAAGTGGGACCCCAGCAATCTGTACACTTGGCCTTTATTCCTCTGGAAGCATGCAGAGATGCCTGCAACTTAACATTAAGATTTTGGCTTTCACTGGGGGAACAAAATAACTGGCCAGAAGAAGAACGTTGCTGTACTTTTTTGGTAAAACAGTGTTCTCAGTTTGGACACCATTATTTTGTGATGAATTAGTTCAGCAGGCTCCTAATTGGTCACTGGGCCTTGATTCTTGCGTACTTCTTCCTCCACCTACTTTCCGCACTGCGTATTCATTCTAATCATTCTAAAATGCATATTTCATCACGTTGCTCCTCATGATTACAATGTGTCAGCAGCTCTCCCTTGGTTACAGGATAAATTTTAGGCTCTGCTCCATATCCTATAAGACCATCCATGGCCTGTCCTGGCCTACTGTGTCCCCTCACACTCTGGGCTCTGGTCAGATCAGCAGTGTCCCTGCATTTCCCCATACATGCTCTGTCCTCCCTCCCTCGTTACCTCTAGCCTGCTGTTCCCTCTGCTTCCCTCCTGCTTTGCCTCCTATTCTGCTTCAAAGGTGGACTGACTGTAGAAATTGTCCCCACTCCCCATGTTCCCAATTCTCCCCAATCTGGGTTATATATATGCTACTCTTGTATGCTCTTGTAAACCTCCACCCATCTCTTGCCCTTGGCGTTTATCACACACTTATCTGTCTATTTATGCACTTTCATCTAGGCTGTGAGTATGAAGCAGGGCAGTTAACTATGCATCTTTGTGTTCCCTGTGTCTGGGACAGCCAGGCATTTAGGAGACTTGCAATAAATGTCGAACAAAGAAGTCCCAAACCTTCCTATGTGCCATGAATATATGCCTCTTTATTCCTTTGCTAGCATCACCCTATGAAGAAAGTGTTGTTTGTCTCTGTTGGGGATCAAAGATCAAAAAGATTCTGACACTCGCAATGGCAATCACAGATTCCTGCTCCTGCTGCAGTCTCAGAAGTGGTGTGCTGCTCATGGAGAGTGAGGAATGGACGGTTTCCTGGTGGGCCTTTGTTAACATTCCCTTTAGGATATTACCTTTCCCTTCCTGAAGGTGTGGTCAACCCAGTAGTCTCTGGAGCTCCTTCTTCCAGGTTCAATGCACCTCATCCCTGGTGGAGACAAGGTAGGTACCTGATCTAAGCTCAGCTAATTGGAAAATCTATCCTGAGACTTTCAATCATTGAAATGAAGGAAGGGAGAAAGAAACAGAGTTTACTCCGTCCAGCTGGCCCTGGAGCTGATGGGAGGGCAGGAGGGGAGAAATCAGATGCATAATTTCTAGTTTGCCTGTTTGTAACAGAAAACCCCCAATTAAGCTGATGGTTTACATAAGATAAAAGTATATTTATCTCTCATATAAAAGAAGTCCCAGAGTAAGCAGCCCATGAACGATAAAGCCATTAAAGAAGTTGTTAGAGATGCAGAATCTTTCCACTCTTGTTCCTAGGCTATGAGCCTGTCTCACGATCCAAGATGGGTGCTAGAGCACCAGTGCTCATATAAGCATTCCAGGTGACAGGATGGCGGAAGCAGAAGGACAGAAGGAATGCCCCCTCTTTTGAAAGTCATGTCCTGGGAATTGCACACCACTTTTATTTGTCTATTGGCCAAAACTCAGTCATGTCCACATGTAGTTCTAAGAGAGATTGTGGAATGGACTCTTTTAAGTGGATGGTGATATTGCTAGTGGCAAATCATAATTGTGTTACTAAGAAGATGGTGATATATGCTAGGAGTTAACTAGTAGCTTCTCTACACTATTTGTTGTTGTTTTGAGAGGGGTCGGGAGTGGAAGAATTGTTTCAAGGTAAGTTTGAAGTATTGTTGCTGATATACTTGGCTAGTGACTGAGCTGAGCAACAATGGTGGCAGCCACAGAAGTAGCATACACCTTTGAGGGAATAGTAAATAACAAGCTCTACACTAGGCCTTTATGTGTGTACAGTAACAACAACTCTATTATCATCCTTATTATACAAATGATGAAGCTTGTCCATGATCACACAGTGCTCGAGCTGGGTCTGAAGCCAGAACTGACCTGAAAACTCACATTCCTTGAGCTGGGTCTGAAGCCAGACCTGACCTGAAAACTCACATTCCTTCCCCTTCCATGCGTTGGTGCCCAGCCCGCAAAATCACTTTGTTAGTGCAATGCTCAGAAGTGCTGCTTAACTGGAGACCATCAGGCAGAGGCCTTGTACAGGGTGGAGGTCAGTGGTAGGTCCCTAGTCCTGATGGATAGGACAGGCTACTCCGTGATCACTTTCTTGTGAGAAGTGTGATATCCTCATTTCATTTCTGGGATTATAATAAACTAATAATGGCATTTCTGGGATTATAATAAAATGATTCTTTTTTCTGAGAATCATTTTTTTTGACTGTCTGCTTCAACTTTCAAAACGGTGACTAATATCCCGTGAACTTGTGGTGCCCAGTTTGAGACACTCAGGAATCACTGTTGAATAGGCAATAGTTCAGTTATTTAACATGATCACAAATCTAGTACTTTCCCACTGACAGGAGTAAAGTTACTCTAGGGAAAAACTGTGCATGAAAAGTCATATGAAAATAAATCAAGGCGGGCATATATGCGTGTTCCCAGCTGAGAAAAAAATGACCAGTTCAAAGTGATACTGGATGAGTATGTGTGAATGTGCTTATGTAGGAGGATCTCAGACAGTATAGAATAAAAATCTTGTGGGTAGAACTTACTGAGTTAATGCAATTTGGAAATGTACTGACTCAAGCTGGTTGGAATTGATACTAATAATTAAAGGGACCCAGAAGCTGAAAACAAGGTCATGGCTTAGATTTGCCAAGCCAGGCAGAATGCATTGAAAATCCATATGACAAGAAAGGCACGTGATAAGGATGAAATGATTCTGATATTGGCAGGTTTCCATTTCTCAACCTAAGTTATCCAGCTGAGCCGTGTGGGCGCCACACAGTGACCGCTGACAAAATAAATGTATTGATAGAATGATTGGCCAGTTCCCTGCTGAATGACAGAGGGATGCCGGCAAGATTAGAGGTCTATGGCCAATTATCTGAACTGTTCATCATCCAAGCTAGTCATCATTTTCACCATTGAACTAAGCTTTCTTCTATTGCAGCATTTAAGGAGAGGTTCGTTGAGAACTGAATACAAATCTCCAGTCCATCAATTTTTACAGTGTTAAGGTAAAGTTAAGGTAATGACCTCTGATAATAGCATCCTGTAATATAGACGTATTGTATGCGAGGTGTGGGATCCAGAGGACTGAGCTGGTAGGAATGTCTTTGTAGGATTTCAAGGAGGACAGGGAAGAGTGCCATGACCAAGGTAGGGAAAGCATAACACTAGGTGCTCAGATAATCTGACAGCTATGGCTTCATTTCCTACTGGCATGAACAGACAGGATTTTGCCAATGCCATAGTAGGCAGGCATTATCTACTGTGTGGTTATAACTTGCCATAAAGTGAGATGTGAAGAGACTGCAGCCCAGACATTGAAGAACGGTCAGGTTTGCAGTGGATGGAGAGAAGAGATGCAGCTTGACCGCAAGAGAAATTCTCAAGGTCTTCCTTAGAGCCAGCAGAGCTCAGGGTGTTCTGTGGAGACAGAGGCCTTGGACAGATGTGCAGCTGGAAGCAGAAACAAATGTACTGCCAAGTTTTGATTGCTTGCCTAGCAAGTTCTCTGCATCTGTATGTATTTCACTCACCCAATGCTCAATTAATAGAAACACTATATAACATGTGTCAACTTTTAATAAAACTTTGTAGTAAGAGCAGTTTTTTAAAATAATTTAGATACTCTTTGTAGTACCAATAAAGATTTATGCTGCCTGGTGATAGTTCATAGTTAATTATATGGAGGAATTTAAAAACATCATGTATAGTTGATGTTATAAAAATAGAGCCATCTCTTTATTATTTCTTTTTCTCTCCGTCCCTTCCTTTCTTCCTTCCTTCCTTCTTCCTTCATCAAATAGTCATCAAATAAAGTTCACCTCAGTATGAACATCTGGCAAATTCATTTGACTGCTTTAGAATTGAAATCTAAGCATGTTCTGGACTTAAGAAGCATCTGTGAGCAGGCAATTAACTGCCTTACAAAAGGACTTGCCATATGATTTCTCCATGTTAGAAACTTCTTTGATGAATTTGATTGTCCTTTATGCCTGCACACTACTTTACAGTTTACAAATGGCTTTCCAGTTCCATAATAGTACTGTTAGGAGGGAGACAAAGGTCATGACTCGCATTTTACAGATGGAAGAAGAGTCTCCCTAAAATGTTAAGTGGTATGTTCAGCCTTGGAAATAGGATAAAATCTAACTCTCAGTTCAGTGCCTGCTCTACTTCATCATATAGTCTTTTTGGTAAATCGGCTTCAATTTGGCACCCTACAGTTTACATTTTCACCTATATTACATTATCTTCACAGCAATCCTCTGATACAGGTCAATTACATCATCATCATCATCATCATCATCATCTTCATCATCATTGATAACAGCATCCTAAAGACTCACAGATGGAAGGCTCTTCTTCCAAATGGAACCAGTATAAAGCAACACTTAATGGATGGAATCTATTCAAAGAGCCTTTTAAATTGTTGCTAAGGAGTTTGGGGACCACCAGACAATTCTATCACATTGGTACCCCTTTTTGGTCTAACTGGAGTGGCCAGAGTGTGCTCAGGATGAGTGTGCAAAGGAAAACCAGCTTCAACCTGACCCATCATGCCCTGTTTGTCTAAACAAAGACTCTCATAATAGAAAGATGGTATTTACATCCAGTCTAGAACAGAGAAGTTGGTGAATAAGAACTTGTCAGAAATGGTGAAAGAAGGTGCTCTGTCCAGTAACAAGAACTCTTCTGCCTGGTTGATGAATTTCTTCTTAGAGTCAAATTAGAGACCTCAGGCTGTCAAACTAGATGACTTTGGCTTTAAGATCATCCCAGTCTCTGATCACTTTCAAGCGTACCATGTGATTCCAGTTGGGAGAATGGCTTCCCTTGGACCCTTGCCTCTAAGAGAGAGACTAGGATGACTGCTGATGAGCAAAAAGGCTTTGTGATATTGTGCAAAAGAATAAGGGGTACCTGGTTTACCTGTTGACTCTATGAGTTTGGTCAGCTGTTGTTAGAACCTCTAAAGAGCCTAACACCATGGAGCTCCTTGTCCTTGAATGTGATCAGGCTCTGAACTCTGCTGGCCCTGCCACATGCTGTTGCTGAAACAGGTGAGCAGTCTGCACCGTTAGTGGGCCCCACGTGGGTTAAGCACATAAGCTTTGGAATAAAGATACCTGAGTTTAAATTTTTATCCTGCCACGTAGTGCCTGTGAGAACCTGGCCATATTATTCACCATTTATGAACCCTGATTTCCTAATCTATAAAGTGGACATGAAAATAATGCCTACCTTGTAGGGGCCTAGTGAGGATTTAGTCAGATAATGCACTATATATTAGCACATGGCACTCAAATTGAGGTTATAAGTTAAGTAGGCTAAGCCATCCATATTTCATATAACTTTCAAAGAATATCTCTATTTTAACAAGAGAGGTGCATCTGTATTAAAATGTCCATTTAAGTTTCTTATTAAACTTTACAAATATAAACAGCAGTTGTCTATCAGTGAGACTCAGTAAGGGGACATATCAGAAAGTCTTGATGGGGATTGAAACAGGCCTCCATGGAGATTCTGATATCCCTGGGGCTTACTTCCCTTATGCTCTCCAGTTCTCTCAAGGAATGACTTGTATGAATGAGAAATGATTCGTGGGAGGATGTGCATGGTGTCACCCATACTTTCAAAGGATTAGGAGTCCCCAAAGAGTGCCATCCAGTGTCCTGTATGAAGAGTGGGCAGGAAGTCTATCTGGTCATCGATGGCCAGAAGGCCAATAGAGAATTTCTTTGAGGACCAAGCAGGTTAGAAGTATCCAAACAGTTCTACATGAAGGGAGACTATTGGAAGATGAAGGCAAAAATGCCTGCACTGAATGGTTCTGAGCTTCCTTTCTTTTCTTTTTCCTGTCTTTGGTGGACAGTAAGGGACCTTGGGCTTGGCTGGACATTGAGCCTGAAACCAGGATCCAAGTGCCAGTGCAAGCAGAGTCTGGCCTAGCTAGTGTCTGGCATCGCACATCCTGAAATGTTCCTGGGGAAGGAAGAGGGAGCCAGAGCCCATGGCGGTGCTGGAGAAAGGTTTTGGATGAGAACAAATTCAGGGGTTGGACAAAACGAGTCAAGCACTATAGACTGAATGTTTGTGTCCCCTTGAATTCTTATGTTGAAACCTAACCCCAAATGTGATGGTATTTAGGGGTGGGAGAGACCCCAGAGAGGTCACAGCCCCTTCTGCCATATGAGGACTCAGTGAGAAGACAACTGTCTACTGACAACTACAAGAAGTGTGCCCTCACCAGACACAAAATTTACCAGTGCCTTCAGTTTGGACTTCCCAGCCTCCAGAAACAAATTTCTGTTGTTTATAATTTACCCTTGTTGTGGTACTTTGTTCTAGCAGGCTGAACTGACCAAGACATGAAGGGAATTCTCCAAAACACTAACAGCTGCCAGGAGAGGATGTGTAGGAATCAGGCAGAATTTTGCTGGAAACCCCAACCTACTCATGACTTCTATTCCTGTTTCCTCCCTGGTGAGATATTGCTGTCCTCCAAATACCACCTTCTGGCAGGAGGCATGTCCAGAGGGAGGCCACCTCTGATATTTGTGAGGGCACATGTCTCCAACCTCCACATTCACCCTTAGAACCCCACCCATAGCTCCATTCTTTATCATTTCTCCGTGACCATTTATAGCCATGTGGCCTCCAATTAAAGACTAGAGCGCAGACCTCTTTCCACCACTGTGGTAGGTATAAAAGGGGGCTCAAGTGACTAAGATGTGTGCTGCTTACCATCTGGGTGGAGGCAGAGGAGAGGGAAGGCAGTGTGTATGTATGTGCTGATAGAAATTATTATGGGGAGAAGGTGGTGAGCACAGGACCAGAAGGATAGAAAATTAGAAAATAAACTAAACATGGCATCAATATGCAAAAATGGGAGTGCGCCTGGTGGAGGAAATTACAATTCTATCAGCTTAATATTCATCGCGTATAGAAGAATGCAAGCTTCCTATTGTATGTGAGGGCGTAATTAAATCAAAGAGTTGGACTAAAATTGGCTGCAGGAGAGGCTTGGGAATTAATGGCAGATCTTGAGGTGCCTTCTGCCCAAGTAGAATACTGGGAGCCTGTGCAGAAGCCATTTCACTGTGGGGCTTGGGGTGCCAGCCTCCCACCGAGCATAGATTTTCCTTAGTTCCTCTTCCTGTTTTTTCATCTAACACACAAGCCCAGTTGTCACAGTCTATTTGAGGACAGAGATACGTGAAGATCACAGATTCAGGCTTCCAGAAACACGACAAAACAAAACAAAACAAAAACCTGTCCTTCCCCTCCTCCCCGCCACACACACTGGAAATAGAGAAATTCCATGAATGAGGCATGAGCTGAATTCCAGCTCGTCACCACCCATCTCTGTGCAGTGATGTGAAGCTGTAGGAAGTCACATGAGGCAGCCCCTGGCACTGAGACTCAGGCGGCGTATTGCAAAGGGAGGAGGCAGCATTTTTCACTTTAGAGGCTCCGGCTTCTCTTGCTTTATGGATGGTGACCTGGATGCTGGACAAACCATACCTCTATTGAGAGCCTTAAAGGACCCCGCAGGCATGGTTAACGTGGTTCCCTTTGTGTCAGTGTCTATTTCTGGTGGTTCTTCCACATCCCTGACTATATGGCCCCTGCTTCTAAACACTAGGCTTGGTGATGCCTGACCTGACGTTAACCTTTGGATAGTGTTTATATTGCTCAGTGCAACAGGCAATAACTTGCATTATTAAGTCCTGGAGCTACAGTCCTGTCTACTGTTCTATCTGCTGGGACATTCACCAGTCCCTTATTCCACAATTCTCTACTAAGGGCTTACTCCATGTAAGGTACTGATGGAGGGTCTGGAGATTTAAAATTAAATAAGACAGCCCCTGCCCATCAGGTAGTGGAGAAGACTAGTAACCACATAATTGCAAATATGAAGTTAGATGCTGTGGGAAGGAGTTATTGTGAAGCAGACATCACAGAGGGCCCACTGCGTGCCCTGCACAAGTATTCTAAGCACTTTATACATATTACCATATTCGATTCTCACGAGAACCTGTAAGGCAGCTATAATTACTACAGTAGTCTCCCCTTGTCTGCAGTTTCACTTTCTGTGGTTCAGTTACCTGCAGTCAACCATTGTTCAAAATATTAAATGGAAAATTCTAGAAATAAACAATTCAACTATTGAGGATCCAACCATCAACATCATCTGCTCTTGATATCCAACCATTGACATCATCCTGGCTTGATAATCCAGGATCACCCAAAGCAGATGATTGTTCTTCTGACTTATTGCCAGAAGGTTAGTAGTAGCCTAACACTACGTCACAATGCCGATGTCATTCACCTCACTTCATCTCATCATGCAGGCAATGTGTCATCTCACATCAGCATGACAGAAGAAGGCTGAGTACAGTACGATAAAATATTTTGAGAAAGAGATCACATTCACATAACTTTTAATACAGTATATTATTATAATTATTCCATTTCATTGCTAGTTATTGTTAATCTCTTATGGTGCCTAATTTATAAATTAAACTTTATAATAGATATTTATGTAGAGGAAAAACATAGCATCTATAGGATTCAGTATTATCCATGGTTTCAGACATCCACTGGGGATCTTGGAATGTAACCCCTATGGATAAGAGGGGACGACTGTATTTCCATTTTACAGATTAGAAAAGTGAGACTCAAGGGTTAAAAACTTGCTCAGTTGAGCCGAGACTTGAGCCCAGTCCCGCAGATTCCAGGACTCTGTGCTCTGTGGCTTTTATTCTTCCCTCGCTGGCTTTGCTGGATGTCCCTCTCTTCCCCGATCAAGCCCCAGTACTTCTTTTACTTTAGGGTCTGTGAATTGGCTGTTTCCAATGCATGGGACAGAAGCTCTTCTAGATAACTGCATGGCTAACTTTTTACCATCATTAAGGCTTTGCTCAAAAGTTATTTTTTCATTGAGGCTTTGCCCCTACCTCCAGTATTTCCAATCTACCTGTCCCTACTTTATTTTGTACAACACATATTACCTTTCAGTATAGTTTACCTAGTTATTACTTTTCTTGGTGAATGTCTCTCTGTGTCTTTCCTAGAATGTAAACTCCGTGAGGGCAGGGAATTTTGTCTGTTTTTATTCACAGTTGTATTCTAGGCTAAAGCCATGCCCTATATAAAGTGGGTAGGTACTCAGCAAATGCTTGCTGGTTGCATGAAGAAATTAATGAGCACCATGGTATAAGCACCATGCTCATCACCTGGGCATGCTCATCACCTGGGCAGATGATCAGCTGTTCAACACCTACCAACCTCTGTGGGTACCCATGGCCAGCATACAGCCTGATTGGCTGGTGCTGGTTTCATATTGGCTTTCTAATGTTTTGGATCTGACCCCTATTAAACCACTCTATGAACAGGCCCTCTGGTTTATTAGCTCTGCCTCTCTCTGAATTGATCTGATCATCCTGTATTGTTAACAATCAGAATTATCACCTGTGTTCTGCCCAGATTGGGCCATGGGAGCCATGCTTTATTCCATTCAGCTGGCTGTGGAATTTCCCGGTTGATGTCCTAAGTGAAAATGGATTTCCTCGCTGGGCAGGAACAAAACTGCCATGATTCTTCCTGGGTAACACCATTAAACAACCCTCTTGATAGAATTAGCTCAGGGTTGTTAATGTGCAATCAATTCTGTTCGGGTTTTCAAAGGACCCAGCTCTGTCTCAGGCATATAATATGTCCTGATAAATGTTGGTTGTTTTCCTTTTCTACTAGCTTCATTTAAGCTCATCTCAGCTGCTGTGCATCTCTCTCTAGAGGCTCTGCCCTGAAGGAATACATATTTCGGCCCCTGTTGCAGAGGCTTTAAATAGCAGGGAGCAGGTGGCAGCATGCTCCCTCCCTTCCCCCTGGCAGCTTCTACACAGTTTAACGTGAAACATAAAAAACCCTGCTTTGGAGGTTTTCCCATGTGATGTTGCCATTGATTAAATGAGCTAATGCATATAAGGCACTTAGAACGGTGACTGGCAATTGGGGAAATTACTCAGAAAGAGTTTATTATGAGCAGTAGCATTTTAAAAAAAAAGTCTCTAGGTGATCTATCTCGGGGACGCTGAAGACACAGGTTCTGGTTTTTAGAGATCTAAGGAATTCCTATCAAGAGGGATTTCCCTGCAGCTCTGTGTTTGGTAGAGCTTATGCGCGCCTCTACCTTTTCAGCAGGATCAGTCTACTTGGGTCTTTTCTCTAGATGTTCTCAAGGGTCAGGACAGCGTTTTCCAGGTCACTGTATTTGTGATCTCTGGGTCCCTGGTGTTCGCATACAGAGTTGCAAAATCCCCCAGTGCCAGCCTTCCTCATGCATTTGGAGGCAAGCAGACCCTTTTCAGTGTAGCACACCAGACAGACTAATCTTAGGAACCAGACCTCCTCTCTGTGGTTATGTGAACTCGAACGACTACTTAAGCTCCTGACACTCAGTCTCCTCATCTCTAAAATAAAGATATAATGCCTTATCCAGTAGATTATAGAAAAATAAAATAAAATAAAATAAAATAAAATAAAATAAAATAGCCTATATACCAGGCTTGAAATGCAAATATTTCTCTCCCACATACTAGCTCCAGGTTTAAGTATTTCTGAATAATTATAGAATTATATCCAAGTGATCTTCCTAGAGCCACCTTCTCAATCTGTCAACCCTTTCTCTTGCATGTTCACAGTTAGTTATCTTTCTAACTCATCACATCACTCTTCTGCTTCAAATTTCATTGGTTTCCTAATCTGACTTCCAAAACCCCTTATAACCTGGCAGCTGCTTATGTTCTCTTCCTCACATGCCATCACTTCCACACCTTCCCTTTCCTCAAACCTATGCTTCTGTCATGCTAAACCACTCTGGTTCCCCTGGCATGCCTTGCTTTTTCATGCTACCCAGTCTTTGCACATGCAAGCTTCTCAGACTAGTCTGCATGTCACCACTTTAACTTCCCAGAGAACTGTAAAGTGATATAAATGTCGTTCTATGGAAGTATATCCTTTCAAGGAAGAAACGGGAACTTCCTTGACCTTTCCCAACCCTATAATAGTTACTCACAGCTTCTTCTGTAACCTGTATACATCTTCAGCTCTTGTGCTAGTATCAGTTAGAACTATGCAGGGCTATACAGTTAACAGATAGCTGTATGAAAAATGGCTTGAACAAAAAAAGTGGTTTTATTTTTCTTATTTAACAAAACATCCAGGTATTGGTAGTAATTGGTATTGAGTCAGCTTTTCAGTGTTGTCATCAAGAAGCTGGTCTTTTTCTGTCCTTGTGATTTGCCATGCTTTGCATGTTAGCTCTCATCCCCATTCGTTACCTCATGATTGCAAGATGACTGCCACTGCATCAGGCATCACCTCTATGTTTACTGCAAAAGTGGAAGTTAGGGCAGCACTGGTTGTGTCTGTCCTCTTTATTTCAAGAGAGCAAAAGCTATCCCAGAATCTTCCAGTAAAATCCTGCTTACATTTCATTGTCCGGAATTCTGTCACTAGCCTATTCCTATTAGCTAATAAAATGAGCATAGACTTGCACATCGCACCATGTTAAACACAACTGGCATTTATTAGCAGGAAAAACAGGAGAAGGCATTGACTCTTGGGTAAATGATAACAACAACATCTGTTACATATGGTATTATAATTATTCTGTTGCCTTTTTTCTCCTTGCTAGACAGCAAGCTCCTTGAAGGCCTGCAAGCAGCTCTCCCCAGGACCTACAGTGCCTGGCAGAAAAGGGGCTCATTTAAATATTTACTAAGTAAATAAACAGAATTTACATAAATCCTTCAAACCCTATCAGTTTATATACCATAATTAAGGCCAGTTTGATTCTTGCTCAGGAAAGAGCAGGTGTGTATGTTCAGTTCATATAATCACCTGTTTTGGCATCATGTGGTTGCAGCCAAAGCTTCCCATGGGGGCTCATACAATTTTCCCCTGGAGAAAGCACGTAAAGTCTTCAGGTTGCCAATTCCCAGAAGCTGAAATTTGGTTCTGATAATAAAATACTGCGAAGTCTTTAATTTTCAAGAAGCTGCCAGCTCATACAATAATATTATATTAATTTTCTGTTTAATAAAGCATCTTGGAACTCTCAACATGGGCTACATGTGCCTGCCTGGGGATGGAAGAAGCATGAGGCAGCAGTTCACTTACGGCGGAAAGACATGCTGGATAAAGGGAATCTAATCGAAGTGTACAATATGCTTACCAAGTAGCTGCTGATAAAACATTACTGCTTTTTTTTTCTGTGCACAGTACAAAAGATGAAATCAGAGCCACTAAGTCTAAATCATATTTAACAGTATCTTTTAGTCCAGGGCTGTGTGCCACTGTGTTTTGTAAGGGATTGCTTTTCAAAAGGGTAGATTTATAAAGCTCGTTACTGTAGGGGTTGCAAGAAGGCATAATTGTGGGCCCATAGGAAGGAGGCAGGGATATTTAAACATAACTTCTGGCAAGAGGGAGGTAAGAGTCTAATTTGTATGAAGGCTGAGGTTCAAAACTTATTTGCTATAACTCCTAGGGACCTTTAAATTGGAGTTAAAGAATGCATGTAACTTCTTCTTAATGTAACACGCTAAAAAAGATAATGGTTAAATTATCTACCCAGATTCCACCTATTGGGGTCTTTGGCCAGTAAGCTAAAAACCTGGCTCTTTAAAAAATAAATGGTAGTCATAATCAAGATCCAATCTGAGAGAGAAGCAGTCGTTGGAATGTGTCATTTATTCTTGACATCATTATTTCTACCTCTTCCCTGTGCTAACGAAAAACATGATGAAAAATACTGCTCTGTCCACCTGAAACCAATGGGATGAAGGTGAAACTCTGGAATGTCCTTTCTCCACATGTCAGGCACACTAAACTAAACGTGGTACTAGATACCACCCAGCAAGATCTCCTCCAGACCTTTAGAAGCAGTGTAAGTTGAGGCTGGATGGAACATTTTCAGTGACAACAGGTCCTGAAACATCACTTTTAGGTGGATGATCAAGGAAATTAACACCCTGCTCTTCTCCTGCTCTTTTGGTAGAATCAGTGAAGGTCTCTATGTGGCCCTTGCACTGACATAGAAAATGTAACAACCAGCAAACCTTCAGTGATTTTGTGAGAGCAAGTATTGGAAATTGGTAAGCTTAAAAAAAAACTGTAAAGTTTGTCATAAATACCTGATGAATGAGGAGGGAAAACAGAAAGAGAGGAGGAATTTGAAATTGAAGATATTTAAAATTGTTTTCATCCCTACCCAGAACATAGTCTGTAACAGAGATGAAATTCATTTCCCTCTACGCATCATTTCTCTCCTACTCAAAGCACATCTCAGAATGGCTACTTTTTGTTGTGAATAGAGATAGTCTAGAGAGGACAGACTTTCAGCAGTTTCCCCACATTATCAGTTTTCAATAGCAACTATAATTTCAGGGTAATTTCAGCAAGTTTATTTTATTTGAAGGTACAGCACAGTTTTTATTACTAAGATTTGTGACTAGAATTAGAATCAGGTTATAACCCTTAGTCTCAGCTCCTGAAGGCAATGGACCATTTCTTAATAGGCTTTCCAACAAAATCTATTTCGTTTAGTTAACTAATATACACAGAAAGTATACAGTGAGCAACTATATGCCAGGGGATTTTGTAGATGCTTGATACATTAGCTTAGTTACCCCTCATAATAACCCAGTGAGGTAGGTACCATTATTATCTCCAAATCATGGATAAGGAAACTGAGATGGAGAGAGTTTAAGTGCAGTCACATGACTAGTAACTAGAGTCATTGAAATTTGACCTTTTCAGCGAAAACTGCATTCTTAGCCACTGTGCTCCGCACCCTCGATATAGCACCCATCACAGTATCTTGTGTAAGTGCTGGGGACATATGTATCTAGTAAACGAACCCAACGCTCCCACTTCTGAACTGAGGTTTGCTGTTTGGGATCCACACATGTCTTCAAGGTCAGCCTTGGATGACTCACTAAAGTCATTTCAGCAGTCAGACGCTTGCATACAGGGTTGGACATGCAGTGGGTGCTGAGTGCTAGCTAAGTTGCTGTTTTCAGAATAAAATTCTGTCTTTTTTATTTAAGTATTGTTTCTTCCCCCTGCTCCTTCCATTGCTTCATATTCTTGTAGGCACGTGAGCTTCCCCGTGACACATCCTGCTGTACATGGCTTTCCCTCTGTTTGGACTGTCCTTTGATTGCCCTATTTGCCTAGAAACTCCTACTCCTCCTTCGTACACAGCTCAGAGTTAATCCCACAGCCTTTGTGTTCCTATGGACTTGTATTCTAATGTTTCTGCTCTATGTAATCTTATTTCTGTGTCTATCGTTAGTTCTGTATGTGTACCTGCCTTCTTCACTATGTGTAGCTATTCGAATGCGGAGGTTAAGGCCCAATTCACTTTAATATACCTGGTACACTGCACCTGGTATGCTTAGTGATGCATGATGACTCAATGAATGAAAGGAGGAAGACAGAAAATCAGAAGACAAGACCACTGGCATTTCACTATGATTCTTGGAAGTTCCTCTTCACAGTGGAAAACATGAATGAGGAAAGCATTGAAAATCTTTGAGATCAGTACAAACTGTTGCGCCTGGATGGAATTTGCAGAGTCAATTTATTTGATAGGAAAGGACCAAATTTGCATTTCAGTCAAATGAACCACAACAAATTAGTCTCCCTACCACCCATCCCCTACATTCTATCCAAGGACATTCTTCTCCTTGGATCTCAGGGAAATCAGTGAATATCTTTCCTGCTAAATGGTACCAAAGGAAAGATTATGCAAAGCAAGACCATTTCTAACATATTTTCTCCACTGCAAGATGCAATCTAAAAACTACTTACTATTATGGTTTGGAATAAGATATGTTATTAAGTGAATGACAGAAAAATAAGAAGACATCCATCAAAGCATCTATTTTATTCCTATAAACAGAGCTTTCTTATATCCTGAGGGCATCAAGGCACAAATCATTGGTAACGATGTCTTAAGTAGAAGGAACAAGAAATACACAAGGAAAGACTCTTATAAATTGTGTCCTCTTGCTCTTAATCTAATCATTTCTCCTTTGGCATTGTCTTTCAAAGGAGAAAATGGACAGTTCCTAGTTGCAAAGGGAAAATGAAGCATTTGGAGATCTATGCTTATCATCGTGCAGACAAGTTGTTAATGAGGAGCCAGATCCACGGTGGCCATGAACTCAGGGTCACCCAGACATGCTGACCCCAATAGGAAATGCCATGGGGCAGCATGCATCTCATATGAAAACTGACTGGGAAAACGGCCTCAGAGAGAGGCTGGAAGCCAAGCTCTATCTAGCAAATATCTATTGAAAAGGAATGACGGTTGTCTCAATCTCCCTCCTAGAATGAGCACACAATGGCAGGTGTGAGAGGGAAGAAAAACAAGTGTCACACTTATTAAAATCCTCCCCTTTCTTCAGGCTATGAAGAGAGGCAGATTTCAGAATAGCCCAGGGACCCAGGCATGTTCCTTGAGGATGTCCCAAGATGATAAAGCTGCCTGTAGGAGGACAGAGATGAGCTAAGAGCTGGGATCCAAGAGCACCTTCAGCCCCTCTGTGAGAAGTCAAGGGCAACTGTAGCTTGGAATTCTGGTTGCTTAGGAAATATAGCTTCCATATGCCATTGGCTGACTTACACTGTTTCTGTTAAGAAAATCTATTTTTTTGATAACCTCAAGGTAAGGATTTCTTTAAGCTCATTAGGAAGGTCCTAGAAGCACTATATTTCAGATAGTCCTGAAATAGTGGGATGGATGGCAAAGATGGAGGAGATGCGCAGGAAATATGGGAATGACAGCAAAGGCAGGATTCCTTGAAAATAATTATCAGAGAAGTGAAAGTTTGCACCATAGAGGTGGCACACTTAAATTTTAGCTCTTGCCTATTTCCAAATGGAACTTGCATGTTACTATCAATGGTGGCCATTTATTGAGTGTTTACTCAATATTGAGTGCACTTGGCTCTAGACCAAGTCCTTCATAAACATATAGTTTTCTTTAAGTCTCACAACAACCCTATGAAGTAGGTCTTACTATTGTTGATCTTAAAAATAGAAGTTATTCTACCAATAAAAATGAGTTTAGAGAATTGCAATTCAGAACATGCAAGCTAAGGCAAATCCATAGGCAGGCACAGAGAACAAAGGAGAGGAATGTTCTTTTATCGAGGAAAGGGGAAGTTGGTAAGGGCTGTTATAAACCAAGAGTCCACTGGAGAAACTGGGAATTCAAAGTGTAGTGGCTTTTCATTGGATGGGTTGTGACAGTCTCTCATGGGCTGGGCCATTGCGGGGGGAAGGGAAAATCCTCCTTCCTTCTCCTGGAGTAGTAGAGTAGAAAACATCTTCCTGTTGTAAATGCAAGACACTTCCCTTCCTGTTTGGGGCAACTGAGAATGAGTGGTAAGGGGTAAGAGCTCCCCATACAGTTGAAGTCTCCTTACAGGCCTTCCTGATGCCAGTCTTGGTTGAAGTCTCCTTTGTTAATTTTCATACCATCTTCATTTTCTTAGATGAGGTGACTGTGGCTTAGAGATGAGGTGAGTTGATTTGCTAAGTAGAGGAGCTGGGGCTTGCTTACACCAAGCCTGGCACTTCTCCACTACATCATAGGAAGTGCCAGGCCTCTAGGTTAGGAAGGGATGTCCTTCAAATTGTACAACTAAATAGTTCTTTTTCTCCTTCTTCCTTTTCCTCTGTTCTTCTTCCTTCCTTCTGCCTCTCCCTGCTCCTCATCCTATTTTCTCCTTCTTCTTAGGATTTGGTGATTTTTCCCCCCAGTAATTATTTGTTAATCATTATGATATTGTGATTTATAAAAAAAAATTTCATGCTTGGTCTTTGCCTGTATCTGGCACAGAGTTCCTAAAATCTTTGGAATTTCCTAAGTGATGAGCACATAAAGGAGCCTTATTTTTTGTTAATGAGGTGACCTTTGGAGTGCACTGAAAGATGGGGGCTGGTTGCCAGGAGAACCAACCATGTAGTTTCAGGGTCAAAACTTTCAGTCCCACCCCCATCATCTTGGGAGAAGAGAGGGGCTAGAAGTGGAATCTATTGCCAATGGCAAATGACTTAATCAATAATGACTATGTAACAAAGCCTCTATAAAAACCCAAAAGGATGGAGTTTGGAGAGCTTCTGGGTTGGTGAGCATATGAAGATGTAAGGAGAGTGGTGTGCCCAGAGATCATAGACGTCCATACTCTTTCCCCATACCTAGCATATCTTTCATCTGGCTGTTCCTGAGTTGTACCCTTTATAATTAACTAGTAATCTAGTAAGTAAAATGTTTGAGTTCTGTGTGGTGCTCTGGCAAATTAATGAAATCCAAGGAGGGAGTGTAAGAACCTCCAATCTATAGCCAGTCAGTCAGAAGCACTGGACATGAGATTGGTATCTGAAGTGTGCGGGTGCGTGTGCGTGTGCTTGTGCGTGTGCGTAGTCATGTAGAACTGAGCCCTTAACCTGTGGGATCTGGTACTATCTCTAGGTAGTTTCAGAACTGAGTTGAATTGTAGGTGTCCAGCTGGTATTGAAGAATTGCTTGGTGGTATGGTGTGGGGGAAACACACACATTATAATTGGGTGCAAAATTGTTAAGCATGTACTATGTCCTGGGCATAGCATGATAGCCGAGAGAATACAAAGATTAATAAGATGATGCTACACATTCAAGAAATATTTATTTTGGTATGAGAGACGGATGTATAAACAATTTATTTTGAGAAGATAGCTACTAAATACTAGATCATGTAAATGATGGAGGAAGAAATGATTAATCCCAAATGAAGGATCTGGTTATATTTCATATGTGAGGAACATTTGGAAATGGAAAGATAAGAAGGATTTCTTTATGTTGCAAATCTAGAGTAAGATAAATTAATGACATAAGGAGAGGCAAAAATGAGGAACAGTCTGTTTGCTTTGGCCCTAAAGTAAATGGATGTCCGAAAATAGTTTAGGATAAATCCATGTGCAACCTTGAGTTCCATGCTAAGCAGTATGAGATTTATTCTGTGAATGTCAAGGGCTTCTAGAGGTGCAGAATAAAATATCTGAATTTTGTTTCAAGAACTTTATTCTCAATTATGGGATCGATGTTAGAGGCAAGACATTGAAGGCAGAGAGACCAATCAGAGGCCATGTCGTAGACCATGTGAGGGAGAAGATCAAAACTCAACTGGCAGTGACAAAAGTAGGTCTGGGAAAGAAGAGTTGATGCAAAAGATGCTGTATCTGTAGAACCAATAGTACTTGACATTTGGGGATATATTTGTTATATAGGTTAATAAATATGACAAGTAAACTTCAAAAATACACCATGGTTCCAACACAATAGAAGATTATTTCTTACTTATGTAACAGTACTAGGTTGAAGAGGCTGCCCTTCTTTACAGTGGCATTTGCAGACACCCACTAACAGGAACTCTGCTGTTTTCAACACATAGCTTCAAAGATTGATCCAGGGCCTACGGCCATGCCACCTTGAACAAGTCTGATCTCGTCTGATCTCAGAAGCTAAGCAGGGGCGGGCCTGGTTAGTACTTGGATGGGAGACCACCTAGGAAGACCAGGTGCCATAGGTGTAAAAAATAAAGGATTGGAAGCTGACAAGGTCTTTGCATTCTGTGAGGTCAACCAAGGGTTGCCTCACCTAAATAAAAATAAATAAATAAATAAATAAATAAATAAATAAAGATTGATCCAGGGATCATTTCAATTCCAGGCAGCCTAATGGTAAAACAGTATGGAAGAACTTGGGTGGGAAGTTTCCAGGCCAAGGAATGGCATACATCACTTCCAGTCACATTCTGTTAGCTAGAGCTCATTTATACAACTATATTTAACTTCGGGAGAGCCTGAAAATGTAGCATAGTTGTGTGAGCAGGAAAATGAAAGGACTATGGAATTTGGAGAGCAGATATGAGTCTTGGCCATAGACTGAACATAGAGGGATATAATCGAATTGAAGATATGTTTTTTTGAATTGCATGATTGTCATTATAGTGATAATATCAATGTGGGTAGAAAGTGCAGGCAGACTAAGTGATGAGCTAAACTTTGACCCCAATTAATTAATGGGTCAGTGTGTCAGAAGAGGGAAGACCAAGTGAAATCAAGATTTCAGGAGAATTGGATCTGCAAAGAATGAAGGGCACACTATGGGGAAAAGTAGGGAAAAAGGGAAGAAAAGCAGAGGACATGAATGAACATAAGGAGAACTTCTGAGAAGAGAGGGGAAGCAAGCAATAACTGAAGCAACCTCATTGGGGAGTGAAAAAAATGATTGTGGAGAAGCTTCCTTCAGAAGAATGGAAATCCTTTGAAAAGGACATTGAAAAGATGAATTTGAGAATTAATAAGTGATGGACAAAAAGATGATGAGCAGCAATTAGGGTTCAATGAGGGTGGAGGGCTCAGGAAATGGAGTTGATCAAAAATGATGAATATTATGGGACATGAGTGGGAATAAATGGATGATGGGGTGCAGGAGTGGTATTGCTGATTGTGGCAGATGACCAAGAAAATACCAGCATCTTAGGATGTTGGTGACTGTGAAAAACATGGTTGATTCTTAGATCCAGTTCACAGAAGAAAGGAAAAAATTTGACTCAGTGGAAAAATACAGGTGCCCAGGCACTAGAGATAGAATTGTGTTCATAGAGCTAGTTCAGTGGGAATGAAGAGGTGGTGAACCAAAAAGATAAAAAGTTGAAAAGAGAGTGGGGAGTTAGAGAGATGAAAGGCAGTGTAGTTCAGACTGGCTAGAAGATACAAGATGAAGTTTTATCTGTAAGTGCTTGAAGAGCTTTATAAAAGAATGATGTTAAGCTAGAGATTTTAGGTGATTGAAGCCAGGATATTGGATGGGTTCTTAAGGATTTTGAAATTGCTCAGTATGATGAGAGGTAAGAGTGGGGCAAGACAGAACAAAGAGGAGGATTATGAGCCAGCCCTCCAGAAACAGGGGAGTATGTTGCAAGCAGATGGCAAAAACTGCTAAGTGGAGAGATTTGTTGTTCTGGAGCAACTGCTTGGATGTGGTGGTGGTGTGTTGGTAGATTGTCACTCTCTTTCTTGCTCCATAGAAAGGATGAGGCAAGGGAATTATTCTTCACTCTAGAAGACTAAGGCAAGATTGGGTCTTCCAGGCTCAAATTAAGGCAGGGAAGTTAATAGAACAATCCAGGAAAAAGTGACTCATACAACAGGTCTCTTGGCAGTAGAATGGAGGCTTCAGAAGGTACAGGGCTGGGACTGGAGGTGATGCTGATGAGGGTGGGCCAAGAGGAAGCAAGGACTAACTGTTTGTATGTAACATGTGAGGGGAGACAGCTGGCCAGAGGGTTCTAGAAACAGGAAATATATAGAATTCAGATAAAGAGCTAGTGTCCCTAGGCCCTCGTGGATTGCATGTTAATGGAATACCATACAGATATAGTATGACCAAAAGGAAGATTCCTGGCATTTGAATTACCTGAGGTAAAGAAACCATAAGATGGCAGTTTGTTGTGAGCTGTACTTCCTACATTATTAACATGTAACTCTGTGTTGATGTTGCTTTCAAGATATCTGCTTTCACCATATATGTGTCTCATAACAGTAGAGATGTCTCATAGTCAAAGAGGATGTTCATAAAAGTCATAGTCTGGGCTCATGAGGCCCCGGGATTGAGCAAAGAGCAAGCTTAGACAATCACAGGAGGAGAAATGCAGAGTGCAGGAAAAAAAGACAGGGGACGATGGTGCTGAATTGGGTGTCAGTACTCACTAGGAATTGGCCAGGTGAACGAAGATGTGTGGGAAAAGGTAAGCAGGGAAGATTGCTGAGAGTGTGAGTAAGGGCAGAGCCACATGGGACCAGCTGGGGTGGTCTGTCCTGGATCCTGGGGTTCAGGGATGCTCACTGTGAAGACCCAGATGGTGTAGTGGAGGTCAGGGTGAACCCTGACACTGTCAGCTTTCTTGTGGCTGCCTGCCCATGTTTCTGCATTCAGCGTCATGCTGCAATGTCAGAGAAAATTTTTTATATCATAATACATTTTTATTGAGATATAATAGACACTTAACAAGGTATAAGTTTAAGGTATACAACATATTGATTTGGTAAGTTTATAATGCAATATGATTGCCGTTGTAGCATTAGCTAACACCTCTATCATGTCGTGCCACATAATTATAATTTATTCTAGTGGTGGGAACAATTAAGATCTAGTTTAATGTTTATAATACAGTTGTGTCATCTATAACCATTGTACTGTATATTAGATCTCCAGGACTTATTATCTACTAGTTGCAAAAATGTACCTTTAAACAACATCTCTCCCCTTCCCTCACTCCCAAGCCCCTGGTAATCACTCTTTCGATCTGTTTTTTTTTTTTTCAATTTTTTTCTTTTTAGAATCCACATATAAGGGATTTTATACAGTATTTGTCATTCTCTGTCTGACTTATTTCTTTTATTTCACTTAAATAATGTCCTGAAGGTCCATCCATGTTGTTGCAAATGGAAGGATTTCTGATTTCTTTTTATTCCCATGGCTTAATAGTATTCCATTGTATATATGTACCTCATCTTCTGTATTCATTTATCCATCGATGGACATTAAGACACAAAGAGATTAAGAAATGTGCGTCAGATGGCACCTCAGAGCTAGATCCTAACCCTTAACTCATGCCCCTTCTCTTCTAATCTAGTAGTAACAAAAACTCTAACAACAAATACCATATCCAACACACACAGCCTTTTTTTTTTTTCAATGTGCTATGTTTATGTGCTTGAATTTCTAAATTAGAATGACTTGAATGCAGAAAAGGATTTTTCTCCCAGGAGGCTAAGAATAATGATGGGCATCCTTGCTTATCTGGTTTCATCATCATTTCACTTCCTTATAACAAGGGATATTGTTACCCTGACTCACACGGAGTGTCGATGGGGACAATGTAGCTGCCACTGATTGTAGCCAGCACGGCAACAATCTGTGAGCATGATTCTGTAGTGGGGGAAAGATCCTGGCTCTAGAATTGGGGACAGAGTTGGGGACACTAACATGCTAGCCAATTACTGTCTATGCATTTTCTTTTAAGAGAGCTTCTAAATTACTTTGGTTTGCTTTCCCCTTCCCCATTTCTATGTTTAGAAAAAAAGTGAGTCATGTGTTAAAGATAATTTTACTGCTCAAAATTTTAAATCTGTGTCTACTCTCCCCTGTTATTATCAGAAAAGGAGTTTGTAAAAAGTTAGCACTGGCAGCTTGCATTAATCCAAACCAGCTTAGCAAATTCCCTGGCTGGTCGTCTGTGCTTAATGTAGCATGTCTCGTCAAAGCCAGCCTGTTCCAACATTCTTAACTAAGGGCTGCTGCTCATGATCTGAGGAGGCCGAAAATTAATTTTCATCTATTCAGAAATGGAAATACAGACACTTGAATAAATATTTCATGCTTCTTGTGGTAGCTAAAACTCTTCTATGTATACTCAACAATGCTTCATTACCTTTTTTTATCTGTTCTTGGGTGAAGTTATGAATGCAAGCAAAAGATGATCATATCTTTAACCCAAGTACAATTGAAGGTTTTCAAATAAATTCCAATATATTAGAAATCCCAATTAAAATTATATCTATCATCTATCGATCATCTATCATCATCGTCATCATCATCATCATCGTCTAAAATCATGTATGTATTGCTTTCAAGATATAAACAATGAATTGTTACTTTTATAGAAGTGTGTGAATAGAACATTTAATTTAGTATGTTTTGGACATCTACTAGATCCATGACATGGTGCATGTTATAGTTATAGTAGACCCTTAACATTTGAGGACTGTGAAGTTTGTAATTTTAAATACTTTCCACTGAACTTGAAACTCCAGGGATGCCGATGCTTGGATTTGGATGTTGCATTCTAAGCAGGAAAGGAGCAACTCACCCACCTAGTGAGTGGCTCTAGCATCACCAGGACCGCCACCATCACCAGCAATGCCAGCAGCAGCACTTCCCTGTGGCTTTGTTCTTCTCTCCTCCCTTTACATTGTTAGATTTCCTGATAATTGTCAGGAAATCTGAAACATTTTATAACTTTGTGAAAAAAATGGACCTGAAAAATATGTTATCACTTTTCATGGGACAGTTTGCCATTGATAAATTGAGTGACATTGCCAAATTGAGGAATTGGTAAAGCCTCCAGAAAAGGAAGGCAAATTTTACTCACTGGAAATTTGCTGTGAGAATTATATCACATGCACGCGTGCGTGCGCACGCACACACACACACACACACACACACGCACGCACACCAATAGCAGAGAGAAGGGCAACACTACGGGAGTCTGTGCATACTCTTTTCAGTGGAGAGTTAAGCAGCATCCTTGGACTTCATCTATCCTGGAGACAGCTCCCTTATCTGAGGTCTCCTTTGGTTCACTAGATCCAAGCCTGGTGTGAGTGGTACATGGGAGTAGATGTCCCCCAGGAGACTTCTTGTACCAAAGAAGTGTCAGAAGGACAGAGAATAAAGAAGATGGTGGAGCAAATAGTAGCCAAAGGATGAGAGGCAGGAACAAATGTCATTCTCTTGGGTCTTTGGGAAAGCTTTCTAGATTTTTTTTCAGGAGAAAGTTCTTGAGCAGTTGAATGGTATGAGGGAATTGGAAATGAGAATAAAGGTTTCTTTTTTTTTTAAATAAAGTTTTATAGTGAGTTATACCTTAGAAATTCTCCAATATTCCTTAAGAGAAGCATATAGAGGTTAGAATCTAACGAATGCTCTTGGCTACTGAACTGTGTCTCTTTGAACATGACTATATGCAGAAATGGTCTGTGAGATTCATTTGGTTTCCTGTTATTTGTCACAGAAAGGATTCTGATTAATACAACTACATAATATGACTAATGCAACTATCTAAAAGTATTGGCTTTGGGTTGGCTTCCAACTGATCTTTACCATTTTAACTTATTAGACATTACCCTTCTCTGTGCTCTCCCTAAATTCAGTAAGAGGCAAACAGTAGGAGAATACAGAGACAATTGAAATGCAATTGTCACTGACAGTGATCCTTTCTGAGTCTGCATCTGTCCTTCTGTCTGCTCACCCTCAGCCTTTGGTTGGTGCCAATGACAGTGTTTGCTTGGCCATGTCAGCACCACCTACGACTGAAGGTCTGACCCTGGCCTCAGTCCACTTTGCATCTAGCTTTCTAACTTCTTCTTGCATTTTCCTGTTTCCTAGATTCTTCCTTTGTCTTCTGCTTTGAGCCTGCTTTCAGTCCTGGGACAAGGTAGCATAGTGCAATGTGAAGGTCATCTAAAGGCACATGGCTTCATGGAATGGGTGTAAACTTGAAGTGGCACATTCATTTAACAAGAATTTTCTCTGTATCTAACACACTAGTCACTGTGTTTGGAGAACTTCAATTTCAACACTGTGCTTTTATCTCTGTGAGATTCTACAAGTTACTTCAGTTCTCTGGGTCTCAGTTTACTCATCTGTAAAATGGGGCGATAATTCTTGTAGAGATTGTAAAGTTTAATGTAATGATATAAGTCAAGTGTTTTATATAGACCCTTTATATGGTAAGTATTCAACAAGGGGTAGGTTTTATAATTAGCTTGTTTTGAATGCTGCATGTTTCTGTTGGGTTTTGGATGTTTCTGCCCCTGTTCTTGTCTTTGTAGTGCTTCCAGCTGTTCTAGGTAATCAACCAGCCTGATACTATCTGGTCTCTTACCTGGACGTGGAATTATTCTGACTAGTGGACACTTCTAGATTTGCCCTAGCTCTTATGGAAAGAGCTGGGCTTTCCATTTGTCATTGTTGTTTATGAGTCATCACTGCGGGAGAGAGGGAAGATGTAAGAGAAATAACAGATCTCTTCCCCTAAGAGCCTTCACTTAATAGAGGACAAAAACAGAACACATGCATGAAAGACAGTGTACTGTTTCAAAGGAAGCCTATAGCAAGGTCCACTGTAAGGAAGCACAAATGGCTTTGACTTCCTTGTCTGTGACATTGGTCACCTTGATTAGCTACCACCTATAAGCACAGTTACAGGCAACAGCTCATAACCATTGGAAGTATGCTGGTATGTGTACCACCAGAGAGATGAGGAAATATTTAGTTGCGATATAGGGTTTTGTCTCAATTACAAAGCATTTCCTCAATTCTCACATCTACTTAAATATGATGTGCTTTTTTCTCTTGAAGCATCTGCTTAGATTATCTATCTGCGATCCTATTAGCAGTGAGCACTAATCTAAAACAATAAGCATTTCTCCAAGCAATCCATTCTAGTACACCAGTAACTATTTGAGGTGTGCTCCTTCCTGCTGGCCTCATCTACCAGGGACCCCCTTCACTGCATTTCCAGCCCTTCCCATGTTTGCTGCTGTACAGGTCTGTGAGTAGAGATGCTGGGAAGGAAAGAAGGTTGCGGCTCCAACATAAATCTTACTTGGAGTCTCTAGCAAAGACAAACACCAGCTAGGAGACACATCCTTGGGAGCTTTGAGCTGTCCTGGTTCCTCATTTGTGAGCTACAAAAATAATTTTAAAAGTTTGCTCTGTTTATTTTTTCCCAACCACAATCAATAAGTTAAAAAATATTGCTTGGCAGGACTTCAGATGGCAAGTTGAGAACTGCTAGTCAAAAAGGTAGTGCTGTGACAAGGAGTCCCTGGGAAGAGAGCAATCCCAATGATGCTGCTATGTAGTGATATTTTGTCTTGATAATTCATTAAGAAGTTGCTGTTTGGATGGAACTAGAATCTTTTTGTCCTGTTGCACAGATGACTACAGTTGAATTAGTTAACAAAAACATTGACAAGCATTTATTGAGCAATTATTTTCTATGAAGGCCTTATCAGATACTTCCTCAAGTATTATCAATTTAATTTTTACAACAATTGCATAAGCTAAGCATTGTTTTTATTAAGAAAGGTAATTTAGCATAGTTTTAAAAGGGTAGGCTTTCTCCTAAGACCATCTAGTTTTGAGCACACGGTCTGTCAATGAATAGGTATGAGTTGGGGAAAATTTATAACCATCTGTGCTTTAGCTCCCTCAACACTAATGTATAAAACAAACTATATGCCAACTACCTCATGGGGCTGGGGTGAGGATTAAGCAAATTAATAAAAATAAAATGTTAATATTAACAATAAATGTTAGTTATTACCATTAACCTTTTATGGATGGCAAAGGTGAAGCCCAGAGAAGTTAGTTGCGTTCCCTAAGAGCACACAGTTAGTAAGAAGCAGAATCAAGATTCAGCCCAGCCCTGGCTCTAAAAGCTGCCTTCTCAAGGGATGGTAGGAACTTGGTGAGGGAAGATCTTTGGTGGGGAGCTTGTTGGAGAAGGTGAATGTCAGCAAGAGATGGGGCACTCCAGGCCCTCTAGTAGAGATCTTTTGAAACTCCCCACAGTCTCTCAAGAGGGCTGTTCCTCTGTTGCTGTAGAGCAGATCCCCTCAGAATACAGCTTGTGTGGAGTGAAATAGTTGACTCAAGGCCATGTGTCCCTGTGGTTACCATAATAACACACCGCGTCTGCAGAGAAGCAGGGAAAGCCATTTCCTCAGGACAGCGCATTAAGCAATTGTGACAAGGAGCAAAGTGCAGCTGTACACAAGCTGGGCCCTGCTGCCTGCACTGTGTATGGATCAGATAATTGCTAATGGTACCTGCAGGTGATTAGCAGCCTGAGTCACACAGAGGGGCTGTCTTTTCCTGTTCTCCCAGCAGCAGAGAGCCCTGTTCCTTCCCTCTGGACTGGGCTCAGCATGGCAGGCTGCTCAGGCTGAGGTTCCACCCCTCATTTCTTGCAATTCCCATTCAATTATAGTGAAATCACTAGCAAAGAGAGGCATCATCTATCATCAGCCAAGCCACACTAAAACTCTTATCGCTAGGCCATGTTAGCTTCCCCATTCTATTCTCAAACAACAGGCAGAGGAATTCATCCTCAGAGAGCTGCAAAAATGGAAGTTTTCCTTCCTTCCAGTGGAACAAGCACAGAGCGGTGCTTTTTAAGAAATAACTTTTAAAAATTGCTACTCATAAGTATAAATATTTTGTAAAACATTCAGAAATTGTAAACAAGCCAAAGTAGTAATTTTTTATTAGCTATAATCTCATGATCTAAAGATAGCCATTTTAATATTTCGATATCTATTCAGATCTCTTATCTATACATATATCTCCCTTTTTAAGAAAAGAAAAATGTGGTCATATTAAACTTATTTGTAGCTAGTTTATTTCACTTACTGCTATATTATGAATGCTTTTTCATGTTATTAAATATTATTCCTCATTATCATTTAAAGTAAGTGAATAGTAATTTATTGTATGGCTATACCTTAATTGTTCAGCCAGTCCTCTGTTGAAGAATATTTAGGTAATTTCTAATGTTTCACTCTTTGCTGCAGAATAAAAGAACGTTTGGTTTCTTTCTCTTTTCCAAAAATAAATTGTAGACTCATGATAGCAACACTTTGTTGGAAAGAGGCCACTTGATTCAGGAGCAGTACATTAAAAGAACTCATATGTTGAAGTCAGACTGATTAGGCCATGTTTTGTGCTGAATCATCTCCATGAAATTTATCATCCCCGATGGCAGGTTCTTCTTGCCCGAGTGTTAGCCTACAGTTGATTCCTGGTGTTTTCCCGATTGGAAACACTTACTGGTGTGCAAGAGGATGAACATGGCCGTTTGGCATGTCAGGCTACCACGATTCTTTCCTTCATTTCTAAATTTAGCAAGCGCTAACTGAGTGTCCACAAGATGCTAGCCCCTGGGGATTTCGAGAAAATACAAAGAATCTTTTTATTTCAAGGGGATTTCAGGGTTACATTCTGGGTGACACATTTCTTTTCCTTTGAGAGTTGCTCTCTGCTACTTCATCTCATTGGAACATCTAGTGCTGAAACATGGCCCAGACCAACATCCACATCCTTCTGTGGTGGAGCAGCTTGCCTCAGACCACCCTTCCTGCCAAGAATAACTATCGCAGATGGATGAAATACCGAAAACCAAACAAAGTCCCAAAAGCTGTTTGAAGGCATTGGAGATAACCAAGGAAGCTGTGACCCAAACACAACTAGGTAGCCATCCATTTCCTGCTCTTTTCTCCTTGAAGTATTTGCCCATTTCCAAGTGGCTAGAAATGAATAACAAAAAGATAACTAAATAAACTTTATGTTTGGAAAATTAGCAATGCTATATCTAAATTATCCAGGAATCAAAAAAGAAATACAAGTGAGGATTAAAAAGTATTTTTAAATGTTTATTTTTAAAACAATCAAACCTAGAGAAAAGTTGCTAGACTAGTACAATATATTTTCATATGCCCTTCACCTAGATTCACCAATTGTTAAGATTTTGCTTATAAAAAATGATGATTAATTTTATGTGTCAACTTGGAGGGATTTTTTTTTGGATGAGATTAATATTTAAATCAGTGAACTCTGAATAAAGTACATTGCTCTCCATAATGTTGGTGGGCCTCATCCAATCAGCTACAGCCTGAATAGAATAAAAAAATCAGCTGGCATGAGCAAAAGGGAATTCTCCGGCAGACTGCTTTTGGAATTCATCTGTATCACCAGCTTTCCTGGGTTTCCAGCTTGTTGGCCCACACTGGAGAATTTGGACTTGCCATCCTCCATAATTTTGTGAGCCAATTTCTTTATAATAAATCTTTTCTGTATTATAAAAATTGTATTGGTTTTGTTTCTCTGGGGAACCCTAATACACTACATCTTTCTATTGGTACAATTCTTAAATTTGCTGAAATATATAATAGTAAGTTGAAGATATCATGATCTTCACTCCTAAATAATTTAAAAATAAGGCCAGTCTTTTGCATAACCAGTATGAAATTCAGAAAATTTAGCACTAATTCAATATTATTATCTGATAATATCGTCCATGTTCAAATTATACTAATTGTTCCAATCTTGTTCTTTGTAGCACTTTTCCCTTCAAGCAAGGATCAATCTGGATTATGTACTACATTTAATTGTCATTCTCTTTAGTTTCCTTTAATCTGGAAGAATTTTTTCCATTATCTTTATGACATTACCATTTTTGAAACATCTAGATCTGTTGCATTATAGTGTGTTATTCAGTTTGAGTTTAGCTGACTGTTTCCTCATGAATTTTTGGCAGAATACTACACCTGTTGTATTTTTCTCTATCACATAAGGAGGCATATAATGTCAGTTTGCCTTATTATTGGTAATGTAACATTTATTGTCTAGTTAAAGTGGTGTCCACCAGACTTTTCCACTGTAAAATACCTTTTTTCCTTTGGTAATTAATAAGTAATCTGGTGGGAGATTACTTCCTTAACATATTCTTACCCAATGGGTTTAGAATTTAGTCATGATTTTTACCTGGATCTATTATTACATTGATGTCTGTAAAATGGTGATATTTAAACTTACATCATTCATACATTTATTATTTGGCATTCTAAAGAAAAAACATTTCATTCTCTCTCTTCACTCATTCAATTGTTTATCTATTCATTCACCTATTCATTTACATTTTTAGTCTCTGTATAGATCATGGATTCCTTTTTACTGTTGTGTTATACACTATTATTCCCATAATTTATTTTGATACATTCACTTCTATATCCTTTTAACATGCTATATCATTATGGAGGGAGCATTTAATTATTTTCTGGTGTAACTGCATGAGCACACACACGTTCCAGGGACATCTGTACTTCTCCTCTCTCAGCCTTAGAATCATCCACATTTTTCATAAAGCTCTGGTTATTTCTATTGGGAAAGGGTATGTAGAAACCAAGGTCTGGGTGCTATGTGAGCTTATTATTACTGGGATGTTATTGATTCTTGGAACTTTGATTAATTCGTACTGATAATTCTAATGCACTAAAAGGGTTTCCTTTCTTTATTCCATATTCATATTTCCTTTCTCTCACACTGACAACTCCAGTTGCCAATATCAATATATTTACTCAGTGGCTTAATCCTAAAATGCACACAACATCATTTCAGAATTAATATACCTAAATCCATATCAACAACAAATTTGCTTAGCAGAATCCAAGATTTATTTGTCTTTCTTTTTTTCACTTGGCTGAAAGGTATAAAGTTCAATACTGTCTTCAAAATTGTTTTATTAAGTCCCTTTTCTCCCTTCTTTGTGATTATGTTATCCATTTAATACATATAGAGTTAGGTTCATATTTTTCATGTTGGCATTCAGTTTAAGGAGTTTTATTTTCAACTCTTGTTGACTTAATTTATTTTTAATATATTAAACATTACCATGTTTCCCAAAGCAAAAACTAGGTATAAAGAGGCGTCATTTCATTCTCTGTTACTTTCACTTCATAACAATCCATCTTCTGTGTATAAACAATTTTGCTAGTTGTTTCTTTTGCAAAAATAAATAATGCACCTATAACTATCTTTTCATTCTTTTTTCTTCCATTCCAAAAGTAGCATTACGTATTCCCTTTTGCATTCTATTTCTATTTCTATTTCTATTAACTTGTAAATATATCCTGGAAATTGTTTCATAGAGAATGTTTCTATTCTGTTTTACAGCTACTTGGTTAGAAAAAATATTTTCAATGAAATACTGAATATGAAATGTCACAAAAATTACTGAATGCAGCTAAAGCCATGCTTAGAGGGAAATTAAAGCTTTGTACGCATATATTGGAAAAGAAGAAAGATTGAAAATCAATGATCTAAATGCATCTAAAAACTTTAGTAAAACCCAGCAAATTAAAGTCACAAAAGTAGAAAAAAGAAAGTAATAAAGATAAGGGCAGAAATCAATAAAAATTGTATATGGAGAAAATAAGCATATCCAAAAATGAATTATGTATTTGAATAAAACTAATAAGCTCCTACATATTGAACCTCATATTACTTAAGAATCAAAGAGTTAAAAACTTAAATTATCAATATTAGAAATGAATAAATCCTTTAGACATTAAATTTTGGTAAGAGGATATAATGGACATCTTGCAAATAAATTTGACAATTTAGAAGAAAGGGATGATTTTTTGAAAGCACAATTTAAAAATTAAAACTAGAGGAAATACAAATGTGAGGATATCTTTTTCTAATAAATAATTTAATTAAAAAATGTTTCCACAAAGAAAACTCTGGACCCAGAATGACTTCAGTGGTGAAGTCTTCCAATGTTTGAAAAAAAAGCAGTACCATTGTTAAAACTTCCAGAAAATAGAAAAATTATGCTGTCCTCATTTATTATAATCTTTGTTATTATTTATTATAATCTTTATTATGAGACCAGTTACTGTGAGAAAGAAAATTAATGTTCAATCATTTTCATGATCTTGAAAGAAAAAAAGCATGTATAATCACTTTTATGAATATAAAAATTAAAAATTAAAAAAAATCTCAGCAAATCAAATATAGTAATTTATAAAAAGGATAGTATATCATGCTAAGTTGGATTTGTTTTAGGAATGCAAGATTAGCTTAAAATTTGAAAATCAATCAATACAATTTATCACATTTAGAGTAAAGGGGGAAATGATATAATTATAACAATAGGTATAGAAAAAGTATTTGAAAAATTCAATAACATAAAATTTATCACATGCTGAAAAAAAGGGAGAATTTCTTAACAAATAAGTAGAAGTATATTTTGAGAAAAGCATAGCAAAACTTTAATGAATATAATGTGGGATTTTGAATTATTTTTAAATTTCCCTCTGAGATCGGGAATGAGACAAAGATGTGCACTATCACCACTTTTATTCAACACTGTAGTGTGTCTCCTAGCCATTGTAATATGGCAAGAAAAATAAATAAACATATAAAGACTGGAAAGAAATAATAAAAATGGCAGTATTCACAGATAACATAATTGGTTTTAAATTCAACAGTATATCCAGATAAGTTATTAGAATTAATAAGTGAATATAGCAAGGCCACTGGATATAAGGACCATATGTATAAAACAAGCATATTTCTTTGTACTAGCTAAAAAAAAAAACACAGAAAATAAAAATTTTAAATACTAATTTAAATAAAAATATAAAATTCCAAGATAAAAAATATAACAATAATAAATTTAAGAACAATGTGTTATAACGCTACTAATATCCTAATGGAAATTAAATAAGACTTAAGTAAATTGGGGGGGATATACCCTGTTCATGCATTGGAACAGTAAAGGCATCAATTTTCTTAAAATTGATCTAAATTTCAATCCCAATCAAAATTTCAACAGGCTTATTACATAAATTTGAAAACTTTTTATAAAAGTCATAGGAATATGCAAGGGGACAAAAATAGCCAATAATAACCTTGAAGAAGAACAAAGCAGGAAGACTTATACTTCTAGGTATCTATTATAAAGCTCCTATAATTAACACAATGTGGTTTTCATTCAAGTAAAATCAAATAAAACAAAGGAAAAAAGACTAGGAAAAGGCGTAGGCATAAGTGGTCATTTGATATATGAAAAAAGTGACTTTACAGTGATATGGAGAAAAGAAGTTGTTTTTATTATTTGAGGCTAGGTCAATTGTTTATCCATATGGAAAAAAAAAGTGATCATGACAACACCATTCGAAAAAAAACTTCCAAACAGAATTTCAATTAAATAATAAATATAATAAAAAAAAAAGCTTATGGAAGAAAATATAGATGAATATCTTTATAGTAGGGGCAGGCAAAGATTTTTTTTAAGCCAAAAATACTAACTGTAATGGGGAAAATGATACAATGAACTATATAAAATTAAGAACTTTTCATCAATATACATCATCAGGTGAGTAAAAAGCAAGCCACATTGTGGGAGAAGATATCTGAAGTAACTATAACTGATGAAGGACTCATATTCAGAATATAAAGAACTCCTACAAATCAATAAGAAAAGATGAAAATCCCACAAAAATGAACAGATTTGAATAGGCACCTTACGACAAAGTGCATAGGAATGGCCAATAAACATACAAAATGTGCTCAAACTCATTAGTCATCAGAAAAATACAAATTGAAACTAAAATGAGATGCTACCATACATACACCATCAAAATGGCTAACACATATTAAAAAATAAAAATAAAAAAACAAGAAAGCACCTCAAATATTGGTAATGTGGAAAGTAGAAGAACTAGAACTCTGGAAATTGCTAGTAAAAGTGTGAATTGTAAAATCTGTTGGGAAATTTTTGACAAAAACTGTTAAAACTAAACATACAGTAACTGTATAACCCAGTAATTCCAGTTCTAACTACCTACTCAACATACATGTCTACTCTATGCCTCCAAAGACAAAAATGTCCAAAATAGAATTATAAAAATAGCTAAAATTGGAAACAGCCTAAATCTTCATCAAGAAAGAATGGACAAATCAGTCATGATATATTGATATAATAAAATACTCCCACCAATGAAAATGAACAATTGCCACATCAATAAAATCGATTAATCTCACATACCTAATGTTGAATGAAAGAAGCCAGATATACAAGAGTAGATGGCGTGTGAGTTTAAAAAAAATGGACAAAACAGACTCTGTGGTGATAAAAGTCATTATATTGGTTATCTTTGAGAGCAAACCTAACTATTCAAGGATATTCACTTACTATTTTTCTGGTCAAGATGGCAGGGTAGCTAAATGCTATACTTGCCTCCTCTCATGACCATATCAAAATTTCAACTAAATTACAGAACAACCATCAATGACAACTGTCTGAAATCAAGCTGAACAAAAGTCTCATAACTAAGGACATACAGAAAAAGCCGCTTTGAGACTCATAAGGGGGACAGAGACCCAGAATGGGCTGGTCCCATATCTGCACGTGATGTTTAAAAATAGGGAGAGATATCACAGCTGCGGAGGTCCCCCAAGGAATGAGGGATCCCAGCCCCACCCAGGCTCCCAAGCTCAGGGTTCCAGTGTTGGGAAGAGAAGTCCCCACAATTTCTGGCTGTGAAAACCAGTAGAGACAGTGGCTGCATGAAATGGAAGGCCGCTGGAGTCCCAGGCATTCCTCTAAAAGGGCCTAGGCACTGACTTATTTGCTAATGGACTTACTTTCTCTGAGCTTCAGTGCTGGGGCAGCAGCTTGAAAAACATCAGAGAAATACGAAGAGGAACTGAATTGTCTGTCTTTGGGGCGAGGGCTAAAGGGGCAGCTTTACCCCAGACAGAAGTTCTGGCAGAACCCATTGTTTCTTTGTTGAGCCCTCCCTGCTCCCAGCTTGCAGACGTAGGTGGCTGCCATATCTGAGTCTCCATCAATCTAACACTAGTCTCCCCACTTTGGTGATTCTCTGGGGCTTGCCTAACCAATTTTGCAGGCCCACCTAAGCCATATTCAGTGGCTTTTCCATACAAATGGCTTGTTTCAGCTCATGCTGGGAACTTTCCTAAAACCTCTCAAAGGTTGACAAAACTGAAACAAACAGTATCTGGCCTCGGCCTGCTCAGTACCACTTGCCGAGTAGCCCCAAGCCCAGCACTAGTGGCAGCTGGCCTCGGTTCATGGCTTAGCCTCTTGAGGCACCTGTAAGCCCAGCATGGGTTGTAGCCATCTACATATTGCTGGGTGGCTCATGCCAGATGGCCCTGGGCAAGGCACAGCCTGTGACTAAACTTGGCATGTGTCAAGGCCTATTTAAGGTGGCCCTGGGGTTGGCAGGCTGTGTTGTCAGCATGCTGGGACCTAGAGCACCACCTGGGGCTACATCTTAGGATGATATACCTAAAAGGAAGACTGGGCAGGTACCACAGCCTTGCTAAGTGAATCCTGCTCCATATGGTCAGCCCCTGAACTACAGCTTCACTATAGTCACTGGCCATTCCTCACAACCAGTCAGCGTAAGGGTCAATTCCTCCCACTGATATGCAAACAGCAATTAAGGCTTAATTACAAGAGGACACACATGACTAAGACATACCTAAAGCACCTGACTCAGGTGACCAGGAAGACTGCCACTGGGTCCCACAGAACACCTACATAAGACCACTCTAATAAGACTGGGAGACATAGAAGCCTTACCTAATACATAGAAACAAACACAGGGAGGCAGCCAAAATGTGGAGACAAAGAAACATGTCTCAAATGAAAGAACAGAATAAAGCTTCAGAAAAAGAACTAAACAAAATGGAAATGAGCAGTCTACCAGATGCAGAGTTCAAAACACTGGTCACAAGGATGCTCAACGAACTTAGGAGAAGAGTACATGAACTGAGTGAGAAAATGAGAAAAGAAACATATGAATGGAGATAGAAAAAACATTAAAAAGAACCACTAAGAAATGAAGAATATAATAACTGAAACAAAGAATACATTAGAGAGAATCAACAGTAGATTAGATGAAAAGGAAGATCGAATCAGTGATTTTGAAGATAAGGTAGCAGAAAATACCCAGTCAGAATAGCAACCAGGAAAAATAATCCAAAAGGAGGATAGTTTAAGGGGCCATTGGGACAACATCAAGCAGAACAAAATTTGAGTCATAGGGGCACTAAAAGAAGAGAGAGAGCAAGAAATTGAAAACCGATTTGAGGAAATAGTGATGGAAAACTTCCTTAACCTAGTGAAGGAAGTAGACATACAAGTTCAGGAAGCACAGAGAATCTCAAACAAGATGAATCCAAAGGGGCCCACACCAAGACACATCATAATTAAAATGCCAAAGGTTAAAGACAAAGAGAGAATCTTAAAAGCAGTAAGACAAAAGCAATTAGTTATCTTCAAGGGAACTCCCATAAGACTGTGAGATGATTTCTCAAGAGAAACTTTGCAGGCCATTAGGAATTGGCATGAAATATTCAAAGTGATGAAAAGCAAGACCTACTTGATCAAGATTACTCCACCCAGCAAGGCTATCATTTAGAATTGAAGGACAGATAAGGAACTTCCCAGACAAGAAAAAGCTAAAGGAGTTCATTAACATCAAACCAGTATTCAGAAGAAATGTTAGAGGGATTTCTGAAGAAGAAGGAGGAGGAAGAGGAAAAGAGGAAAAAGAAGAAGAAGAAGAGGAAGAAGAAGACAAACATATGAATAATAAAATAGTAATACTTACATATCTATCAATAATTACTTTAAATGTAAATGGATTAAATGCTCCAATCAAAGATAGGGTGCATCAATGAATGAGAAAACAAGATCCTCACATATACTGCCAACAAGAGACTCATTTCAGATTCAAAGACATACACAGACTTAAAATAAAGGGATGGAAAAACATTTCATGAAAATAGAAACAAACGAACAAACAAACAAAAAGCTGGGGTAGCAATACTTATACTATACAAAATAGACTTTAAAACAAAGCCTATAATGAGAGACAAAGAAGGACCCAGTAATCCCACTTCTGTGTATTTATCTAAAGAAATCCAAAACACTACTTTGAAGACACATATGCATTCATGTGTTCATTGCAGATTTATTTACAGTAGTCAAGTTATGTAGGCAACCTTGTTGTCCATCAGTGGATAAATGGTATGCATATATATGGTGGAATATTACTCAGCCATAAAAAGAATGAAATCTTGCCATCTGCAACAAGATGGATGGACCTAGAAGGTATTGTGCTGAGTGGGTTAAGTCAGACAGAGAAAGACAAATGTCATATGATTTTTCTTATGGAATATAAAGAACAAAATAAATAAACAGAACAGAAATAAACTCATAGATACAGGGAATATTTTGATGGTTGCCATATGGGAGAGGGGTTGGGGTTGGGTGGAAAGGGGAAGTGATTAAGATTTAAAAATTGGTAGTTACAAAATAGTCATGGGATTGTAAAGTATGGCGTAAGGAATATAGTTAATAATATTGTAGTAACTATTTATGGTGTCAGATGAGTACTAGATTTATCAGGATGATCACTTTGTTAGTTGTATAAATGTCTAATCACTATATTGTACACCTGAAACTAATATAATATTATATGCTAACTGTAATTGAAAAATAAAAAAATATTTAGAAATACTATTTTAGCAAATCAAAATATCTCAAACCTATTTGTAAAAAAAAAAGTTGCTTAGCCATGCTTCTTTGCATACCATCTTCTCAGGTCATGCATACCCTTGACAGATCTAGTTTTAGAGGCAAGTAGAGAATATGATGAAACACATTTAAAAAAATTTTCTCACAATTTGGACCAATTCACCGGTAATTTTCAAAATATTGCTTGCAAAGTATTTCTGACAGCTGGTAATGGGCATTATGTATTTAGAATCAATTTCTGATCATTTTCATCTTTTTTGTTTTTCTTTGTGAAGAAAAATTATTGATCAAATTTTTAGCTTTGCTTAATATACTGGAGCAGCCTTTAAATTTCTTTTATAAGCCACAGTGTGGATAGATGTTTCTTCCAGCTTAGCACTGCACAAATCAATCTGTCTCATCATACTCTATTATTGCATATTAAACTATGGCCATGTCAGTCATTTCTCCATCTTGTATCAAAAAATGGGATACCAGAAATTTAGGTTTTTGTCTTAATACTTAAGTTATGGAAAAATTAAAAATAAATTATTTTTTAATGTGTAATTCTAAATCTCAGCCACATCAAAACTAAATCACTTCCAGTTTATCTTATCTCTCCAAAATGAAATTTGATGGACTTAAAATTTTGACTCGTGACTGTACTTTTTAAAGGTCTAATGTCTTAAATTTTAGACTGTACAAATCACCATCATAGCCAGGATCTCCAAATATCCTGGTTTCTTGGGACATCTTTCCTTTATGCCCCTTTCCTGGGAATAATAGTGACCCCCCCAGCTTTAAAAAATGTATATATTTTTAATAAATTATATAAACAGTTAAGTAATAATGAGAATACCTTTTCTTCTTTAAAAGAAGAAGCCTTAAAAAACTAAGGCTTGACAATCATATTGACAGAATTCAATGGAAAACCCACAGACAACATCGAATGTACTTCACCAACTTCTTATGTGTTTAAATAATTGGATCTAATTTAATTTTTCACTTGCCAGTTTAGCAGTTATTTGTGTATTTATTTGACTAATTTTCCTACTGGACTAGAAGCTCTAAGAGAACAGGGGCCACATTTATTTTTGAACACAATTTCTACACCTAGCACAGTGCTGACAAACAGGAGATACTTGATACTTAACTTTTTATTGGGTTTTCAATTTTCAAGAAGGCTGAACATTATTTTATTTGATTCTTTATCTATATTATAAGTCCGTAAAGGGCCAGTAGTGTCAACTTTGTTTACCAAAAGTTAAAATTGTATCCTGTAATATTTAATCACTTATCTGTTATTATTTATAAAGTAAGAGGCAGAACTAATAGTTTATTTTAGAACTTCTGGTCTTTATCTCTATGTGAGCTCATATATGACTGCAGTTAATAGAAGTTTCATCTAACAGTGGCTTAAACTATAAGAACAATTATTGTTTACTTAACAAGTAGTTTGAAAGTTGGCAGTTTCAGAGTGTTGTAAGTTACTCTCTGGGTATCTCTATGATTTTTGGTCCTCTCTCTCATGGTTGCAAGATGGCTGCTTTAGCTTCATATATAATATTTCACATCAGCATCCTAGGCCTAAAGGAAGAGGATGAGTGATACAACAACTAACAAATCAACCAACCAAACAAACAAGCTGTTACAGGTTAAATTGAGTCTGTGCAAAAAAAAAAAAAAGTTATAATCTTAACCTCCAGTAAGTCAGAGTGTGACCTTACTTGGAGATAGGGCCATTATAGAGGTAACCAAATTAAAACAAGTTCGTTAGGGTGGATTGAAGAAGCACAAGGCGAAGATGGCCATCTACGAGCCAAGAAGAGAGGCTTGGAAGGGTTTCTTCCCTCACAGCCCTCAGAAGGAATCAATCTTGCTGACATCTCAATTTTGGACATCTAGCCCCCAAAGTTGTGAGACAATAAAATTCTGTCATTTCAACCATTCAGTCTGTGGTACTTTGTTGTAGCAGCCCTAGTAAACTTATGCCCATCTCTAATGTACAGATTTTTCTAATATGCTTTATTAGATGAACTACTTACAAAGGAATCTAGAAAGTAAGTGTTTATTAAAAAGGGATGAGGTAGCTATACTGTGGAGTTGGATACCTCTGGGGTTGGACATCTCCTGGGTTTGAAAGATTGCTATCCTGAAGAAAATCTCAGTTCTGTTGACAACAAAGAAAGGGATGATGACTATAATCAATGTATCAATGTGTCTGCCACAGCCTGACCCACTCACAGTAAAATTCTATCTAAATCACATTAGATGGTAATTTAGAAGTAAAACTGACAACTGTATACATTATTTAGCATAGCCAGGTTATTATAACAAACACTCCCTATATCTTGGTGGCTTCATAAAAAAATAACTCTGGTTTGTAGTTCATGCTACATATTCCACAGAGATTGTCAAAGGGTTTTGTTTCACAGTCTCTTGGAGATATAGGCTGATGCTGGAACATGAGACCTCCTTTATTGCCATTGCAGAGAAGAAGAACACTGGACAATCATATGCTTACAATGAAATGTTTGGGATCAAAGTGATACATATCCCTTCCATGCACACTCATGGGGCAGTATAGTTACCTAACTCCAAGGCAGCAGGGAGATAAAGGAGAACCAAATATAGATAAGCCCTAGAAGACTACTGCAAAATGTTAGCACAGCACTTGCACTATCATATATTTAAGCTCAATTATCTTCATCAGTTAGAATGCTTTGGACTGCAAGTAACAGAAAACCTTGCTAGCAGTAGATTAAGCTGTAAAGATATTTAATTTTCTCACAGAACAAGAAGGAGCATAGTTCCAGGTTTGGTGCAGCTGCTCTACCATGCCATCAAGGACGCATGATCACTTTTCATTCTCAGGGAAGTCCCTCATGATTTTAAGATAAATGCTGCAACTCCAAGCATCATATCCTTACTCACTGTGCTCAATGAAGGATAAAGGGACAGGTATAAAAACAAAGGGTCTCTTTTTATCAAGGAGGATAATCTTTCCTAAGACCCTCCCTATAATACTTCTCATATGTTCCATTGACTAGTACAAGGTCTCATGGCCACTCCCAGAATAAGGAATTATTGGAAATCATGTAGCTGGCAAAAAAGAATAGGAAAGATTTTCTTGCTTTAGACAATCATAAGTCATCCTTTGGAGCTGACATGCTACCCTATTTAAAGTTGTATTTCTAGCAACGAGAAAGGAAGAGTACTTCCATATCTTGGTTATTGTAAATAACGCTGCAATGAACTTAGGGGCTCATAAAATGCCCATCAATAGGTGAATGGATAAAGAAGATGTGGTACATGTATATAAGAAAATATTACTCAGCCATAAAAAGGATTGAAATCTTACCATTTTCAACAACATGGATGAACCTAGAGTGTATTATGCTAAATGAAATAAGTCAAACAGAGAAAGACAAATAGCATATGATTTCACTCATATGTGGAACCTCAAAACAAAAACAAACAAAACAAAAACAAATTTATAGATACAGAGAACAAACTGGTGGTTTGCTAGATGGGAGAGGTGTTGAGGAGCTTAATGAAAAAGGCGAAGGAATTAAGTACAAATTGGCAGTTATAAAATAGTCACAGGAATGTAAAGTACAGCACAGGGAATATAGTCAATAATATTGTAATAACTATATAGACTTACCGAGGGGGGATCACTTCTCATATATATCCAACCACTGTGTTGTACACCTGAAACTAAAATAATATTGAATGTCACAAATGGAACAATAAAAATTGTATGATCTTATCAGTGGATGAGGAAAAAGCATTTGACACAATTCAGCATCCATCTATGATAAAAATTCGCAGCAAAGTGAGAATAGAAGGAACATATCTCAATATAATAAAGGCCATATATGACAAACCTGCAGCTAACATCATACTCAATGAGGGAAAGCTAAAAGCATTTTCTTTAGGATCAGGAATGAGACAAGGATGTTCACTTTCACCACTTTTATTCAACATAGTATTGGAAGTTCTAGCCATAGCAGTCAGACTAGAAAAGAAATAAAAGGTAAATTGGAAAGGAAGATGTAAAACTGTCATTATTTGAAGATGACATGATACTATATATAAAGAACCCTAAAGATTCCATCAAAAAACTGTTAGAACTGATAAATGAATTCAGTAAAGTAGCAGGATACAAAATTAATATTCAGAAAATGGTCACATTTTATACACCAATGATGACCTATCAAAAAGGAAATTAAGAAAACAATCCCATTTACAATTGCATCAAAAACAATAAAACATCTAGGAATAAATTTAACCAAAGAGATAAAAGACCTGTGCTCAGAAAATAATAAGCCATTGAAGAAAGAAACTGAAGAAGATACAAATAAATAGAAACATATACCATGTTCATGGGTAGGAAGAATTAACATTGTTAAAATGTCCATACTACGCAAAGCAATTTATGGATTCAATGAAATCCCTATCAGAATACCAATGACATTTTTTCACAGGACAAGAACAAATAATCCAAAAATTTATATGGAACTCCAAGAGACCTTGAATAGCCAAAGCAATCTTAAGAAAGAACAAAGTTGGAGGTGTCACATTACCTGATATGAAACTAATACTATAAGACCACAGTAATCAAAACAGCATGATACTGGCATAAAAACAGATACATTGGTCAATAGTACAAAATAGAGAGGTCAGAAATAAATCCACACCTCTATGGTCATTTAATCTATGACAAAGAGGCAACAACATACAATGGGATAAAGATGGTCTCTTCAACAAATGGATGCATGTAAAAAAATGAAACTGGACCACCATCTTACATTATATACAAGAATAAACTCAAAATGGATTAAAGACTTAAATGTAAGACCCGAAATTATAAAACTCTTAGAAGAAAACATAGTCAGTAAACTCCCTATTATTGTTCTTAGTAATATATTTTTTTTTCCAGTATATATTCTTGGACAAGGAAAAACAAAGGAAAAAATAAACAAACAGGACTACATAAATTATAAAGCTTTTGTGCAGCAAAGGAAAACATCAACAAAATGAAAAGACAACCTACTGAATGAGAGAAGATATTTGCCTATGATACATCTAATAAAGGGTTAGTATCCAAAATTTATAAAGAATTCATACAACTCAACACCAAAAATATCCACAAAAAATCCAATTACAAAATTGTCAAAAAACCTGAACAGGCATTTCTCCAAAGAGGACATATGGATGGCCAATAGACATATCAAAAGATGCTCAAAAAATCATCAGAGGAATGCAAATTAAAACCACAACGAAATGTCACCTCAAACCTGTCAGAATGGCTATCATCAATATACCAATGAACAAGTGTTGATGAAGATGTGGAGAAAAAAGAACTCTCATGTACCATTGGTGGGATTGTAAATTGCTACAGAAACTGTAGAAAGCAGTTTGGAGGTTCCTTAAAAAATTAAAAATAGAACTACCTTATGACCCAGCAATTTCGCTTCTGAGTACTTATCTAAAGAAAACCAAAACACTAATTTGAAAAGATGTATGCATCCTGATGTTCACAGCAATGCTATTTACAAAGCCAAGCTATGGAAGCAACCTAAGGGCTCATGATAGATGATTGAATAAAGATGATCTGGTATATATGTAAAATGGAATATAACTCAGATATAAAAATGAAATCTTACCATTTGCAGCAACATGGATGGAACTAGAGGGTACTATGCTAAATGAAATAAGTCAGTCAGAGAAAGACAAATAACATACGATTTCACTTATATGTGGAATATAAGGAATAAGATAAACAAGTAAACAAAATGAAAACAGACTCATAGATGCAGAGAACAAACTGATGATTGCCAGATGGGAAGGGGTTGGGGGGCTGGGAAAAAAAAGGTGAAAGGATTAAGAAATACAAGTTGGTAGTTACAAAATAGTCACGGGGATGTGAAGTACAGTGTAGAGAATACAGTCAATAATATTGTAATAATCATGGAGAGTGCCAGGTGGGTACTAAACTAATTGAGAGGATTACTTTGTAAATTATATAAATGTCTGACCATTATGCTATACACATGAAACTAATATAAATGATATTCATTGTCAACAGTAATTGAAAAAGAAAAAAAGAAAGAAAGAAAGGAAGAGCAGATGCCTACAGGGAGGCAATTGTCCCAGGCTTCCCAGGCTTTCATTTTGTTTAGGGCACCTGGAAACAGGAATATGTTCATCACAGAGAAACCGTGTGGACTGCGGACTGGTGGGTGACTCAGAGTCTGACTCCGGCAATGAGTCCAGGCCTAAGACTGGCCCCGCAGAGTCGTTGGTAAAATCAATCCCTGGTCATTCAAGTCAAATTCATCTGGCATCTACCTTCTCCATGGCTATGGGGCACAATCTACCTCTCCTGTGTATGGATGGGAGCCCTATCAGACTGGGCAGACATGCAGTCAGAGAAGTTCAGTAAAGAGATGCGACTTAATTTGCAGCAGTGAGTAAACTAATCTGTTGAAGGGGCTTTTTTCTCTATATTCTCTCAGTAATAACAATAATAAAATGATATGCCAACAGAGTTCTGCAAGATACATTTATCTATTAATATATCTCCAGTCGAAACTTGTATCGCATCACATTCTGAATATCTGTGTAGGACTGACAAAGCACTGTCTGTAAGACATGAACTCCTGACCCTCATCTTGAAACCTCTGGAGCAGATGCTTGTTCTGGTCTATATTTGATAACAGCGTTGGAATCACACATTTTGTTTCTCCCTAGTACAGCACTGCTTCAGCAAGATGAATGAACTCAACTTATATTAAAAACAATGACAAGGCAAGGGTTTTTTTTTTTTCTCATCAAGTCAGAAGCATCTGGAATTCTAGCTGCCATGAGAGGATTTTCACGTTTTGCCTCTAATGCAACATGAGAACTGATAATGCCAAAACATTAACTTTCAATCAGTGAAAGATTTAATTGAAAATATTCTCTATTTGTGGTTTATGTAATATTAGTGTGTATTGTGTATTTAACTTTTTAAAACCAATTTTACACACTTCAATTTAATGTGGCATAACCAATGCACTTCACAGACACTTTTCTCTGTAACTTGTGCACACAACTGAATTCAATCGTCTATGTTATTGTATCAGGAATTGTTCCAACTTGAGCCCATTGAAGCCTTTTGGGCCACATCTGAGGACTCATGAGAGGTACTGGTTGGGGAACATAATCAGATTTTGTTTCCAAAAAATTACTAGCTTCTGCGTGAGGAATAAAATAGAAGGAGTCAGGAGAGAAACAGGCACCTGAACCAACAAAGTGTAAGTGGGCGTGATGGATATGTAGAGCCTGAAGAAATGGTTAGAGATGAGGGAGAGCAGGTGTAGTATGAGGCTCATTGTCAAATCCAGGTAGTGGGTACATGGCTGTTCAAGGCACAATCCTTTCTTTAAGTTTGGAAAGTAAATAAATAAATAAAAAGCATGGATATGGGCAGACCAGTTGCCTTGCAGTAGCTCAGGCACGAAATGAAAGGTTTAGTTTATGTTTAAAAAATGGTGAGAATTTAAACGAAGAGGTAACAAGCCTGGCAAGAGATAAGTGAGTTGAACTAAATTAACTCATAGCCGCAAGTTATTTATGCTCTGGTCATGTGGAAAGGAATCGTGCATTTGCTTTTAATGCACTGATATTTTGATCGTTGACTCTGTTCTAATTTCAATCTCAGTCTACACCCTCAACCCCCTTCTCCTTCCTTTTTGTTTTACTATTAGATTGCTTTTCTCAAGGATGTCCAAAAAATAAAAGAAACTCTTGATAAATAGATGCTTTTCTCTTTAGGCCAGTAGTTGTCACATTTTTAAAAAAATATATTGGTCTTCTTTGAAAAGCCAAGGAAATTTTGAACCCCACAGATAAATGCATCCATGTACGTATAAGAAAATTTGTCTGTTCCAAGGGCTGAGGGTCATTCAGGGACCCTTAAAGTCCCACTGTACAGGGACTCAGGTCAAGAACTCCTGCCTAGATCTGATGAAATATGGAGCATATCATTCACCTGCCAGATGCCTTTGTGGTTCCTCCCTGCCTGGGGTATCTGTGTAGGCTGCTGCCTCATACAGGATGTTCTACAAGTGATAGAAGAATAAGTAGAGCAAGGCAAGTGCAGGGGTTTCTGTCATTTCATCTCAGGGAAATGGTACCATCCCGCAAGCTTGAAGGTAGCCCAATTAGCATACGATAATTAGAATTGCTGGAATAACGCTGTCTGCTCATTTTCTTTTGTGGGCACCATGGAGGCAACAGCGTTGCAGACTGGGCTGTGAGAGGCAGTAGATAAAGCTGTCTGTTTGTGCTCCTTATTCAGATGATACAGGGAGAGGGTAGAGATCAGCTTTTGAGAGGACAGAATGAGAAAAAGATGAGGCTGGGGGAAGCAAAGACAAAAAGTAAATCAAAACAGGAGAGGGCTGCACTTCTGCTTCACTCTCTGGTGGTGGTTCACTCTGCTACCTCGTCTGTTGTCTAGATAGAGCAACGAACAACCCTAACCCTCTTCCCTTGTAACAGTACAGCTTCCAAGAAGACAGAATCACAGGGTCAAGTGGTGTGTGAGAGGTGACCAGAGGTGGGAGGGAATGTGTAGATGGGGCCTTGGGCATCTTTACAGTGGAAAGGCCTCTTTGCTTTGGGCTTCCCTCCTTACCCAGAACAAAAGCAAGTGTCCCCTTAAGTAGACAAAGCGTCTAAGTGATACTGCAATGAGAATAGACAGCTGGGTGCATGTGTGGGTGCTGAAGTGTAGGATTTCAAATGCCAACACATCTCAGAAGGAATGAGATTACAAAACCTTTTGGTATAAGACATGTGGCCTAGATTGTCTGTAGCCAAATGGCATGACCCAGATTGGGTCCTACATGTGATTTTTCTTGATTATGGTTTGGAAAACCTTATATCCAGGACTTGACAAGCTACCCTTCAGGTGAGCTCTCGTGAAGCTCGCCTTGACTGCCCCTTTTCCATTCCCTTCTTGCCATTCTCTTTATCACTAACCTCCCCCCAGATGGGTTGGCAGCACTGCATGATCCAGACCTCATCTTCTCACCTCAACCTTCAGAGCTTATGTGCTTTGTTTTCACTGCCTACATGGTGTTTTAGCAGGTTTGGTGAATCATGGTGCCAACAGCTGCTAATGGATTATCTACAGCTATAGTGCTTCTAACATGTGTGTTATAAGAGAAGACTTAATGCCTTAACCCCCAAAACACAATGCCTTGTACGAGTGCTTCTGCTAAAACAAAACCCTTGGATAGCTCCTATTGATTTGTGTGTGATATATTTCAATTTTCTTTACAAGACATTTGGGACACTGTGTGACAAGCACTTGAGGCCTACATTTCCCAGCTTACCCGCTCTGTATCCTCTATGCATCCTACACTGCAGCTACTGTGGAAATCTTGCTGCTCTGCAAATTCTTTCCATTGCAACTTTCTCCATCTGCTTTAAAGGCCCTTCTTCTCTTTCTCTGGCTGCTGAAACTGCTTTTCTTTGAATGCTCTCCTCAGATGGCACATCCTCCATGAGATTTTCTTGACACTTCTCGCACCCACCAACCCACATGTCTGTGGTGTTCTTTCTCTCGCACGTCTGTTGGTCTCATTCTTATAATGCCTCCTTATCCACTTATCCATCCACCCATCCATCCATCCACCCATCCATACCTCCCTCTATTTATTCATCCATTTACCAACCCACCTATCCACCTTTCCACTCATTTAAACATTTATCCGCACACTTATCCACCCATCCATCTACTTGTCCAGTCATTTAGAAAATAAATGCCATGTGCTAGCTGGGTTCTGAAGATAAGCAGAAAACCAGACACATCTCCTATGTCCCTTTAGAACTTAAAATCTAGTGGGGGTAGGGAAAGGGAAAACAGAAGTAATCAGATTATCACACAAAGACGTAAAACTTAAAATTGAAGATACAGAGACAAACTCTGCCTTTGACCTCAAAGAGATCTAGGTCTGATGGAAGAAACAGACACATAGATAATTACCTTTAAAACAATATTCTTAGAGTCATTAGATAAAAGTATGGATAAAATGTCATGGAATCACAGACTAGGAAATGATTACTTTTACCTGGAGATATGAGAATGCCACATGAAAGAGAAAAATCTATGAGCCCGACTTAATGGAAAGAGTAGTAGTTCTCTGCAGGGATAGGGTGGGAAAGGATCAAGGCGTTCCATGCAGAAGAAACAGAAATACCAGTGTGTTTGGGGAACAAGACAGAGATTTGTTGTGGCTGAGGGGCGGGAGGTGAGGGCATAAATGCCTTTTCCTTAGGCCGACCATCAGCCAGTATCTCTCCTTCAGTCCATGTCTCAGTTTGTCCTGACATCTGTCAGTGTTGACTGCTCAGCCAGCTTTGTCATGGGGTGAGAGGCCCCCTCTGGCCAGCGGCTTTAGTTGTAATTTTGGAGGCTTCCTGGGTCCTTCTTATACACAGGAGGCACTGAGCATTGGTGCCTACAGAGCTGTCATCCTACACAGTTATTGTGATGTCCTGCCTGTGGAGTCACACAGCTGTGGGCAATGGAAACGACTTTTAATGTGCATGAAGCATCTGTTGGCAGCTAGCTACTTTTTTCTCGAATATGTTGTCCATCATGTCCTGATTTTCCTGGGGAAAGTATGTAGGCTATGAATTGGGGAAGATTTGAATGGCTCTACCTTTTACTAAATGTTGAATTTGGGCAAATTTAAGCCTTAGTTATTTGCTTTGTGTTACATTTGGCCAGTCTATAGTAAGGGTGATGCTTAGTGTGAATGAAGCCCTGACAAATTACTGGTTGCAAAGTAGATATTTGACAAAACATAAACATTATTAATTCTTTTCTTGGTTTAGAATGAGGAAGAGATATCTAACCTTTTATTTAATGGTCAAAGTGGTTAATGATGTGGCCCTCGGTGACTTAGTAACTGAGTGGAGTGAAACCTATTCTCTCTACCATATCTCTGTTATCATGTGAAGGCAAGTGTAGTGTGGTGAGGGCAGCTGGGCAATGCATTTTGCCTGGAAGAGTGTGAATAGTAACTTCAGTTTCAGCCAGGAGTGCAAAGCACATAAGGTAATGCAAGAGAGGAGTAAGTAAAGGAGATAATAGATACAAACGTGCTTTGTAAACTATAAAGTGCAGGACACTTGTTTATTGCTATTTTTTACATAGTTCACTCTGTCTTTATAATACACGAACCTATTAGATCAACATTTAAGAATTTCTTGTAGAAGGCTACCATATGCTGGCCAGGCTGCTGGAAGCAATAGAAGAATTTTTCTCAGAAAGAAATGGCTGAAAGCCTATGGTCTTTATTGATTTACATTTGCAAGCCATAACTCCTTATCTCTTTTACACTCCTGATATCATGATATCCATTTATGGAATATACTTGTCTGGCTAGCATAGATGCCAAGCCCTAAATAACTAGAGAGGGAGGGTTGATTTGTGTTGAAAAAAGTCAGTTGGGAATCCAGGTCGTTGGGATCAGTCCTCTCTTTTCACTGTCCCTGTAGAGAAAGAGAGGAGAGCCTTGCTTCTCTGTAGGGTCTCAAGGATGAATCATTTATGCTATCAAAGTTCTTTGCAATCCTGGGATACTACATAAATGCGGAGCATAATAATTATGAATTATAAGTGAAGCAGACGGAGGTTTTAAATTAAATAGCACCATTGTGTTATTTTTCATCAGGATTCAGAGCAGCCGACCTTCCCAGCAGAAGTAACTTAGATAATTTGATTCTCTCACTTAACCAGGACTGATCACTGCAGGGACAGAAATTAATTTCTTGAAAAACAGCTGCCGGTTTTCTTTTCTACCCGTCTCTCTCTGAGCTTTGAAGACACAGTCATAATGAAATTGTAGCGGAGTTTCCACTGGGTGACTTGTTAATTCAATGGGAGCCCAATTTTTGGTTTATCTGGAAAATGGTCAAGACACACAAGTGTCCTGTGGGCAGTGACCATCATGGTCATGCCTGCTCAAATCAGCTTCACCGTTTAATGAGACTAGATGTGCACAAACCAAATGATTTGGAGCTTTAGTGAAAAGAGACTCAATCTAGCTGATTATTCATCTGAATTCAAGCCTTCTATACAACCCTGAAATAGGATAGAGCTGGTACTGCCAGGACCTACTGCTTACCCTTTGCCAAGGAAATTGACAGGAAGGTGATTGTGTGAGTAGAGCTAAAAACGTTTACAATTCTGTTGGCAGATTTTGCAGAATGACAGCTTGGTGTTACAGAATTGGTCTTAGGCTGTCAGGCTGGATAAGAAGCAAGAGATATGGTCTAGGACAGAGAGAAGCCTGAACAGACTTGGGAAAGACAGATACTAATATTTACTGAGTGCACACCCTATGCCAGGGACATCCTACTGTTTGCTCATCCTTGGATTCTGCCACTCATTGGCTGTGTGATATCAGGGAAGTCACTTAACTCCTCTGAGCCTCAGTTTTCTCATCTATCATATAAAAACTTTGGAATAGATCTTGAAGACTCCCTCTGCATCTGGAATTGTCTAATGCAATCTGAAGGCTCTGTATTCAAGAAGAAAGAGGGGTCTAAACTTCCTCCAGAGAGCCTGTATGAGGGATATCAGTCAACTTCAGTCCCCTTTAGAGTCTTGCCAATTAAAATAAAGCCTCCTCGCTCATTTCTTTACTGTTTCTCCACCTCGATTCCTAGACCTCAGCTCTCAAAGCATTCAACTAGAACTCAAATACTCTCATACAGAGGTGAGTCTGAAAAGTTAATTAGAAAATAGTATTTGTGGATCATCACAGCACCTAGTTAGAGTGGGGCAAGAAGCATTTAGTTAACATCCTTATGAAATGAGGTTCTTAGCTTAGGGGCTCTAAAAGCAAACCCTGACTCAAGGGACTGTGTGCACATGATTTATTGGGGACATGCTCCTGGGGAAATCAGTAAGGGAATAGGAGAATCAGAGCAGGGCAGGGGAAGGAAGCATACAGGAGTGAAATTTCAAGCAAAGTCTCAGTCTGATTCTTCAGAGGGAGCTCTGGAGTGTAAAATACATCTCAGATTTTGTCCTGACTTGAGATTTTGTGGTAAATTTTAATATTGAGTATCAAGTATCTTGTTTAGTTGTATTCACTTGAAGTAAGAGAGAAGCTGCTAACTTAACTTGCCAACTTTTCCTAGTGACCTCACACCTCTCCCACCACACACGCAACACACAAGATGAATAAATGGATGGGCATACTTAATTGTTATGGCACTATGTGGACCCAGCCTTGAGCTTTTCAAAAGTTTTGTTCGGCACAGTGGAATGTTGAGGTTCTCTGAGAACATGGCTTCTGTGATTCTTCCTTCCTTGTTTATAGTTCTGATTTGACAAGCAATTCTATTTCAGCTTGGTAGGGCATGGAGAACCTGGTGGGTGGTGGGAGATGAGTCTGGAAATGGAAGCAGGGAGTGGATCAAGGTGGGGACTCAAAGCCAAGGGGGAGTGTCATTCAAAGGAAGATTTTAACTTATTACCTCATGGAACAACAATAGGATGCCCTTGTGTTTGGCCCGATTGTTGTCTGTCCTTCTGGTCACTGATATCTCAATGAAGATGGAATTTCTTTGTTGCTCCCTTGGTTTCTATAAGCATTCAACCTGGCACAGCACTATTGACTCTTATGGCTTGACCAAGACTTTCCACCACTCTTTCTGCCTTTGCTTTCTGGATCTACTTCAGTTTCTCTTTTGAAGACATGTTAGAGGCAGGCTTTACTAAAATGATGGCCTGCTTAAAGGAGAGAGCTATCTTACCTGGGGCTGAGTAATGGGACTGGGGTGTGTGACATAGAGGAAAGATGAGTGATGTGGGTTGGAGAGTGCAGAGGAACCATGACAGGTCAACTAAGTGCAGTCAGCTAAGACCAGAGGGACTGGAGACTGCAGATTAGAACACTCTGAGGTTGAGGAGAAGTAAGGAAAAGGCAACTTGGAAGAACACAGAGAGAAACAAAGCATTCAGTTGAAAGTGACACTTTCTGAAAAGCCATTTCCTTGTTTCTCCACCTTATAATCCACTCATGCTTTCTCTTCCAATCCTGGTCTGCAAAGAGCTGTCCCCCTCCACAAAAAAACAAACAAACAAACAAACAAACAAACAAACAAAAAAAACCTGTAAAATTTTGACACTCTTCCTATTGAAAAATGGGGTCTAAGTCCTCTCACTTTGAGTTTGGAAAGGTCAATGCAACCAAGACACTACTTCAGCCAAGCGAAAGCAGTGGAAGTGATGGCATGCAACTTCTGAAGCTAGCTCACAGAAGGCCAAGAAGTTTCTTCCTGGTTCTCTGGGGAAAGCCATCTGTCATATAAGAAGTCTGACTATACTGAGACTCCCATGTCAGAGAGGCTATGTGAAGGTGGTTAGAGCAACAGTCCTCACTGTGATTCTGATGGCAGATGGCATCAACCATCAATCACGTGTGTTCCATCTTGAATGTCCAGCCCAACCAAGCCTTCATATGACTGCGGTCTCAGCCAGCATTTGACTACAACATCATGAGAGATCCCAAGTGAGAAATTTCCAGTTGAGATTTTCCCAAATACTTGATCCACAAAATTGTGAGTAAAATAAAATAAAATGGCTGTTTTGAGCCATTATGTTTTGAGGTAATTTGTTACTCAGCAATGGTAATCAGAACATGGAAAGTGATATCAAGTGTTGTAGTGGTGAGGTAGATCCCTTAGGTGGAATAGACATCTTCTAAGTTATCTCATAGGACAGGAGGTCTCATTATGACAAGGCATTCTGTGATTAATATGCTCTCCATGCCTAGCCAGCATGTGAGCACTGGTCTCCCATCAGGGCGACTTTGACAATTGTGACTTAGATTTTTCTCATATTGGCACTACACTTACTTGAGATTAGGTTTAAGGGGGTTGATTGACATCTTGTTTCTTTCCACTACAAAATAAGCTAATTTCTTTAGTCTCACACACAATCTCCTTGAAAAAAAGTTATTGATTGTCACAATTCTCTAGACTGGGCAATCAATGCACACCAGTTTAAAGGAAAAGAAATGATGGATGGGGATATCATTGAGTATATTATTCTACTTGACGGTATGCTGTGATAATTCAGGTTTTAGAAAGCTGTACTTTTCTAAGAAACGAAATGCAAAAGCATTAGGGGAGTTAGTGTCAAGATGAGTGGTGATGTTTGTGGGTTGACATTTGAAGCTTCTTATTACAAGAGGCATTGGTAAACACAAGACCTACTTGTTTGAGAAGACCCAGGTTCTATTCTTGTGGCATCTTGGCCAAGACATTTAGCCTCTCTGCACTTAATTTTTCCTGATAGTTGATGAAAAGCCAAGGATAAAGTAAGGAAGAGCACACTGGAATTCTAAAATATCTAAGCTAGAAGGCACATTTGAAGTTAGCATCTATATCATTTAGGATTAGAGCTGATGGGAAAAATCCAACATCAGAGTAGCTTTAACAAACTAGAATATTATTTCTTTATAAAGTAAAGGCAGCCTGTATATGAAAGTCCAAGGCTGTAGTGTCAGCTTTTCCAAGTGATAACTAGACTCCTTCTGCCATCTCTAGTATGTGACCCTTTACTTCATGCTCTGATATGGCAGCTAGAACTCCAGATGTCACATCTACATTCCAGATAATACAATGAGACCTTAAGTTCTTAGGAAATAAGAGAAAGGATGTCGTGAGGTAACCAGGAAGTGACAGAGAGCCAAAACTATCCAATTTAATAACAAGTTACATCCAAGAAATATCAAAAATCTTTAAATATCTGGGACTCGGAGAGGGAGTAGATAAGTTATATGGCATATTAACTGAACTTTGAAAACTTATGTGCTCCTGAAAAATATTTTTTTAAAAAAGTTCCATTCAGTTAAAGTGACAGAGATTATTAAAAATAGCAATTAAATGAATTTAGAAAGCTGACGACCAAACATGCTCATTTTAAAAAGTAATTTAAGATTAAACAAATTAAACTGTTTCCTTTCAGATTGTTTTGTGCGAATTGATACAACTGAGATTCCTAAATTTAATTTCCATTTTGACCTTTACAGGAATGAAGTGTCAACTCTCTCCTTGTTGGTTAATAATGACCACCATCATGATGCTGGAAAAATCAGTTTGACAGTATATGTTTGTGTATGTGCATGGGGTGGGGGTGGGGTTTCCTGAGAATGACTCAGAATCACCTAGAAATTTTTACAAATTGTGATCATCTTCTATCAATCTCCCCCACTGGGTTATATTGGAAATAGTGGGATACAAAGTATATCTAGTTTGAAAATGTTTGCTAGTAGAGTCTCCTGGATCCCATTGGGTCCCTGCCCCCCACATAAGATCTGATAATACAGAATGAAATAGTCATTAGGTATAGCATCAAAAGCACATTAAGACTTTAATGATGTGAGGGCTTTGGCTGGAAGCTCAGAAGCTAGCAATATGTTAAGAGCTCTTGAGTCTCATGACCTGCCTTTTAATCCTGGCTCTATCCATAATTAAGAGCAATTATGTTACTTAATCTCTCCGTGCCTCAGTTTATCTGTAAAACTGGGGAAGTATCAATACTTGCCTCACAGATTTGTGGGGAAACATATTTCTTACATCAGTATGTGATGCTCAATAAAAGTTAGCTCTTAACATTACTAGGTTTCTATCTGGAGGATCATGTAATGCTATGAATGGAGAAAGCTCAGAGGGAGATTTGAGTAGGAAATAGGGTTGGTAGGCAAGCAGGCCAATATTGAATTCGAGTATTTTTTTAAAAGTTTTGTTTTTTTGTGGTTCACCTAAGAAAGGCGATAGACCTTACATGGTAAGTGAGGGTGAAGTGGAGTGGAGCATGGTCAAACAGCTGATATATGCTTATGTGGTAGTAGTAGGCAGAATTCCAAGGTGGCCTTCCAAAATTTTTATCCCCTGGTTCATAATTCCCTCCCCTGAAGTGTAGGCAGGACTTGAGTGTGATGGACTAGACTTCTGACCTAAAAATACTGGGAGCTAATGAATTAGAGCTGTTTTTAGGTAATTTATGATGTCATCATAGAAAACTAACAGTGGTCATAAAGAACAGAACAAGATTTTGACTCAGATGGTGGTTTTAGTCTCCTACGGCTGCTGTAACAAATCACCATAGTCATAATAGCTTAAAACAACATGAATTTAATATCTTACCATTTTGGGGGTTCGAAGTCCAGAATGGGTCATAAATCAAGGTGCCAGCAGGCCTGTGCTCCTTCTGGAAGCTCTAGGGAAGAATCTGTTTTCTTGCCTTTGCCTGATTTGAGAGGCCATTCGGATTCCTTGGCTTGTAGTCTTTTCCTCCATCTTCAAGGCCAGCAATGGCAGTTCGAGTCTCATATCACACATCACATCACTGTGACACTGACTCTTCCTCCCATTTCCACATCTAAGGGCTGTTGTGACTACACATGGCTTACTTGGGTAATTCAAGACAATGTCCCTCTCTAAAGGTTGACTAATTAGCAACCTTAATCTTATCTGCTTCGTGAATTCCCCTTTGCTATGGGAACATATTTACACATTTCATGGACTAGGGTGAACATCTTTGAGGGACATTATTCTGTTTACCACAATAATCAGGGGTTAAAAAACTCAATTTGGCCATTTATTGACTGTGCGATCCAGGGCAAACTGCTTAATTTCTCTGAACCTAGTTTCCTTATCTATAAAGTCAGAACACTAAAAGTTACTTGTGTTCTTCCTCAGAGCTTAGAGATCATTTATAAGTGGTCCAGCCCGAGTGCATAATGATCCTTACTGTTCCTCAAGTGGCCACTCTAATTGTCTCCAGTTTTCTATGACAGTGGGTGGGTTGATAATCATTGTTCTTGGATTCTATTGTTTTATCTATTCTAGTTATTATTATTTTTTTTTAATGGCATATGCCCCCAAATGACCACATTATTTAGGGAAGTTTTTACTATCCATCTGTATATATCTGTATCAGGTTGGTACAACAGCCATAGAAAAGGCCAGTCCCTTTTTGTCTCTCAGGTTTTCTCCCACCTCTCCCTGCTAGTGGGGGCATTCCAGCTCAGACTGTGGGTGCCTAGGCTGAGTTATGGCCCAAGTGCTCTGTCTCTGTTCTGCTCTGTCTCCTTCCCGTGTTAATTCAGGCTTGGAGTTGTGAACACTGTTGACATTGTTAAGCTTAATGACCAAAGGACAAGCACGAAGGAACAGGAATGCAATAAAGATTTGCTGATTGCTTCAGTGATGAATGTGGACAAAGGCCCTGGAATGATATGTCAAACATCTCTGAGTAGCTACCCTGCTACTGCTTGGTGATTGGGACCATGATTTGGGAAATACCGTTGATCATTGGGAGAATAATGGAGAAATTTCTCTGGAGGTTTGTCTTGGTGAAGAGTGCAGATATACACTGTGTGATACCAAGACACTTTATAGCTCTCCCAAACGTAATGGGGACAGCATGTGTGTATGTGTGCATGTCTGTGCATATGTGTGTGTACATGTGTTAGAAAGTGGAAAAGAGCACAGAGTCATTCCCTGCTAGGCTAAGACAACTGGCAGATGTGTCAGACTCAAAGAGACTATTGTTTTGTCATTGGCCATTTTAATGATGACACCTTACTCTGGCACAGGAATGCCGGCCATGGACACCAACGTGCTTGTGGCTCACTGTAACCGTGGTTCCCTCGCTCTCATCTCTATGGGTCAAGACACTGGCTTTCACGTCTTGCTACTAGTCCCTGGTTTAGAAGCCCTTCTAGCATACTTTTCTGGCTTCCTTAACTTGGACTCTTGATTACTTCTGTTCATTTCTCTGATTTCTTTTAACCACTTTTCCTGCAAGTTTTCCAGAAGAAGTTCCTTTTTAGCTTGGTTCCAGTTAATTCACTGCTGCACTAGCCTTAACTTCACTCTGGAAGGGGAGCATGAATTGACCCAGCCCTAAAATTAGGTTTCTTTATCAAACAATGCTGACAGTAGATAGAACTATATCTGTTAGCAGTCACAGGGAGAAAACTCTGTTCCACTGGTAGAACATAAAGAGATATATGGTGTGGCAATAGATACATTACAGTGGCTCAGAAAATAATTTGTTGAAAATTGAGGGTGTTCCAAATAAGGAGGCAGAGAAAAAGATGGGAAATCTAGTAGCAAGAACTATAAGTGATCTAAGCAAGGGCCATATTATATCTTATTATCATCATGTCACATTATATCACGTTAGTCATATCATATCATATCATATATAATATCATATTATATATTCATTTACTCATTTATTAATTTTTTTCACTTAGTACTTTTGATTTTTAGGATGGAACTTCTGCTCTTGGTTAGAAATAGGGAGGGACACTTGCCAAAGAGGAAGGAACTAGGCTGAATCCCATCCTTGAGGACGTGAGTTATTGGGTTGTTTACTGAGAAAGGCAGAAATTTATGGCAGGGAGCAGTTTTAGGGGTAAAAGCTGCTGAGGGGCTTCAAGTACCAACAGAACCCATCTCTGTGCCTCTGGTCGAGTTTCCTTCTAAAATATGGAGTGTGTGGGGTCTGCCAATAATGGCCAGTCAGCCTCTGAGGTGGGGAAAGTCAGGCTTCAGAGTGTGGGAATTTGGCCAGCCCTGACAAAGAATCTTGACTAGAATATCAAATTGTACTCTTTATGTCACCAACCATATGTCAGGGCAAAATCTTCCCAACTTTTTGGGAATTGCAATACTCTTACCATTTGATTTGGTGAATATGCCTAGTTATGAAGAAGTAAAATGTCATTAAGTGGTTTTTTACATGTATTTGAAAATATAAGAACAACCCTATATAATGGAACCAATAATCTCCACAGGCTCCTCATTTATGTGGATGAGTTACATATTTTTTTTTAGTTGTTTTGAAGTCAGGTATGAGTTTAGAGAAGGAGGTAGGCTTTGAATAATGTGGTAATTCTGGGGAGAGGCTGCAATATCATGGTTTGATATGCTAATTGGGGAAGGAGCTAGGTATTGGAGTCATGGTGGGGACAACTGCTTGTTCACTGGTTGACCCAGTGAGGTTTTACAATAATCCAACTGAAACTGTTATCATAAAAAGACTTACCACCTTATCCCAAAGGAATGCCAGCTGCATTCATGGGACACAAAAGCAAACCTCTGAAATGTGAAGAATTTAATCAACTTGATTCTTTTTTGGAGTGAGGGTAGGTGTGGAATAAAATAGACAAAATCACCAAAAAGAAAAAAAAAAACCTTCTCTGAAAAATTAGTTACCATGCATGGTTGCGAGTGAGCGTGCCTGAATGTGAATGTATATGTGTCAGTGGTGTGGATTATGTGTTGATAATCAGTGGTTGAAAGAAGAGAAATTGGCTTACACCATTGGTTGTCATGAGGTGGGAAAGATAAGAGAATCTTTTCTAAGACTTTAAAAAACTACACAGTCTCCCCAGGCATTTGCCAGAAATCTGAGATTTATGTGTAGGAGTAGGAGTGGGGGAGTGAAGATTGGGAAGGCAGGGGAATAAGTGGAGTCAGGAATGAGCACGATGTCACTCCTCCCTCTCTGTCTTAGTCTGCTCAGGCTGCCATAATAAAATACCACAGTCTTGGTGGCTTAAACAACAGACATCTATTTCTCACATTTCCTGATCTGGGAAATCCAAGATCAAGGTGCTGGCCAATTTGGTTCCTGGTAATAGCTCTCTTTCTCCTTCTCACTGTGCCTTCACTTGGTGGAGAGAAAGAGTGAGAGAACTCTCTGTGTGTTTCTTATAAGGGCACTAATCCCATCGTGGAGCTCTATTCTTATGACCTCATCTAATTACCACCAAAGAACCAACCTCCTAATACCATCACATTAAGGGTTAGGGCTTCAACATATACAATGTTGTTGTCCTCTGTGGAGGACAGAAGGATCCATTCCATAACACATTCTAGCTTGAGTGCCACTGTTCTTCATGGTCTAGGAAGACTTTTTACTTTTGCACATAACTGGCAAACCATTTGTTATTTTGCCACACACAGACAGAGTCTTGGTTTGTTTGTTGAGTAGAACAAGTAGTTTTATGCTCACCATTCAGGGACTGTGAAGCACCAAGTTGAGTTTCCTGGCAATAATTCCCACATGAAAACTGGAAAACATTATCACGATTCAGAACAGGCAATGAGTATTAGGAGCTACCTTCTAAATTTAGAGATGATTCATGTAATTAGGAACATTACTGTTTCAAATCACATTTTTAAAAAACCACAGCAGGTGGCCCTTAGTGTTAAAACATTGTTTGCAGTCTTCTGGAAGGAGACAGAATAGAACATTGTGACTGCTCATACAGGGCAGAGGGAGGACACATGAGTTTGCTGAGATGATGTAGTTTTGGGGTAACAGCCCCCTCACCTTGATCTCCACATACTTTTTTCAGTTCTCTGTAGTTTTAGGATGTCTCTGGAGACCCTTTAGGATTCTGCTAATCCAAACAACATGATTCTGTTAATCTACTGCAAGATAATGTTACAATAAAGAAACTTGAAGAAAAAAGGAACGGTTTATAGGATGATGGGCAGAGAATTCATCTGACCTTTTAGTGACAATGTGGTAATTAGAGAGGCATTGATAAACTACACTCTGTTCTTGGGTATGTCTTCCTTTTAAGCTTCTGGGTAAATTTTGTTTCATTGAGTGGTTTGGGGTTTTGAATATTTGAGATGTTAGAGGTAGGGCAGGTTAAAGATAGTTGCAACTTCATGGCAGGATGAAAGAACTAGGAACTAATCAGCTGCAACTTAGTTTTCATGCCAGTACTCCCTTCACATTTCACAAAGTTCTGTGTGCCTTTTAAGTGATGTCTAGATGGACAGGAGCCAGAGATGGCCTCTGTTTTAGGAGTAGTCCTTAACCAGGAGTGCCTTTAAACATCACCAAGAGAACATTTCCAAATATACATAACCTTGTCACACCCTGAAGAATTGGGATCCAATGTTTTGAGTGGAAAATTCACAGCCATGAAAGATTGGTCACTGGAGGCAATTTGCTGTACTCTTAGAGGCTATCATTTCTCTGAATGATGTGAGTGGTTCCAGGAAGATGGCTGAGCCTAACCCTCATTTTGAAGAGTAAATTATTTCTACAACATGTCTGCTGGGTGGTTGTCCAGCATCTGCAGGAATCTATGTGCTGAAGGGAAACATGCCAGGGAGTTCAGTCACTCTGTGTGAGAGAAGAAACCTTTCTCCATATGAACCTGGAATCCTCTGCATGCAATTTCCATCCTCCGAGGACTAGCTACATGTGTAGGGTCCAGTGAAAAAGGAAAACAGAGGTCTCTTCGTTCAATAATTATTTAGAATCCCAGAACAGTGAAAGCAGAGCATCCACAAAGTGAATGAAATCTTGCCATTTGTAACAACATGGATGGACGTAGAGCATATTCTGTTAAGGGAAATAAATCGGTCAGAGAAAGATAAATATCATATGATTTCATTTATATGTAGAATCTAAAAGAACCAAAATAAATGAAAAAATAAAACAGAAAAAAACTCATAGATACAGAGAACATATTGATGGTTGCCACATGGGAGGGGGGGTAGGGGTTGTGAAAAGGAGAAGTGATTAAGATATGCAAATTGCCAGTTATAAAAACAGTCATGCAGATGTAAAGTGCAGCATAGGGAATACGGTCAATAATATTGTAATGACTACGTATGGTGTCAAATGGGTATTAGATCTATTGAGGTGATCACTTCCTGAATTATATAAACGTCTAATCACTACATTGTACACCTGAAACTAATATAATATTGTACGTCAATTATAATTGGAAAATAAAAAATTATTTAAATAAACAAACTCTAAACCATGTCAGTTCCCACTTAAAAAGCCCCAGAGTGCCCTCACTTATTGCTTGCTGGATAGAGCCCACCTTCCTTAGCTGGCCCATGACTTTATAAGCTGGAACCTGCTACTCTCCAACATTATCTTGCCACTCTTGCAATTCATTCATTTGCTCACTCTCTTAATAACTATTTATTGATCATTTACTAGTAGTAACATTTATTAGATAACAAGTAGTGTTTGATCAATGTTAACTATGATTATGATTATTATTATTATTATTAGTATTATTATTGTCATTCACTAGCAGGTTCGTGCCAGGCACTGGAGATTCAGAAGTGCACGAAAGGGACAATTCCTACCCTTATAGCCCTGCTGCACAGAGAGGAAGACAGATATTAACATATAATTACACATCTTCTGCACTGATTAACTTTGCAAATAGGCCATTGTCCTGAAGTCTAATCCCCTAGGCTACAAGCTATTTTATCTGGGAGAATACTCTCTCACCTGGCCCCTCCTATATGCTTATCTGACTGTTTTCAGCTGGGATGGGAAGCCTCTCCTAAAACCGTAAATTCTGGGTGAGGCGCTACTCCTCTGTGGCCCCTCCTCTCCAAAGCAGTGCTCAATTACACATCTGTCAGCTCCTCAAGGGCAGGCCCACGTCTTTCATTTGTGCATGGTCAACATCTAGCTCCAGCAAGAGACTTCACTATTTGTTGGAGACCTTTGGGAGCTTGGAGATGTGAACGTTGGAAGAACAATCAGGCATGAGCCTGAGTTCTCTTGTGCTTTAGTCCTTTTCTGTCTGGTAATTATTCTCCTCATTAAATGAATAGCTATAGGACCTGAGATTTTGTCTCTCTGAAGCCCAAGTTGTTTCATCTTTAAAATGGGCTAATAACACATCGTTGCCTGTCCTGTGAGGCCCTGGTGAAGACAGTCATGGAAAGGGCTGGAATCAGAGGTCTTTCTCAGTCTCTCCTACATCTGTCACATTGCTCCATGCAACGCCTGCAGGAGACCTACACTTTCCATATTGTCCTGTTGGTCTCTTACCTTGGATACAGGCCCTTTCTGTGCCCCTCTTTGAGCTCATCTAGAAGCCCTGTAAGGCACACAAACCCATCTTTATTTGACATCTCATTTCTTTCCTCATTGACATTTTTCAAAGGTGAGTAAATCACTGTTTTAGAGCCCCCTGAGCCTCTTGCAATGTATTTCATTGGAAAATCTCTCAGGCTTTGCCATTATACCTTGTTTTCTTTAAGTCTTAGACAAATGGAAGAGGAGGAGGCAATGTGAAAACAGAGGCAGTGGTCAGAATGATGAAGCCCCTGGAACCTGGTAGAGTTGAGGAATATGTTGCCTCATTGAGCTTTCAGAGGGAGCATGGTTCTGCCAAAACCTAGATTTTAGACTTCTGGCCTCAAGAACTGTGAGAGAATAAATTTCTGTTGTTGTGGTTTGTGGTCATATGTTATGACAGCTAGGAAACCAATATAATCTCCAAAATCACTTTCAGATGATATATTCCAAGAGCCAATTATTCCACGCAGGCTGCGGAAGATGCAGCTGATGCCCTACCCAGGCCCCCAGCTATCCTCTGAGTTCACCTGCAACTTCCGTGCAGAGTTACTGTGTATGATGACTTTTTCCTACCTCAGACACCCACAGTGTGCCACTCTAATCAGAGAAACACTAAGCAGCCATTGGAATTTTAGAAAAACGATTTGGATCAAAGGCAGATAACCCCAGGCAGTTTTGGCAGAAAAGTTAACACTTATAGCCAAAATGCAAGTAATGGAAACTTTGAGACTTAAAATAACCAAAGTCCCATTTGATAAAAGTTTCAAAATGCCCATCTAATTTATGAGGCTTTTTGAGATGATCGGCTTTAAACATTAACTTAGAGAACTGGATACCCTCTGGAGACATTGTGGACTGTTAACTTGAACATCCCATTAGTAATTTGCATCCTATTAGAGGCCCAAGGAGTTGGAAGGCTGAGATCCCACATGTGGCTGTGAAAATATACTCTTTTGAAGGCTAAACCAGCTATGTGCCCAGAAAAGAGCCACCCTGAAAGGCTGGCAGATGAGAATGCTAACCCGCTGATGATAACAAATAGGGTGAGTTAGTTACACAAGTGGAAACTTACAGATCATTCGCCATAGGTGATCTTGAAATAGGAAGTGAACCCAAACAAGTCTCTGAAACCATTTTATGATTTATTCACAAAAAATTTCCATTTCAAGTTGAGAAAGCAAATTGCTCCCACTCTAGTTTTTACCGATTGTTTATTTTCCTGCATTTTAATGGCTTATGTGTTGAGCATATAAAATAGTACAGAATATGTAATTCAACAAAGGAAGAAACCTTGCCTCCCATACGTAGGGCAGCCCAAGATCTTTTCTGACTTGAAGAGTGAAAGCCTCAATCTCTAGTGGTTAGGATTCCTGAGTCACCCTGGTGGCTGAGTCTTTCCAGCGGTCCTTACCTGCCTCCTAATACTGCAGTGGAAGATCTATATGAAGATATTTGCATTGGTAAAAGCTGGGCTTCCGTCTTTGAGATGCAGGTCACTTAGCCTCCAGCACCTCTAACCCCCACTTGGTAAGAAGGACCCACTCCCTTTCTACCTATGAGAGAAGCATGAATTCAATGAAATAACAGCTATGAGCTGGTTTGGGCACCACACATAAAGCACCACACCCATGTTGGAGATTAACCTGAATATTTTATTTTCATTTTGAGGATTGTTTTTGTTGCTGCTGTTATTGTGATTTTGAAGCACCCTGAGGATACCTGTGACTCTCTGCAATTTCTCCATGAGCAGAGGTTTCTGTGCTCTCATTCTCTTCTATGTTCTGAAAGAATCCAAATATATTTTAAGAGTGTGACAGAATGAAATGCATATAAATAAAAAGTTACTCTTTTCTTTAGAAATTGCGAATATTGTTCTGACAAGGCAGGCAGTTGGTTACTAGTTATCTGTAAAAATCAATAGCCTGGGCCAGGGGTGAGTGGAGTGGGAAAAAGAACTGTCCTGACTACTTGAGTTCAGGGGGTGCTGCTGATAGAAACATCCCTGTCACTTCTACTAGGTTCCCTGTGTGACACCTCCCATTCTGCCTGGAGAAGTCTCCTTTCCTGATGTTGGTATACAGGTCCCTCTCTTTCCTTCAAGTTCCCCTTAGTAGAGGACTTGATAAACATACTTTATCTCAAGGTAGAGATACTGGTCAAGCAAAACATGTCAGGTCTTAAAAAATATTAGCATTTAATGAAGATTCACATTTAGGCTGAAAGAATGAATTGCTTGAATTTTTAGGTAAAGCCTTGGAGAGGCTTTTTGCTTTTGGTTTATTTTTTTGGTTGCTGAGGCAGGCCAGAAGCATGCCACAAAGAAGACTATTACACCTCTGGCTGCTTTGATTAGAATCTGTGCATTACTTTCCCATCAAATCCTTACTGGAATCAGTCTCCTAATGGAACTTCTTCATCTGTGGCTCCTTCATGGACAAATCAAATACAGTCAAAGAGAACGCCTAGTTACCTTGCCAGTTTTATCTTGGGCTGCATGGATCATATGAATGATAGGAACTAAACCGTTTTGCAGTCTGGAAACTCCCAGAAGCCTGACTCGTGGTTATGAATTCTCAATTGCCTTGTTGGCAGTTTTGTAGCTCAGACGGCGGGGAGCAGCTGTTCTAGACTTAACAAAGATGAATGGCATTCATCTGAGGATGTGGAGGTGATGCGAACTTGTGGGAGGGACCATGCTGCCTTTCATTTGTAACAGCGAAGGCTCTAAGGCCCCTGCCAGGGCTGTGTCGTGGGCTCAGGAAAGCAAATTTCAATAAATTTTAAGAAATGATGGGTATGAGTTACTGACCAGAACCTTTAAAGGAGGTTATGTTGTAAAGTATGGATATCACAGAGGTGACTGCTCCTACTGAGAGGGAAGTGAAGGAGTTATTTAACAGGATTAATGTTTTTATTCTGGGTGTCCCTCATCATTTCACCTATTTGTCTCATCTAGGGAATACTTAGCTAATGAGCACATCTACACAGATGTAGGGTTTGTTTCTCCAAATGGGAGTCCGGTTAGGGTAATCTGGGGATCATGCACCAGTGGCCAGGCTCACACTTCACAGAAGTGAAAGAACCTAAAATGCAAAGTTGTGATGGGTTCTTTATGTTCATTATCCATTTATTTCTTTAAAAAAACTTATTAGTTTCAAGTATACAGTACATTGGTTAGACATTTATATAGTTTATAAAACGATCCTCCTAATTGCTCCTTCTCTCCTCTGGTTTTCCACCTAGCCAATATATTAATGCTAACTGCATTCCCTATGCCGTGCTCCCCATCCCTGTGACCATCTATTAACTACTAAATTGTACTTCTTTAACCCTTCACTCCATTCTCCCAGCCCTCAAACCCCCTCCCCTCTGTCCATCACCAAATTGTCTTCTATATTTGTGAGTCTGTTTTTGATTAGTTTGTTTCTTTTGTTCTTTAAATTCCACATATAAGTGAAATCATATGATATTTATCTTTCTCTGTCTGACTTATGTCACTCAGCATAATAACCTCTATGTCCAACCATGTTGTTGCAAATGGTAGAATTTCATTTTTTTAATGGCTGAGTAATATTCCATTGTATATATGAACCATAACTTCTTTATCCAATCATCTGTTGATGGGCATTTAGGTTGTTTCCATATCTTGGTTATTGAAATGGTGCTGAGGGGTCCTTGCCCAGCATTTTGTAAATGAGGAAACTAATGTTTAAAGTGAGTAAATGGCTTGCCCAGAGCAAAACAGCGAGAGACTTCAACACCTGCGTCTTTTAAGTTCCACCAGTTTTATTTTGGGAGTCCCAGTTGGTGAGCTACCGTGGGGAGAAGTGCCCTCCGCTGTAGCTGAGCCTTTTGTCTATGAGGATCCCTGATGAGACCTCTAGGTCCTGGCTACCCCTTTTTCCTGGTCACAGTCAGTGCAACTGTTGCCTATTGCTGCCACCACTCTGTGATGCTACCTCTTCTGCTTTACAGTACCATTGCTCCTCTGTGTAGAAGCCCAAGCCATGTCTATCAGGGGCAGGTAGCTCTAGCTTTAGTCTGAACAGCTTTAAAGCTGATGTTATTTGTACTGGCACTGTATGCTTATAAAGAGCACAGGTTTTGAAATCCAGAAGACTCCAGGTCATATCCTGACCCTGCCATTATGAGCTGTGTGACCTTGGGTAATTTACTGAACCACTCTGAGCCTGAGGATATTTTTATGTATAAAATGGGGTTGACACCAGAACATACCTCAAAGGGTTGCTGTGAAGTTTAAATGATATAATGTACGTAAAGAGATTAAATGAGATATTGTATGTAGAGCACCTGCTACATAGTAAATGTTCAGTCAATAGATATTATCATTATCATCATTAGCAATATTATTAATTGTCTAGTATTCCATACCTGTCTGGACCTAGAAGAGTAGAGATGAAGCTTAGATCACTGAGGGAAGGGTGAATGGGATGAAGAGATTTAGAACCCTGTCACATATAAATTTGGAAATGTTTAGAAGAAATTATATCTTTAAGATTCTTCAACATCAAACTTTTCCACATTACTCAGGACTGAATCAAAACCACAAAGAGAGAAGCCATAAAAAAGCAACGCTATGTCAGCAAGCACTTCAGCTGTAGAATTGTTTGCAAATAATAGTTGACCTTGCAGAATGAAGGTAACAATGGATCCCAGCTCATGGGGGTTCCTCAAGGTTTTAGTGGGCAACATAGAGAGTTTCTGGTCCAGTACCTACCACATCATTATTGCTCGGGGAAATGTTACCTGCTGTGATAATTACTATGCATACCATGTTTTATAGTTTATAAAATGCCTTCTCACCCGAGGGAGGACTGTTAAAATGGTTGGCCCCAAAATTCCCCCTGAGGATACCATAGGTGGGGCATAGAAGCATGAGAAGGAGCCCTCCAGAGAAAACTATTGAAGTTTCCTGGTATTTTCTGTTTCCTCCTCATGATAGTCAAGTGAGAGGACCTTCAGTCTTGGAGAGCTTGACCCATATCCCTGGATAGTGAGAAACAGAGGGTAGCATATAATTACTACCCAGAGAGGTCAAAAGCACCATGCCATGGCTGGCACTGTTCCCACTATACTTTTTCTGAAACCAAGGAAAAGATGAGTATATATTATGTATTCTAGAAACAAGAGGAAGTCTGACACAGATATGGCCTGCATCTTGGCTAAAGGGATCCTGCCTGGAGGGGCAAAGGATCCTGACAGAGAGAGTCTGAGAGGAGGCAGCCATAGGTTGAGGAATGGGGGAAGAGCTGTCAGCTATCACAGGAAAGGCCTCACCTCTGAGGAGGGTGCTGAAGACTTCAGTGTGGGCAGCTCTGAAAAAACCTACTAACCTGCCCCACAAGATAAGAGTGAGCTCTGGGCACCCTCCACCTGCAGAGAACCAACACCATGCCACAACTGGACTTGTCTCTCAAGCAGTTCTAATTCCCTCTCTCCCTCAGCTGGACGCCAGAGGGATCATAAGTGGGGGTGACCATACCATTTATTGTTCAAACTGATGCATTGTTTGAATGGAAAAGGGAACTTTCAAAATCATGTCTGGGCAACCGACATAACCTCGAACTCTTCTGGGAAAACTGGTGTGTATGATCACTCTGGGCAACAACCACAGGAGGGAGAAGGAGAAGGGAGAAGAGCTAGGAGGTCCAGGCTCCGGCTACTTCTCTACTACAGGCATCCAAGTTTAAAACAGGCCACCACCTTCCCAGGGAGAAGGGGAAAAACTTCAGCTGAATGAAATAATAGAGTTCTATTATGTTGAAATAATACTGTTCTCATGACTAATATTGACCAGTCCAGAAAAGCTTTGGAACCTCCTAAGATTTTTATCCAGTGACAGGAGAGGATAACTCTGGGGTTGGGAAGGTGGAAGGGGAATGTAGAGAAAAAGTTAAGTTGCTTTATGAGCTCACTGTACCAAGTATAGAGTTAAAAATAAATGTTATGGTGTTTGATTACCATAGTGATGGCACCTGTCTAATAGATGAGGTTACAGGGTGAGAAGGCAAAGAGTTTCCAGCTCTCGTGTTCCTCCTGCCACACATGTGGCTTCAGGGTTCCCATCAATCCATCCTGCCACTCAGCACGTATTTTGGTGCATTGGTGCTGTCTGGGACATGGGAAAGGCTCCGGGATCTGCTTAGAAGGGGTGACATGGAGACAAGCCTGCCCCAGGTAGAAGGCTGGCTTAGATAATGCTGATGGTTACCATTCACGGAGTGGTTATCATTGGATCAGGTGTTTTCATTATCCCTAGTTCTCACAAGATCATACAAAGCATACATTATGATCTCTTTTTGTAAATAAAGGGTTTGAGGCCAACAGATATTAAGTGTTCCTGTGAGCCAACTTTCACTGCAACAGGGCCAGGGAGTGAACCCATATCTTTTAATTATGAAATCCATGAATGTTTCAATCCTCTGTAAGGCTTCTCTAGACAAACCTCTAGAAGTTCTTCTAGTTCTCTTTGAATATAGTTTTAAAGGAGATACATTTAGGATAGCCAATATTGTATTGTCCCAGCACCATTTGTCGAAACTCTTTAACACCAATTGTCTTTGTCACCAAAGGAAAGTAGGCAGCTGGGTATTCTTGGAAGGTTGGAGGACATGTGTTATTTACTTTGCTAATAAGGCTGGTATATCTGGGCGCTGCTTCACCTTGAAATAAAGGCAAGAGATTAAAATTGATTTCTAACCCAACACTGTCAGGGAATAGCTCTGAACTGCCTTTTGGGATCTGATCTCTCTGTCTACTTCTGCATAGAAGTTGGGTGTCATTTAAAAAAATGTTAACATGTTTGTCCTTGATGGATTAGCAGACTTAACAAAATCTCATGCTCAATATAGGCTATGGGGTAATCAATTCCTTCCATGGCAAGAAACTCATGCCACTCTGACCAAATTAATAGGTGTCCAGTGCCAGTCCAGGGAAGTTATGCCTTAGTTTGTGGCCACTCAGATAAAGTCCATTTAGAAAAAGAGTAACCAGCATTGCGAAGAATCTTAAATTTGAGTGGTGCGATGAATGTTTGAGAGTTAACGAATGAGTCTTCATCTGAGAAGAAAGAAGAATAAGAATGTCATCTTCGAAGTTCGAAAGGGCTGTCTTGAAGCTGAGGGTATAGATTTTACTCAGTGCAACCTCAGGTGGGTATAGGTAGAAATCATAGGAAGTCAGATTTTAGTTTCATGCAATGATTAGATTTCTGCCTATCAGGGTTGGTGACATTGACAGGTTTAGCTTTGGAGATTTGAGCCCTTCAACTCTGGAGTCTGCATTGAACCCCTTCTTTGCTCATCCTCTTGCACAGGAACAGAGAGGATCTTTGTCTCAGGGAAATTCATCTGGATCTCCTCTACCAAAATCTTCCTTTGTCCCTCCTCAGACATCTTAATTCTCAACGATCTCATCTTGGCTTCTTCTCAGTCTCTTTTATAGTTATCTGTTTCTTTGTTTTCCCCCTTCTCTTTTCCTATCTCCTCTCCCTGGGCACTTCCATTCCTTACCCTCAAGTATCCTGTTGCTATTTGTAGACCAATGACATATATACTGGAAGGATTAGATTTGGCTGTATAGAAGAGAAAATTCCCAAATCCCGATGGCTAAAGAAGAAATGTTCTCTTTCATGTTAACAAGTTTTAGAGGTGGGCAATTGAGGGCTGCAGCCAGCCACACAATGCCATGAGAGACTCAAGTGCTCATCCTTATGCTCACAAACCTCAGAGCCTACCTTCTACCTGTTAAGATAAACTGAAGCATATTAAACTTTTTAAGAGTTTATTTCAGCAAAATTGATTTGAATCAGGCGGTATCCAATCTAACCAATAGAATGGAGCTCTGAGAAGCTATACAAAATAAAAGAATTTATAGGCAGAAGGGAGCAGGAATAAGGAAGCTATCCCAGGCAAAAAAGTAGGTTGGTTATTGCAAGCTCACTTTCCTTTAGGAGGCGATAGGGGTCTATCAGGCAAATTATCTAGCTGATGCTGATCAGTGATTCCTGATTGATTGGGTTAAGATTCCATTTCTGGGAGAGACAAAACTATAATTAAGTTAAGTTTCAGTTTGGTGAAGTGAGACAGCATAAATGACTCAATTTTGGGCCTGTTGTTTTGTTTTGTTTTTTTAACATACTTCATGGGCAAAGATAGGTACTTGTGGTTCTAGCAATCGTATCTGCCTTCCAGGCAGCAGAAAAGAGGACCTGACAAATGTTTCTTCACAATGATTTGTTCTATCTCATTAAGCAAATCTTAGGCTGTGAAAAGTACTCTTTTAGCCAAGTTCAAAGCTGTCCTTAAAAAAATTTGGAGTTCTATTCCTGAAACAAACAAACAAACAAACAAAGATATAGGGGTAGGCAGCTGACATAAATCTCCCATAATTTCCGAATTCCCAAGGTAGATCTCCCTTCTGAGCTCTAGCCCGGAAGCGTCCATCGCTTCCTGTGGATTGCACCACCTGGACATCTCACAGGAACCCCAGAATCTCCCCACTATACATCTGTCTTAGGCCACCCTATTTTAAGACTGGCACCTCCATTTGCCCTGTTGCCCAAACTGAAGAAGTCCAATTGTCATGGTGATGCTTCTCTTACTCTCCCCAGAAATCAGTCAATCACCAAGTCTTAGATGCATCCTGGAATCCATGGATTTCTCCTTGTCTCTTCTACTTTTGTCCTAGTTCACACCACTACCATCTCTGGGCCTGCATTACTGAAAAACCTAATCATGACCCTCTCCTGCTTCAGAAAACAATATCATTACACTGTGTTTAAATTACGACCCTCCATGGCTTACCCTGCAGTGCCCCTCGTGAGCACACCTGGTTGACCTTTCCATCTGAATCTCCTTTATTCTCTCCTCTCTCTCTACATCTTCAGCTGCCTTCCACCTCTTTTAGGCCTTTGCTTCCTCTTGTCTCTGGGCATCACCACTTTCTTTTCATTTGAGTATGACTCCTCCTCCCACTTCTTTCCTTTCTTTGCCTGACTCAGCCCTATTACTCATTCCTCAGGTCTCCCTGTAAGCTACTTTCTAATTTTTCCTAAGCTAACATGTGTTGAACACTTACTATATGATAGCAGAGTGGTTAGCCGTTTATATAGATTACTTAATTTTATTCCTCTCCAGGATCCTAGGAGGTGGGAACAATTATTTTCACTTTACATATGTAGAAACTTGAGATGTAGTTACATGGATAGTAAGTGGTACATCTTGAACTCAAACTCAAGTGTTCTATCATCAGAATTCTGTCTTTAACACTCTGGTAAATTAATGTGTCTCCCAAGAAGACTTGCTGCTTCTTCCATAGACTCGCTAGGGGCTTATCATGTGACCCCGACACACCCTGATATATTGCTCCCTAAGTCAGACATCTTCATGTTCCTTGGTACCCAACTGGGTTTCTCCCATCCCTGAAAACCAACATCACATGACCTCTGGATTCTCAAAGCACCCTGCTCAGTTACAGAACCGGCCTTTGGGATCAGACAACCTGGATTCTTACCTGCATCCCATCATTTATTGTGACCTTGGGCAATTTCTTAACCTCTCCATGTCTGTGTAAAATGTGTTAAAAGTAGAAAATGGAAGCTAATGGTAACTTTTGCACTGAGTTATTAAAGAATGAATTAAGTAATGATATACACTGAATGTTTGTGGCTCTGCCTACCCCCATCCTAACCCCTAATGCGATGGTATTAGGAGGTTTGTTCTTTGGAAGGTGATTAGGTCATGAGGGTGGAGCCCTTCTAACTAAGAAGAGATGTGGAGCTATTCCTGACTCTCTGCTCTCTGCTATGTGAGGACTCAAGGAGAAGGCAGCCCTCTGCAAGCCAGAAAGTGGGTTCTGACCAGACTCCACATCCGTCTGCTTCTTGCTTTTGGACTTCCAGCCTCCATATCTGTGAGAAATAAATTTTTGCATTTAAGCCACATAGTCTGTGGTATTCTATTATAGCAATCTACACTGACTAAGGTAATAAATGTAAAGCACTTGATACAGTGCCCGGCTCCTGGTAAGCCCTCCGAGGTTAGCGACTCTTACTTTTGTTATCATAATACACAGACCACAGTACCGCTAATGCTTAGTTGCAATGACTCATTTACATGTCTATCTAGACTGTTGGCTTTTTGAAGGCAGGCACCATGTGGAGCCATCTTTGGATCTCCAGCATCTGGCAAACTGCCCAGAGCATAGCCCTGGACAGTTTAATAGCAATTTGTGGAAATAATGAATGGTGCTTTCTCAACCCCGAAGTTCCCTCTAAAGGGGCAGCATCTGAAAGTTGGGTTGTTGAGTGGAAGTTGGTGACAAAGATTGGTTTGCCTTGGAGAAGTTCACAGCTGAAAAACCCAGCCTTTTTGGCCTCTCCTGTGAGCTGCTGACTCTGTGTTTGCTCAGATTTCCAGAATAATGAATGACCAACTTCTTTCTGGAAAAGGTCTTGGAGGGTATACAGGCCATTACTCTGAGAGGCAGAAATAAAGGTGTAAGTTGCATTTTCTGTGCTTGAGCCATTATTCAATTGCCTGAAAGAGCCTGTCTGTGAGAAGGTTTAGAAGGTAGAGGTTAAGCACTGGCTCACCAGAAGCAGGCAGTTCAATCTGAATTCCACTGCAAGCCACCCACATGACCCAGTGTGAGCAATTTAACAATGCTAAGCCTCAGTTTCCTCCATTAAGCAGGGCTAATTATTGTTATTGACACTAATTATAATTATTATAGAACCTATTTCATAGAGGTATTGCGAGGATTAAAAGAAATGCCTGAAAAGCATTTGGCATATTTTTTAGCTATAACATTCATTAAATGACTGCTAGTTGTTTTTATTACCATGAACTTCTTCTTCAAAGGTTTTCCCAGTCAGGGCACAAGCCAATAGATTAGCTTCTGGCTAATTATTAATTCATTCTGATATTAACCAATTACTCCATAATTGTATGGCCTTTAACTAAATTCTTTAGGGGTTTAATCAGACAAGAATGGAACCCTCAATGAGATTCCCTTTTTACCTAAGAAGATAAGACAGCTTCATTAATTAGAGCAAGTGACTAAGCCTCTCTTGCCCCCTGTAGTCTCATTTATAAAATGGAAGACTGTGTACCAAGAACTAAAACTAACTGAACAAAGCTAGTTTTTGAGAATGCAGATAACAATGGATAGATGGCTACAATGCTGATGAGTTGAAGTAAATGATGTAAAATTCTAGAGAGTGGAGATTGTCGAAAGGTGGCGAAGTTCTCCAACCATAGCATGCTCTGAGCCTTTGCATATGCTGTGTCTCCACCCCAACTGGAATGCAACCCCCTTTGTTCTCCTGCGCCTTTCAACCTTCTAGCTTCTATTTATCTTATAGGACTCAAGTATTACTTCCACTGAGAAGGTATTCCCTGATCTACCTGTGCTTTATTTCCATTAGCCCCTTGTGTATACTCTTAGTTATAGAAGTTACTATTCATTACTTTAATTTTCTGCCAGTAACCAAAGTTTGAATTCTCTAAGAATCAAGACTGCCTTATTTATTAGTTCTTCCCTGACACCTGATAGGCAGGTATTTAACATTCGAATGAATGTCTAAATGTCATTTAAATGAATTAATAAATAAGTAAATAAAAGAAGTTTACCTATCCCACAATTAATTGCCCCTTTATTTGAGGAATGGATGTCCGCTGTCTGGAACTGCCAGATATCTATCTCTCCTCTTCATGCCAGCATGCTGTTTTCATGTGTGTATGTGGGGGGATCCACCCCATGTCATTCAGAAGAAAATGACACCATTCTCTTTTTCCTTCATTACTCAGTAAAATTCCACTCCTATGAACAGAAGATTGGTTCAAGAAAAGACATGTGATTGGAGTTGTTCAATAAGATTGAAGCCCAGGACATTCGATGCAAGATCAATGGAGGAAGTGTTCTTCCTAACTGGATTAAGGGGAACCACAAGAAGGACAAGATTGCATGCAGCTCAAGTTCTGCAACAATTGGAGCCAAGAATTCAAATTCTGTCTAAGAATTTTTCTTGTCTATCATCTCAATTTCTCTAATGTTCACATTATTCTCTCAGATCAGCTTTCTTCAAATATCTGGAAACGTGGCCACTAAAGTTCCTGTACTTCGCACCTGGAGAAAGGAATTAAAATGCTGGTCTACAACCTCACAGTGGCAAGAGAGTTAATCAGAATGAAGTGTTCCAAGGTCATCTTATTGTTTAGGAGGATGGTAAAGATATTGATTGACTTTATCTTGTTTAGCCAAATAAGCATGTTAAAATTTTGAGAATGACCACTAAAAAAATAGAAACTGAATATGTAACTTTTAAGTAGCAGAGGGAAATAAAGATATAAAAGAAAACTGATTAATCCAAAGACACAGAAAATAAAACATAAAAAAGCATAAAAAAATTGTGAGAAAGCACAAAAATTCATTCATGGTAAAAATGAATACATGAAATCAGTTCATAAACTCAGTGTAAATAAACTTAACTGATAAATTGAAAGGCTTACATTAAAAGAATGAATAAAAAAGGAAAAATCCATTACAAGTGACAGGCTCAAAACCTAAAGATTCACAGAGGTTGAAAGTATTAGGATGAATTTTGTATATTAAACCCTTATCATTGGCAAATATCTTCTCCCATTCAGTAGTTCATCTTTTCATTTTGTTGATGGTTTCCTTTGCTGTGTAAAAACTTTTTAGTTCCATGTAGTCCCATTTGTTTATTTTTTCTTTTGTTTCCCTTGCCCGATGAGATATATCAGAAAAAAATATTATTAAGAACAACATCAGAGTTTACTACCTATGCTTTCTTCTGAGTTTTATGGTTTTTTATGGTTTTAGGTATTACATTTAAGTCTTTACTCCATTTTAAGTTTATTCTTGTATGTGGTGTAAGAAGGTGGTCCAGTTTCATTTTCCACTTGTATCTGTCCAGGTTTCCCAACATCATTTTTTGAATAGACTGTCTTTACCCCATTATATATTCTTGCCTCCTTTGTCGGAGGATATAAACACCTAACCACTATGCCATACACCTGAAACTAATATAAAATAATTTTAAATGTCAACTGTAATTGAAAAAAAGTTATTAGAATAAAAAAAAATAGACAGGGCATTTACTAACCTTGTTATTTAACATTGGACAAAGGCAAGGAGAATAATCAGGCATAATGATGCAATCTACATGATGTTAAAAGTAACAATTCTTCAGAAACGTATATCAATTTTAAACAATAATGTAATCTCAAAATATATAAAAGCAAAATATGACTGAATTATAAAGAGAATTGGACAAATCCATAATGATTACAGGGGTTTTATATCATTATCAGCATTAGATGAAGCAGACAAAAATTTAAAATGACATAGATTATTTAAATATCATCTGAAGCTCTCTAAAATACAAAAGGCATACTCTGTACCCAATAATTAGCAAATGTATATTTATTTCTAAGATTCATGGCAGATTTGCAAAAATTGACCATGTACTAGGGCACAAAGCAAATTTCAGAAAATATCAAAGAATATAAAATAGACCACATTTTCTGTCTACAATTAAATTAAATATCAGTTAGCAAAAGTTTAAGAAATTTTATGTTTTTTGCAGTTTAAAATGGTACTTTGAAATATTTCATGGGACAAAGAAGAAATCTTCATGGAAATTAGAATATATTTAGAACTGACCATTAGCACAATTACTATATATAAAAACCTGTGGGTTCAATTGGGGTAAAACCGGGTGCAGGGTACATGGGTACTCTTTGTGCTATCTTTACAACTTCCTGTGAATTTATAATTATTTTAAAACAAAATGTTCAAGAGTGAGCTTTTTCATGTCTACTCTTTGTGTCCACATCCTCTCAATGAGACATTAATGGGATGTAAATTTATATTTCTAGCCTGAATGTGAGGCATCTCAAGTTCACAACTTGACAGGTCAGTAGAAACAACCACAGGGAGTAAAGTGGAGGGGAGAGCCCCTGCCCCTCCTGTGAGAACGGACTTCTCATAATGTCAGAAAGACTTGGTTCAGGCTAGTGCATGGTCTTTGCAGCACCCTGAACTTTGCTGAGACTCAGAATCTTCAGCTGTAACACAGAGAGCACATGGCTTAATTCATTTGATTGTTGCCAGATCTAAGAAGAATAAGGTTTTACACAAATATCTGGCATGTAGTAGATGTTCAGTAAACTGTAGATCTCTTCCCTTTTCCCCACCATGACCGTACTCTAGTCTATATTACCAGCTGGGTTGTAGGCATACCACTGCCCCCTGTTTTTGAAGTAGCTAGATCATTTTAAAGAAGCAGCAGATGCGGCTTCTGAGGGATGGTCACTTTGTAATGACTTGGAAGGAAGTTGAAGGGGAACAAAGTGGGCAGTCCCATGAAGCTCAGGGATAGGCATGAGATGTCCGTGAAAAGGTTTGGTGGTCAGAATAAGGATTTAGAAAAAGTAGGTAAAGAGAATTGGTGGAGGAGAATGAATCCCGTCAGAGAAGGATTTAGAGACTCAGTTCGGATGGATTTATCACAGGACGAATCCTGACAAAGAGACTAGACTGCAATTTCAGGTGTGAGAACCTGGGTGGACATATGTGGTCTGTAAAGAGAGGACTTTTCTCTTTTGGAGTGATCCAGTCCTAAGAAGCTGGCAATTAAACTTATGTGAGAAGGGAGGTTCTGTGCCCCAGTTTCCTGATAACCATCTCACTGCAATAAAGCCATCTGAGTATCCCAAACAGTTCTCTGCATCTGAGTTCTGGTGATTCACAATGGAACATGGCTGTACATAGTTTTGGGGTAAGGAACATTCTGTATTCCAATTCCACGATCCCAGAGGAGGCTCCTATTTGTCCCTGGTGTAACGACCATGGGCAAGGCCTGTGACAAGTGTGGAGAGTCCTTGCTTTGGTGGGTTTGCATTATGTTGGTGCCTGCAACGGGCTCCCCACACCTTGGCTGAACCTAGTGTGTGTGGTATCTGCTTGGGGGTGGATCATTGTCATTTTCTTCTTTAAGAGAGTCCAGAAGGAAGAAGACAAGGCAGCTGGCTGGCATCATGTATTTGGGGAAAAAGGAAGAGCTGAGATGTGTAAAATATCACATGAAACACATAAATTCCCACAGTCTCTGTCCTATACTACTGAAGCAGGAATGAGGCTATACCCAAACACATAAACCACTCAATCAAAACTTGCACAAAATAGGCAACAGTTGAATTTCCTCAGAGTAAGTCATCTTAAATAATTGGTAAAAATAAAGTCCACGCAACAATTTGACTAAACATTTTCCCCTTGTTACCAAGCTTGTCTGGCATCATTAGGAAGGAGTCAGAGTAGGGGTCAGGACCTGGACCACTAGATCCTGTGTCGAAAGCACAGCAGGGCTTCCTCTGGCTGCCTGGGATGTTACAGGAAAGCTGGCCTTAGTTTTCTTTGGGGGAAGAGACAAGGCAATGCTGTACCAACTGCTGTGAGGCCCAGGATTCAGACTTTCTGAAAAACACGAAAGCCTTGAGCAGCTTCCCTTACACAGTAGACATGGACCTGAATAATTATGGCAAAGTTGTTTTGAAAACTAAACCTTGTTTAACTTATCATGTAAAGATATTTTATTTCAGTGTGTAATATTACCTATGACTATGCACAGGTTAAGATAGTTTGAGAAGGTGTGTTACTGGAAAAGCGAAGTTGGGTGATCTCAGTCGTAATTTGTGTGTGTGTAGAAATGGACTTTCTTTACAGCCTTGCATTTTCTTTAAGCAGGATATGCCTTATGTGTGTAATCTCTGCTCCTGGGCAGGTCTAGAAGATTTGCTGGGTTTTCCTAGAGCTCAGGGAGAGGGAAAAATGATTTATTTGATCATGGATGAAGCCAAATATTTGCACACCTTGCAGTTCACCTATTGCTCACCTGGTGGTTTGGCTATGACTAAGGAAGCCTGCAGCCCATGGGGAGTAGATTAGCTGATCCAACCTGGTGAGCAAGTTCAACTTCACTGCTGTTCAAACATCTCTGACCTCAGGGGGCCTGGGAGAGATTAATGAAAGTCAGTGAAGATCATTTCACCGGGCACAATGCTTATGTGGCTGCTGCTGCTCTGGGCCCAGCGCATGGCTATTGGCACTTTTACCTGCCTGCTCTGTCAGGCAGTTGCCAGAGTGCTATAGGTAATTGCTTGATGCCACCAGCCCAGGGTGAAAGGTGGGAGCTCAATCAGCCCTCCAGAGCAGGTGGGGCTGGTCTTTGCAGATTTTACGGGTGACAGACATGCTCACTCTGAGCATCAGTGCCGGTTTGGCTGCACGCAAGAGGCACCAGGGACTTACCAAGAGACATTGTCAGAGTGAGGGCCGAGGTGAGACTCACTCTGTACAGAAGTGCCAGCAGTATCTATTGGCCCCTGTTGAGCCCTCCCGGGCCTCCCATCCCCCCGCCCGCCCCACCTTCCCCCATCCGGGTGCTCCAGACACAGTGCCACCATAGCCATGACGTCATCAAACTGGATAACAGAGGTCACTCCACCCAGAGGATTCCCTGAAAGCCTGCCTCCCCTACTCACGACCTCACTCAGGCCACATCTAGGTATATTCTCAGCAAGTCAAGTGTGCCTTGCTGAGCAGCTCCTCGACTCATACTGGAGGCAGCTGGCCTTGGTTTCTAGTGTGGCCTTTTGAGGTAACTCTAAGCACAGTATCTGTGGAGTGCTTGCTGAATTTTAACAGGTGGCCCCAGAGGGGTAGAGGCTTGGGCTAAATTTGGCCTGTAGCTGAACCCTTCTCAGGACTGTTCCACTGGACACCTACTTCACAAATCCACACTAATAAGACCATGAAACTTAAGAGCTTTGCTTAGTACATAGAAACAGACACGGAAAGGCAGCCAAAATGGGAAGACAAAGAAGCAGAAATCATATGAGAGAACAGAACAGAGGTCCAGAAATAATGGAGTCAAGTTATCTAACAGATGCAGAGTTCAAAACACTGGTTATAAAGATGCTCAATGAACTTTTGGTTAAATTCAGTGAGAGTTTCAACAAAGAGATAAAAAACATAAAAATGGAAATAGAAATTATAAAAGGGAACCAGTCTGAAGTGAATAATACACTATCTGAGATGAGAAGTATATTAAATGCAATAAACAAAGGAATAAATAGAGTGAATAAAGAAAAGGATCAAATGCCAAGGACACTCAATCAGAATGGCAAGAGATAAGATGCCAACACTATAAAAATAATTTAAGGAGAATATGGGACACTATTAAGGGTCCAAATATTCGTCTGATTGGTGTAACTGAAGAAAATCAAGATGTTGAACAGCTATTTGAAGAAATAATGATGAAAAACTTTCTTAACCTGGTGAAGGAAATAGACATACAATCCCAGGAAGCTCAGAGAGTTCCAAAAAAAGATGAACCCAAAGAGACCTACACCAAGACACATCATAAGTAAAATGCCAAAGGTTAAATACAAAGAAAGAATATTAAAAGCAGCAAGAGAAAAACAAATAGTTACTTATAAGGGAAAACCCATAAGACTGGCAGCTGATTTCTCAAAAGAAACTATGCAGGACAGAGGGCTTGGCAAAAAAATATTCGACAGGATAAAAACCCAGGATGTACAACCAAGGATACTTTATCTAGCAAAGCTATCATTTAGATGTTTTCCAATTTATAATTGTGTGTTAGGATGCCCTATCTTGAAGATCGAAGGCTCCTTGGGGAGGGGTACTATGTTTTGTTCACCTTTGTATCTTTTAAAGTAAGTAATATGTATTTAAATAAATAATTTCATAAGATTGACAGAAAGCGCACTGATATCCAATGGAATGAAACAAAAAGAAGGTGAATTTTGAGGCTCTTGTGGGAACAGGAAGTAATTAGAGCATGTGGTATCGGTCCTGGTGGGTGATGTCAGGGTAAGTGACTACATTCACCTGGGAAGGGGCATTGCCAGGGGAAGAAGAGATGTTGACAGCATTCTTCTCCAGCTTTATAATGTTGCCTCTGGCTGGCCCTGAGTGTGGACATAGGCAAGCCTCAGACAGAGCATGTGTTGTGTTGGATTATTCATTATACTCAGAACAATAGGGAATTCTTCTGAGTAGAGTAAGAGAGTTTGCTGGAAACTTGTGTTACAGCTCATATTACATCCAAGTCTTGTGTAATGTAATCCATTACCATATCCCTTAGGTGTCTCAAAGTCACAGAATCATAGAATGGAAGGAAATTCAAAGAGGATCTTATCAAACCCCCTAGTTTTATAGGTAGGAAAATTCAGACCCAGAAAGGTTAAACAACTCTCTCAAGTTTACACAGAGGTAATAACAGAGACAGGATGAAACTCAAGAGAGAAAAGAATAAAACTTTATCAAGTGCCTACTATGTCTACTGAGGTGAACCTCTCATTTCCCATTTGCAGACAAGAAAGTCGCAGCTCAGAATGGTGAAATATCACAGGTAAATGATGGATCTATAATTTCCTCACAGAATCTGACTGACTTTAAAGCGATGGTCTTTTTACCGATTGGTGCCCCTTATTAAAAGGTAAATGGGTGAAAGAAAGCTGCCTTTGCCAGCACAATTCCAGCTCACACAGAGCCCTTGGGAATCCTTCACAAAACAATCTTATTTTCTCTGCACAAGGATGTTATTATCATTTTCCTCATTTTGCTGAAGAGTAAATAAAGTTGGAGATGCTATGGCAGTCTTCCCCAGGTAGCCCAGCTTGTAACTAGTACGTCCAGGATGAACACTACATCTGTTTTGTATCACTGTAATCTCTGTGCTGTAAAAATAAAGAATCTGGACCTTTCCCATCCTGATGTTCCACAGAATTTGCCTTCTCCTTTGAAGACCAGTGCCAGTCACTTCATCTCTAAGCTTTCATTAAATGATGGAGTTAAGAAAAATTGAAGATGAAGACACACTGAATTCCTAGAGCTTGATCATTTTTGCACTCAATGACATTTACTGTGTTGCACCATGAACATTGTCTTTTTAAATCTGTGCCGAAAAATATAGAAGCATTGCTGGGGACCATGACGTATTCCTTAGATAGGAGATTGAGGACCAGGAGGTGATGTTTTCAAGGATTATTTCTACTGACAACTGAGCCCCTGGAAGAAAGGAGGATATGGATACTGCCTAGGAAGATGGCACTCATGGCTATGATTTGGGTTTATGGCTCATTCTGAAGACCTCTTGGCTTGGCATGAAGAACATTCCATAAAGATTCTAGAAGAGCTGATGCTGGTGCCATAAAAATGAATCTTATTCCCATAGAAACAGTAATTGTGACCTTGGATCTTGAGCACAGTATAGATAATCAAATGAATCAGAGATTAAAATACAGTCTCACATGTATCAGTTTAATGGATGGGAAGGGGCTCAGAATAAAATGTGGTCATGTCATAAGATATAATCAAAAATAAATAGACAACTGTGTGAACTAGATGACTTTTAAGGCTACTCTGAGTCAGTTATTCTTAGACCCTGCCCTTGGATTTCCCATCTCTTAACGCAGATACACAACCCAAATGTGTTCATGATGAGGGCACTGGCTGAGTTTGGCCAAACTCTCATTTATCTGCTGAAGAATATTGAGTATAATTGATTTTTCACACCTCAATTTTTCTCTGCTAAATGGAAGACAGATCATTTGCAATCTCCTAAAACTAGCAGGGACCAGATATTTAGAACCTTTGGTTTGATTTGTAAGTAGCTTCCTGGTTGGAGTCTGGGGCATCGTCCTCTGTACCTACCCTCATTCCACTTCTGAAAGAAAAATAAAATTTACATTCCTACCTTCAAACAGAACTGATAACAAAGAACATAAGTCGAACAATACAGAAAATCCTTGTTATAAATTATTCATCCAGCCCCATTTAAAAATATATAGCTTTGATTTTGAATTCGGCTGTTATAGACTGCTCTCAATCAAATTGTTCATCTAGGAGGGTAAGTAGAAATCATTGAATTCTAGTTCCAACTGGTCTAAATTATGCCAATTTAAAAACACACAAAATAGAGATTATTATGTATCTGAATGAATTGATTGGCAAAATGTGAACAAATTCTATTTCCTGAGCTTTCATTTTGGAAAAAAAACAACAACAACATTTTTTTATGTCTTGTATAGAAACCTCAAAGATCTTGATTATCATAAAGATAATATTTCTCACAAAAACAAGGACAAATTAGATCATCTTTTAAAAAGCCTGATGATATTAGTTCGATGGAAATATTCCAGTGGAAATTAAATGTGTATTTCCATTTAATTAATATTATCAACAATTTGAGAATTTCTTTAGCAAATGTTATTTATGGAAACATACACAAGTGAAAACAAGTTTCAGGGTATCCAGGGGTGTTTTTGAGACTGTTGCATTTCCAGGTTTTTAGAAAGAATTTTTTGATTAAAAAAAAACAAACTAGATTTAAAAAAATTTTTTTAATGCAGTTTGGCTCTCTCAGAGCCTAAACGTGGTGCTGTAGCTATTTTCTTTTGAAAGCTGACAGGTGTGTTTTGGTCAGAGATGCTAACTCCCCCTTCTCCAATCTCTCTCTCTGAACCAGCTTTGGTTCCCTACCCACCCTTCTCTTTTTAGCAGAATGTTACCTACAGCTTTAAGGTCTTTTTGTTTGTTTTTTTTTGACTCTTATCACATTTACATACTGTTTACAGAAAGAGTTGCTTCTAAATTCAGACAAAAACACAAGCTGCTCAACTTTCTTGACATTATAATAGCAGCAGAGCATGTAAGTCCTAAAAATTATACACCTCCCCACCTCCCCTCCTTTTCAATTGATTCTCATTCTGTCATTGTCATTGTCTGCACTGACCTGGACCACTCATTTCAGGTTGCCCCCTTTATCGACGGTTCTCCCTGTAGTCACACAAGGGAAGCCATGTTTTGTTTGGACGGCACAGTGTTTTAGACATCAAGATGTATTACATAGAATTCAAAATGTAAGACTTCTCTTTCAAACATCTGAAGATTTATTAACTCGAAGCCACATTTCTGCATGGCCAAATTCAATTCTCTACCGTCTCACCATTCTTTACTGTTCCAGGCCAGTGGTCAGGGCCCAGCAACACGGGGCAATTCTTAGAAATGATAATTCTTAGAAATGCTGAATCAGAATCTCTAGATATGAGGCCCAGCGACCTGTATTTGAATAAGCCCTCCAGGTGATTCTGCTGTAAACCCACTTTTGAGAATGGCTACCATTCTATACTACTGCCTGCCTGGTTCCCTGAAGGCATCTGGGTTTGTTACCCCTAGTCTACATTATTTCTAATCCTTACAACTCTCCAGTATAAGTATTATTTTCCCATTTGATCACTTTGTTCCTAATATGTCAGGGACTTTAATACACACGGTGGGAAGTATTTGGGACTATGCGCTGTCACTGAATTTAAGATAGCACTGGAGTGTGTTTGGTGTTTTCCCTTCTCTCTCTTCCAGTGGCTGTCGATTTCTTTGTGTGTTCTCTCCCTACTGATTTAGTGCTTACAATGTAGTGTGCATTCACTGAACTAAGCTTCACATGTATTAACCTATTTTATCTTCACAACAGCCCTATTTTACTAAAGAGGAAAATAAGGCACCTAAGGATTCAGCAGTTTGCCTGAGGCACCACTGCCAGTAAATGGGAAGCTGGGAAGCCAGGTCAGGCAGTCGCATGCCAGAGTTCGTGTTCCTAACCACTATGCTGGAATGCCTCTCTGACGGGCAGGTTCTCCATTTCAGACTGGAGACAGTATTTGTCTGCACCAGATGTGGCCTTGGTGTTCTTGATAACTGGCTCCTGCTCGCCGTCTGGGTTTTTCAACTATAAGAAACTTCGGCTATCCTGTCATCTCTCTGTCTGTAACACGGTTCACGAGGAAGAATTGGATGCTCATTATCTGGGCATCTTCCTTGAGATAAAGGCTGGTTCAGAGGGTGATCTTGGCTTTGTATCGTGACACAATTCTTGCTTGGATTGGACCCCTGCTTGCCAAGATCCTCCTCTCCTCCTCCCCACTGTTTGTCTCTCTGGGTCATAAGCATTCCCTAGCACTTTACTTACTGTGACCACAGGTCTTGAACTGAGGCCATACCCAGTCATCTCCTGAACTTCCATTTCATCTGAGAGTCCTTGCCTTGATTCCCTCCTCTCTCACACATGCTTGTGGGCTAAATTCTCCATCTACCTACTCTGTGCAGTAGAATATCAAAGTAATAAAACAGACTTTAAAAGCCAAATGCCTGGGCGAGAATCCTGGTTCTGCCTCCAAGAGTTGTGTGACCATGAGAAAGTTCTTTAACTTCTCAGTGACTCAGTTTCCTCATCTGTAAAATGAGTCGGTATAAGTAACTACCATTTATTTGTTATGACCAAGGTCTAGAGTTGTCCATGGTTTTGCTGGCTCCCGTGTTAGCCTGTGTTTAGGGACAGCATTTTCCCTTTATCTAGTCCATTGAGGTTATGATTTAAGTGAATATGTGTGGAATGCATGAAATGTGATGGAAATCCCATTTCCCATTGACTTCACATGATAAAGTTGGAAAGGAAATTCATCATGGGGAGAAAACTAAGAGCTTAAGGAGTAATTTGATGTTGGCAGAATTAAAATGGAAAGTGGCCAGCACCTACTTTGAGTTTATATTTAAAGGCCAAATCCTCAGCTGCTTCCTGTGCCTGCCTCACACACTTTCACTTCCACTATTCCCTACTAATATGATAAAACTGAGGGTTGGCCATGTACCAGACATTGTTCTGAAAGCTCTAAAGTCTCAGGAGCACAAGTTAATCTCCTGCGGTGAGCAGGCATTGTGGAGGAGAAAGAAAGCCAGCATCTTAACTACCAGAAATGAACCGGCCCCTGAAATTGTGCCTATTGGACTGTGGAGGCTGCTGCCACCACAGCTGTGACTTTGACCGAGTGCATAGCCAAATAGAAGCTGCATGTGTGAAAGTGTGCACAGGCAACTGCTCCTGGGCTGCCTGACTCCCAGGCTGGTCTGGCTGGGCTCTGTCTTGTACTTAGGCAGTTACAGGAGTGGGCAAAGTCAACCAGATATGTCCAAAGACATCTGCCCACCACCCTTCCCCTTCTGGTATACTGTCTCCACTCTTTTATGGTCTTTTACCACCTCTTCTCAGGTTTCTGGTACCTTGGTAGGTATCCCTGACCTGCTTTTACTGTGCTCAGCAAGGGTCAGCTCCTGTCCCATGCCTCTCAGAAGGAATATGTGTGAGTATCTGGTCAGCCCTCTGTTTCAAGAGGGCTTCCTCTTGACTTCTGATCTCTCATTGTGGAACCAAAGTTTGTCCTCTGTATTAAACAATTCCAGGCCCCAGGGACAGGACATGGGGGCACTCATTGGAGAGAGGACCCTCCCAGGTCCCTCTAGGACCCTAGAACACACGCCAAGTGGGTGGCCATTCACTTCTTCTAGAGAGAAGACTGACCTCTATCCTTTCAGTCAAAATCTATTTCCCCCTTTTCATTTGTGCCCTAAACCCTCCATCCATGGGTCTTCTTGAGCTTCCTTCCCAAGGCTGGCTCTTATCCTCTAGTAGAGCAAGGAATGGAGTCTGATTAAAACCCTCATCGTGGAAGCCAGGAAATCAGGTGTTCATTATCTCATGACACAGGAGTACTGAAATGGAACATTCACATATTTTAAACTTGCAGAGAATTGTGATTTAATATAATTATTTAGGAAAGATTCTTTATCAGAAAGGTTAACAAGAGCAATATAAGTTAATAACAGTACCAAAGGAGCCAAGGAAGCCAACATCCTCTGATAATTGACCTTATTGATATGTAAAGTGCCCTGTGCTTCACTTTTGGCTGTGTGGCCAATCTCCCCAATTATCTTTCAATGATGCCTACCTCTTCTACTGGCTGCATAACTATTGTAAGCTTCCTCTGCAGTTCCCTCTTCCTTTCTCAGAACCCTTGGAAGGTCGTAGCTGGTGTCTGACTTCTCAAATCACGATGGTGGAAAAGCAGAGTAAAAGGAGATGACATTTATTAAGCATGACCCATTCACTGGGCCCTAGGCCAGCTCTTTGACATGCCTCAATCTCTTTAGACCTCTTAGCCAACCTGTGGAGGGGCTATGGCTCATCCCATTTTACAGATGGGGAAACGAAGGTTTTAAGTTAAGTGGCATGCTATGGTCACTGTTAGAAGTAGCTTTGCTGTTTGCTGGTTTCTCCCATTATTCTCTTCAGTAAGTATCTGTTAGTGCCTCAGGAAACCCCAGGGTCACAGAGAAGGAGGTGAAGACATGCCTCTTGGTTTGAGTTCGTGTCACTATCAAACACTGGGTTCAGAGTGTCACATCATAAGATCGGTGGAGGCAGATGCTGAGATGCAGGGCTGCTGGCTCTCCGGAGGGTTCCTTTCAGAGTTGAACATTGTCCGTGGAAATCCATCTGGAATCACAGCATCTACCTTGACTTCTTGTCACCTCTTTCTGGCCCTGAATCTGATCTTCCTTTGAACACTGGTGTTGATAGCTTGACAGGCCTGAAGGGCCAGCATGGTACAATTAGTCATCTCTACATAAAGCATGGTGTATAGCAAAGTGATGACACTAAGAAAATCACCACTGGTGCCTATCTATTTTGCATATTAGCTTCTTTCCTCAGTTTCTACTAATGGGTTGCTGGTCAGAGCTTTGTCTGAGACCCTGCCCAACATTGGGGTCCCGGCTCAGTAGGTAACAAGCCTACTGGAGAGTGTGCTAGGGCTTCCAGTCCTATATGACCCAGGTTGCCAGGGGAAATACTCAGGAAACCTGGTTGAGATTGTAGAGGTACAGTACTGATTCTCTCTCCTCATTTCTGAACTTAGCAGAAGGCTGAGAGATGGTCATGTCTCAGCTCATGTGAAGGAGAAGAGTTCATTTAAACATTTTAGAGTCAACTGAGTAAAAATCCAGATGACCTGTAACTTTGGGATGGGGGTAGGATGGGTTGGTAGAAGGTTGCTTTTAGTAATTGAATGGTTGTTTTTTCCTTCCTGGACTCTGAAATGGATGTTAACTAGCCTAGCCTGCATTCCTCTACTACAATAGTCAGCCAGTTCATCAGTGTTTACTTTGCACCTACACGAGCAGGGTATAGGGAGATATCAGGAAAGAAGAGGTCAGGTGTATGGAACTCATACTGGACTAGGCATCAGAACACCCAGGTTGTTATCCTGGATGCCACATTTCCAGCTGTGTGACTTTGAACAAGTTACTTCTTCTCAAAGTCAATGAAAACATCTGTTTCACAGGCTTGTTATGGAGATTATAGAAGGCAATTAAAATAAATATATTTAATATTCAATAAAGGGCTCAATAAATACTGGTGAAATAAATTTTTTGGTTTTGAAGTTTCTAATTTCTAAGTTTGAAAATTAATTTAATTAAGAACCTCCCTTCCGCCATTACCTATTTACCTATTTATTAAAATGACTCAGTGAAAAAGGAGGACATAAATTGATTCAAAACAGTGTAGCATTTGAGAAAACTGGGATTACAGATTGTGTGGTTTGGAGAGAATAATTCAAGTAGATTTCCTGGAGGAGGTGAGTTCTAAGAAAAAAAAAGGATAGAAACATGAATTGGTAAAGAGGTTAACTTTTTGGGAGGAAGTATTTGGTGGCTAAATTCACCTTGGGTGTTCCAATGGAGATGTTATCGCTTAGGACCGAAGCCTTCGTGTGCCTGAGCTGGTATGAAACAGAGCAGCTACATGTCCACACAAGCAGCCTGGAGCTGGTACCAAAATGCCAGGCCCTGTTCCTCCCCACACTCTCCACTACTAATCACCAGTCCAGGTGGTGGGCGTCACCTATTTTCCACTAACAGTGGCAATGACTCCAGCAGGGATCAGATGTTAAATTGAGGCTATTTCCAATTGGTTGGATTGATTTGGTAAAAATAAGAACATGATATGGAAATTTGGGAAAATAGGGTTTGCTGCTGCTGCTACTGGCCTAGATTTATTCCACTGCTACTGTGAAAACGAAGGAGTAATATGGAAGAGAGGGTAGTGTCCAGAGGCATTTCCCAATCACTTGGGTGTCCATTCTCTAACTGATGTGGGGGGCAGGCTAAAAGCAGCCTACAGAGGTTGAATACCTCCCTGGTTCGGATACTAGGCTTGCCCTGCCAAGGACTGACCACCATCCCCTTCCAGCTTTGTTCACAACCCTGTGTATCTGAAGGCCCTGTCTCTGTATCATTGTGGCTTCCTGTGCATGAGGATTACCTGATTCTGTAACGGCTGTGAATGCGCAGACTCCACAGCTATAAATTTTGCTTAATTATACAGTTAGACGATGTGCGTTCATCCCATACCTGATAGAGTGACTGCTAAATATATTCTTCATGCTTCATTCCCTAGAAGGCTTCTGCTGTCATGAAAGTGTCTCATACTAACCTTGATAATAAGAGGAAGAAGGTGCCATGAGTTACACTATGTCATGAAGTCCATGGTGAGTATTTGAGGCAGGTGAGATTTCTGCCCTAGATCAACATAGCTTAGCCCTATCTCTGTGCTGGTGCAATTGCAGAGGCCAGGGTGAAGGAGAAGCTCTAGAAGATTCGACTGGCACAGCAGGGGCAGTGAGCAGCTGTGTCTTAATAAGAAATGTATATTTGGTCTCTGTTTCTGAAACCTTATAGTTTCCTAAGTGTTATGGGTGATAGCATCTTTTTAAAAAATGTATTTATTTAAATTAGTTTGAAGTATACACTATATTGGTTAGACATCTATATAGTTCATAAAACGATCCCCCCAATTGCTCCTTCCTTCCCTCCCCCGACCCTCCACTTAGCCATCATATTAATGCTAACTGCATTCCCTATGCCGTGCTCCCCATCCTCATGCCCAGCTATCAACTACTAATTTGTACTTCTTTAACACTTCACCCCATCTTCCCATCCCCTCGACACCCCTCCCCTCTGTCTGTCACCAAATTGTCCACTATATTTGTGAGTCTGTTTTTGATTAGTTTGTTCTTTTTTGTTTCTTAGATTCCGCATAAAAGTGAAATCATATGATATTTATCTTTCTCTGTCTGACTTATTTCACTCAGCATAATAACCTCTAGGTCCATCAATGTCATTGCAAATGGTAAGATTTCTTTTTTTTAATGGTTGAGTAATATTCATATATATATATATGTATATACACATACATATATATGTACATCAATCATAATTTCTTTACCTAATTGTCTGTTGATGGACATTTAGTTTTCTTTCATATCTTAGTTATTGTAAATTGTGCTGCCAAGCTTTTTAATAATGTTTGGTCTTAGTCCTGGGTTCCTGAAACAAGGGCTTCTAAGACCCTTAGAAGCTCTGGAGTGACAAGAGTGGTAATGAGATGTTAAATGACTGGGGTTCCTAGATAGCTTCAGGATGAGGGCTGGTCACCAGAACGACCAGGGCATGATTAGAAAGTTGGAACTTTCAGCCCCACCCCACAACTTCTGGGAAGGAAAGACAGGGGCTTTTTCAAATTCTGTTAAAGACTTTTTATTTCAGATAGGCCAGAAAGACAAAAATAACACAAGCAAAAGAGTCTACATAAATGTACACTAGTAATGAGACTCATTATCAAAAGGTAAGTAAGTGAATTCACCTATTGCTTACTTAAAAAAAATAATTTATTGAGGTAAAATTCACCTAACATAAAATTGACTATTTTAAAATGGACAACTTTTACACTCACAATATTGTGTAACCACCACTTCTACCTAGTTCCAAAACATTTCTATCACTCCTAAGTAAAACCCTATAGCTATTAAGCAATTTTTCTTATCCCCGCCCTTGCCCATTCCCTAGCAACTATCAGTCTACTTTCTGCTTCTACAGATTTGTCTATTCTCTGTATATATATATATATATGTGTGTGTGTGTGTGTGTGTGTGTGTGTGTGTGTATACATATATATATAGTACATACACACAGAATTGTACTATATATATATGTGTGTGTGTGTATATATATATATATATATATATACACACACACATCTATCATTTAGCATAATGTTTAAATGTTCACCCATGTTGTAGCATGTATCAATACTTTATTCCTTTTTAAGACATTAACATTCCATTGCAAGGATATGCCGCTATTTGTTAATAAATTCATCTGTTGATGGACATTTAGGCTGTTTCTACCTTTTGGCCATTTAAATATGCCTGTATATGTACTTGTTGGAGTACCCGTTTTCAATTCTTTTTAAAAACGTTATGTATCTAGGAGTGTAATTGCTGGGCCATATGTAATTCTATATTTAACTTTCTGAGGAGCTGCCAAAATGTTGTTCACAGAACAATTTTATATTCCCACCAACAGTATACAAAGGGTTCCACTTTCCCCACATCCTCACCAACACCTGTTATTTTCTATTTTTATTATTATTGCCATCCTAGTGGATGTGACATGGTAGCTCACTATGGTCTTGATTTGCATTTCTCACTTATTACTTAACTGAGCAAACTCAATTTTCTGTAACAAAAACATTTGAATGATTTTTAGCTGGTTAGAAGTACCACTTATTAAGGCAGATATTAATAATACTATGTAGCTAATTTTTCTCTAGTAGAAAAATAAGCTTCCATTTTGCAACCATGGCAGAATTAGATCTTAGGGTGACACTAGGGAGCAGTAAATAAAGGATATATGTTCATTTGTCCATTTAGTCAACAAGTATCAACTGGGCATATTGGATGCTAATGGCATTGTGCTAGGCACTGGGGATACAAACAGTGAGTTTTGGTCCCTGCCTTCAAGGTGTTCAAAGTCTAGTGAAAGTAGTAAGCTCTGAGCTAAGGCCAAGTTACAGAGAAGGGTAGTGGATGTCTTGTTCATCAAGCTTCCCAGGGCTCAGACTGAGGCTCATGCAATACCCTCTGTTGAATTCTGGTTTCCTCCTCTGACTTCTTGAGTCATAGATCATACAGAGACTCTCAGGTTAGAAATGAAAGATGGGATCGAGTGCAGGCAGGACTGGAGATAATTAATCCCACTTTGGGGTGGAAGAGTCTGAATTCTCAAGACAAGTATCCAAGGTGGCAATGAGAAACTGAGTGTGGATTTAACTAGGTTCCAAGGAGATGACATGTAATGAATAGAGCATGGTAAAAGACTCTAGGTAACAAGAGGGAAAGAACATTATAAATTTCAATCACAGAGAGGTACTGGGCACCTGGGAGACAAGGGGAACAAAGTCTGACCCCCAGAATAGAGGGTGGCAAACCAAGTTAGAGTGGCAAGGTTTTAGCAGTGCTGTCTGCAGCTCAGAGAAGGGCTTTTCAGTCCCAGCAGAGCGCTACTGTGTAAGACATAAAACAAAATGTACTAAGAAGTGTGCATGGGGATTGGAGAAAGCTACTGCTCAGAGGGCGGTGTGGGTTGTGAGATGCTGCCTGAAGGTCCCTAGGATCAATCTTGTTGTGCTTCTAGCTTTAGCCTTGGATATGGAAAAGATGAGCAAGGGGCTGCAGAAAAGCAGAAGTTATTCACTTCTGCTTCCACTGTGTATTTGGTTGTATGGGCGCCGTGAGATTTTTAAACATTAGCTACCTTTAAATCAAGTTGGGCACCTTATAAATCAAAATGATAAATGATTGATAAATAAACTGTCATTGCTACAATTAGATTTTCCATTATACTTGTATGCTATAATTTAAAATGTAATTTCCCTTGAAGCTCATAAGGCACTGTAGTAATAGGGTGTCACAATGTATTAGGAGCATGTGCAAGCACTGTGGCTGAGCATGCACCTTGACAATTGAGGATTGAACTGTGGAGTTTAATGCAAAAGCACATGTTCTGCTTTGGGTTTGGGGCAGACTGTATGACATTCAAAGAACTGAGTGTTTTAGCTAGACAAGCAGGAGATTTAAGAGGAAGAAATTCTTCAAATGAACCAAAAAAAAAAAAAAGGAGCACAAGAAAGAACATCGGACTAACAGTTGAAATTCTCAGTTTCGATCATGGTTCAGTCTTGAACCAGCTGTAACATTGTAAGTGTATTCATATTCTGCCTTTCTTACGAAGAATTTAATGAGACTTATCATGAAAGATAAATGTATTTCCCACAATTGAGTTCCCCCAACTGAGCAGCGAGATACTGAACTACTTAAACTCAAATCTTTGGAAATGGGGTTTAGGGATCTGTACTTCTGATAAATGGTGATTTGAGTGCAGCTACATCTATGCCAGTCTTCAAACATTTGAGAACAACTGATACAAAAGTTTATAATCTAAAGACAAATTCTACAAAGACAAGGCTCAATGACTTATGATTCAGCACCCAAACAAATTTAGCCAAATGAATTCATATTTGAATAACCATGTAAGCATTTAGTCTTGACTAGGAGATAGATTTTTATCCCTCCTAAACTCAAAAGAGTTGTGGCTTCCCTTTACCATTAATGGGGAGAAGCATCATGTTGGAACATACACACACACACACACACACACACACAGACCAATTCTATCTTCTGGCTCTTTGGGCATCTTCCTCTAATTCCTTCCCCAAAATTCCATGGATGACTCCCAAATCTCCACGATGACCAACGCACTCATGTCTCCGCCAATTATGAGCCATCAGAGTACCTAGAGTGTTGTCGCTAAATCAGGACAGATGTTTTACAATTGAGAAGGGAGTCCCGGCCTCCCAGAGAAGGGTCAAGTTCCTAAAAACACATTAAATCCTGATTTCCCCCTCACATTAGTGCTATATCGCCACATATAATGTCCACTCACAGAGTGAACACAATGGATGTCACCAGGCTGCTGTTAAATCAACAGTCCCTGTGTTCACAGAGCCCCTTTGACTTGTGCTTTTTAGAATGACCTGAGATCATTACAGACTTAGTCGAGTGTGGCTGTGAGGGTCTGGTTGGTGTTAGAAACCCTTGTGGCCATTTATAATTCCTCATGTAGCTCTTTCCTTGTCCTCAAATTGGCTATCAAGTGGTTCAATTGACCTTGAAATATAGATTGTAAATTGTGACTTGAGAAAACTAGAGATTCCAAAGTGATTTTTTCCCCCAATTTAGCCTTAATATGCCATGCTTTTTTTTTTTTGGTTTGCAAGGATCTTTTTTCCTGTTCAGAAAGATGCATAGAATCTTACTCAGGAAAGGCCTTATTACCAAAGGCTCTCGTTCAGACCATTCCAGAGATTTGTTAAAATTAATGACTCCAGCTTCCTAGACCTTGATTAGAAGTTCACAATGATAAGAGAAAGTTGATCAGAATTGCTATTGGAATGGGAGAATTTCCTTAATCTCGCTCCCCAGGTTGGTAGAAACTTATGGGGAAAATTTTCCCTGAAGATTCATCAGAAGATTTCATGGTACATTTTGTGAGGCTGAAGAGTTAACACTTGAGCAGAGCTAACACCATGCTTCAGGTTTCCAGTAGACTGTGCCAAACTTTCCTGCCCTTCACTGTGTCCTACCTTGTCTGCCTTGAGTCAAAATTAGCTCAGATGTTTTCTGATGTACCCCGCTATCACGCAGATAGAGAGAATTTTAGGCAAATTCTATTGACTGGAAATGAGTACAATTAAGTGTATCCAGTTCTTCTGAATAAATCCAAAAGGGAGAAAATCACAAAGAGAAACTTGAAGAATAATTCACTGATTCATGGGCCTGAAAAATCCAGAGAAGAAATTTAGCCTTACCTCTTCGTGTTACAGGTAAGAAGTGTGATGCATACAGTGGAGATGTGATTTGCCCAAGGCCACATGAGTTGCTGTGTCATGAAAGTCTATTGATCTAGTTCTTTCCCCATCTTTTAACTTTATGCATGAATCCTGTGCCATTGTGATTTGAACCCTGACACACTGAAGTTTATAAATTCTGGCAACTTATAATTCAACAGAGATATTGAAAAAAATCGCATTATAGTTGTGTTTCATTTTGCCTGGGAGAAGTTGTATGTAAATCTAATCACATTTGAAAAATAGAAGGAAATTTCTCTGTTTAAATGAACCCTATAGTCAAATCTTTCATGAAGCCAGGGATCCTTTTTTATGTGAATAATTGCAGCCTAATTAATCTATTTTTGTTTCATTCGGTTTCTGTAAAATGAAGCCCTTCTTATTTGGGAATATAACAGACCCTGAAGGTAAGGGCAGTAAAAATGACTGAAAGATGGGGTAGTAGTTTAGGAAATTTTTTTGCATTTCTTCTCCTCTATCATCTCCTCCCCTCCCCTCTACTTTCTTCCTGTCTTTGTCTCTTTCACAGCATAAAGATGAACATGCTTCATGGAGGTTTTATTATTTCTGCGTTTAGTTTAAAGATAGTCTCCAGTTTTCTGCTCAGCTGAGAGAAAGGAAGGGTGAAGGATCCAGGCAACTGGGACTGGCTGGGCAAAGTGCCAGGCTCCCTGGAAGTAGTAGCAAATACTCATTAGTGCTGCTGCAGCTGCTGATCCAGAAAATTCACACCCACTTCCAGAAAATTCCAGAACCAGCGTCTATTAAGCTTCTCTTTATGCAAAATGCTTTGCCGAAGGCTCTCTCCATTCTTTCCTTGCACCCTGGACATCTTAGGCCAGAAAATTCTCCTGAGGATATCTGTCTAGTTTTGTCACAGCCAAAGACCAAGAGACCTGGAAAAACTCATGCTGTGTATGCATGGGCAGAACCACTCAGCCAGAGATGATGGCAGGAAATTAAGTGTAATCTGCTGAGCTGGACGTAAAATTCTTAGAAATTCTCTCAGTTGTGGAAGTAGCCCCAAACTCTCAGTTACCTCATATGGAACTGTCTCCTTTAATTGTGCTGTCTTCTCTTCCTTCTTTTCTTTCCTCTTCTCCACCTTCTACTTCTCTATATCCTCTGGCTTTGACTGCAATACATTCTATCCCACTCTCTCTCCCTTGATAGCATTAGTGGATTTGAAATTGCCAGTGCTTCAAGGTGAGATGAACTAGGCAGGAATGATGCAGACCATGTGATGCCAATACTCACTATATCATGGGAGAACTGCACAAGCCATTCAATAACATCCAATAATGGTTAGGGACTTACTGGATGAGGGCCATGTTGAGAAGGGCAAAATGTCTCCTAGTCACGCTGGCACTCATTTAAAGATTCCAATTAGGGAACAAGTTGATTGGAACCATAGACCGAACAATAGAAGATCGACTATTTTATATTCTTTGTAGCAAACTGTGCTCTGACTCCTTAAAACGTGTGCTGCTGGGTTTTCTCCAGTTTCTAAGTACAGTTCAATGTGCAGCCTCTTGGAAAACATGCCAGTGCATTATTCAATCACTTCAGAATTCAATGGTTTCTCTTATTCATTAATAGCTTATTCATTAAAGGACAAACAGTGGTCTTTGGTCTCTTTGAGTACCTATGGACTCAATTGCTTTCCTAAAAGTAGAACCTCTCTGTGACTTGGAGTGCATTTTTAAGTGACTTGGAGCAGAGCAATCTCTGTTTTGGGCTGGTAATGCATATGCAAATAGTGAGGGCTCTGCCCTTTTGATCTGTGCCTGTTGGTTTATTTAGTCTTTCCTTATCTCTGCTGCTCTGATGCTGAGCTCTACTAAGGCTGGTTGTACAGAAAGATGCTCTTACCGGGAACCACAATGCAAACTTTCTGGAACATTCTTCTACGGAGATATTTTTTCTTGGATTACTTAAAGGAGATTTTCAAATCTCCTTAGAGAAGACCTTAGAGAAAACCCATCATAAAAGGTTCTGCAAGTATGGAATTCTGTCCTTCTCAGAACCAGGCTCTGCGCACAAGGATCCGGAGGCTGGAGGGGTACAGCTGGGCTGTTAGGCTTGCAGGGTTGCAGCAGGAGGGAGGTTGGGCATGGGGTGAATATGGGGATAAAGTTTAGAAGCCAAACTTAGATCCAGAAATAGCTGGGGAGAACTGAGCAGGACTCTTCTATAGACTGATTTGGCCAATGGGATTTTCAAGGCAGGAACCCAGGCAGGGAGATAAGCAGGCAGAAGACTGTTATGTCCAGCAGGGCAATAACAAGCCGTCAACTTCTGAGAGGGTGGACTGTGGTTCAGAGCGGGACTAAATCCACACTGAGGAGACCCTCAGCTGCTGTGCGAGGTTTAGGATTCTCTGAGTTTTCTTTGACCAAGTGCAAGACTAGCTTTCAAACCTGGATCAGTGGAGAGCAGGCAGTTGTTTATGACACAAGTAGGCTGTTGAGAGATGTGGAGGAAGGAAAAGGATGAGGGTACTAATTATTGAATAACTGTTATGTTAAATACATGTCCTTTTTTACACTTGCAAAGACCTATAAGCTGCATGTTATCATTTCTATTAAATAAATAAGGAAACTGAGGCTCAGAGAAACTGGATGTCTTGCTTAAAGTCATACTCAGTGAATGATAAAGTTGAAACGTTCTTTTTAACATTTTATTCTTTCAATAAACAATAACAACAAATAACAAGTAATTGTCAAAGCAATGCTTTTTCTGGCCTTGTAATAATTATAATAACTAATATGTATTATAATTAATACATACAATATTCCAGGAATCGTGCTAACCATTTAACATGCTTTATTTAATTTGGTCCTAACACAAACAAAAATGACAAGTTCCTTCTCTCTTTCTCCCTTCTTATTATAGATAGAAAATCTGAAGATTATAGATGTAAAGCATCTTGCTCTGGGCCAAAGGCAATGGTACATCCAGGATTTGAGCCCAAATAACCAGACTCAAGAGCTCAGGCTCCTAACCACCATGCAATAAGCACATATTTATTGTGTGTTTACTGCAGAGAATACAAAGATTAATACATAGTTTTTGCTTTTGAGAGCCCACAACTAATTAAAGGGAAGGGCATGCAAAATGTTACAATTATTATTTTCCACATGACTACCTGGTTGTTCCAACATTACTTATTTACAAAACCATATTTTCCTTAGAGATTTGAAATGGGTCTTTATCATCTACTGAATTACCATATGTAGCCTGGTCTATTTCTAGGCTTTTTATTCTGGCTCATTGGTCTTTGCATTCATTTGCAAGAACCACACTGTTTTAATTATACAAGCTTTACATTATGTTTTAATATAAGGTACAGCTAGCCCTTATATGCTAAAATTATGTTAAGTGATTAGGAAAAGTATCTCTGAGGAGAGTGTTATTTAAGTTCAATTAGGAATAGCAAAAAGGAGTCATTCGTATAAAGACTATTCTATACAGAGGGAAGATGTTTGGAAATTATACCAGGGTTGAAGCCATGGTAGGATATTGTAGGGACTTGAAGGCCTGCTTGGGAGTTTAGATTTTATTTCAAATTCAATCTTAAATTACTAGAGTGTTTTAAATAAAGGGAGTTGGGATAGAGAGAGTGGCGAGAAGTGACTCAATTTGGGTTTTAAAAAAGGTCCCTGAGGCTGAAGGCTGAAGAATGAACTCTAGGAGTCAGAAGAAGACCAGGGAGGCCAGTTAGAAGGACATTGCCACTGGGAGAAGGGATTCAGTATTGGCAATGAGGCTGTGTGACAGACAGACGGGAGGGCACTGGAGCAGATATGGGGCTGTAAGAGAAATAGAGGAACAAAGCATGACTCCTAGGATTTTGGTTGAGCAACTATGGAAGATGAAGGAAGAGCAGGTTTGAAGATAAAAATCCAGGGTTCTGTTTTTATTATGTTAACTCTAAGGTTCTTCTTAATTGGAACTGGACACCTCAAGTAGGCAATGGAGAACACATGTTTGGAACATGAAGGAACATTAAAGAAGAGACCACGAAAACAAAAATTTGAAAGTCGTTGTTCAAGAAATTTGAACCGTGGGGCAGCATAAATTTACCTAGGGAGACTTTAATAGTTGGCAGCTCTTTTAATACTCTTATTGATATAGCCCAAGGCCACTTAACTGAATAGTCATTTTATTCATTCACTGTACTTCAACGTATTTTGATGGAGTATAGATTTGTTCAGCAAATATTTATTTAAAGCCTACTTTCAAGAGATTATGTCTTCCTAAATGTCAGACATTCTGCTAATCCCTGAGAGCAGGAATGGAATGAAGATGCAAAAGAATTTTGAATATGTATTCCTGTCTTTAGGAACTTAGTCTATTAAAAGGCTTTAAAAAAAAGACAAAAAAAAAAAAAGCTCTGTTTTTCTGTGTAACTTCAGTATTCAAAATAAAAATGTATAAAAGTTCTAGAAGCAGAGGCACATAATGTCTTTTCCTAATTCTTGAGTTTGCCTACGCAAGTCCATACCTGCAAACCACTCCTATAGGAACAACACAGTCAAGGGTCTCAGAAGTGGCTTCCTGTCTTAGGTTTGTGAGCTCCCCTGAGCCAGTCGATTCAAGCAAAAGGCATTTAGTCTGGTAGTGGTGGAAATGGGGAATAGAAATGAGTCAAATGAGTATGTGTCAAATGGGTAGACTAAACGGTGCTGTTTCTGGACAAACCATTGTTGAGTCCCAGGATTCTGTACCTGGCTTCATGTCCTGTTCTTCTTTTGTGATTTCATTCCATTCTCATGGTTTTTGTTACTCTCTGTACAAATATTATTCCCCATGTGCAACCTACACATGACTAAATTAATTATCTCCTTCCAAATCAACAGACAAACTATCTACCTCCTAAGCTTTAGGTTTCAGTTTGTGGAGTCACCAGCTACCCTCACCATTGACAGAGCCCAGAGTCCTTCCCCTGCTCCCCTAGATCCAGTTATCACGAAACTCTGCCAATTTTTATCTATTGGACATATCTTGAGTTTCTGGATTCTATAACTTACTATCTGAGTTTCCAACACTGTTCTAATTTGAGTTTTTATTTCTTTTACTTGGTCTATTGCTGTCACTGACTAACTGGTTTCCTGATGTTAATTTTCTTGCCTTTAAATCCATCCTTTCCACTGCAGCCAGGGTGGTCTCAATGTCAATTTCGATCATGCTTTTTTCCCCTCAATGCCTTTTCTGAGTGTCCATTTTACTCGAGATCATCCCTGGGTTTCTTGGCATGGCTTTTAAAATCTCATTGATGGGCTCCTGCCTGCTACTCCTCCTTCATCTTTGGTCCATTCAGAGAAGTACCAAATAGTTTCATGACTGCCTTGAACACATCATAAGTCAATGCTGTTTCCTCTGCTGCAATCTCCCCACTTTCCTTATATGCTCTTGTTTAGCCTTTGAGACTAGATGGGCTAGGGGGAAACATCTTGTGGGAGTTTCCTATAACTACTGGACTCAACTTGCTATATTTATATCTTAGCCATTTGCCATAACATATTGAAATTTGTCTTTCATGTGCTTCTTGGACTCCTGTACACCTGTGCTATCTAATAGAAATATAATGAATGCCTCACTGGTCATTTTAAATTGACCATTAACCACATTTTAAAGTAAAAAAAGAAAGGGGTAGAATTAATTTTAGTGACATATTTTATTTAACCAAAGAGATCCAAATATTATTCCAATATGTGCCACTGGCCACATTTCAAGTGCTCAGTAGCCACATGAGCTACTTGCTACTGTGTCCTATCTAGTTCCCCTCTAGATAGGAAATTCACAAGAGCTGAGATGTATTCTTTTCATCTTAGTACCCCTGATTCTAGACAAAGTTTCTCAAATAGCCCTTCCCTGACTATCAGCTGCAGAATCTCAATCAGCTTCCTGAATGTTCAAAAATGTTGTTGTCTGGGTCACAGCCCACATCTACTGAATCTAAGGCCCTAGGAGTGAGCGATGGGATTTTCCATTTAAACCAGGGTCTAAAGGGATTCTGCTGTACACCCAGGTTTGAGAGCCATAAATTGTTTGAGATGTATGTATTGGGGTTCCAGTTCTTGCTTGGTCGTTTACTTGATATTGAACTTCGAGATTCGGAGGTAAATAACTTGTCCAGGTTATTCAAAATGGGGATAATAATATTTGCCCACCTTGTCTCAGGAGATTATTATGAAGATTAACTGAGACAGATGGAATTTAAAGCTCTTTAAGCATAAAGTATTCCATGAAAGTTAGTTTTTGTGAGACTGCCAGCTCCCAGAAGCAAATTATAAAAATAAGTAGAGGTACGGCATTTGCTATTGACTTACTTCATGTGTAAGCCCTTTGTGAATATAAAAGGAAAGATGGGAAATATGTGGCATTTTTGTGCTCTAGCTCTTCATAAAGGGTCTTTCCAGAAGTTTTTGAAGGTTCCCATTTCTTAGGTCCTGTTGGCACCCATTGGCCCTTGTGTGTCACCCTTAGGCCAACAGCTACTGCCAAGTTTACTTTAAAGGCCAGATCCACCAACCTCTTCTGGCTCTTACTGGCTTCCCCTGAGCCCAGAGGCTGCTAGACCTGTGATAGTGGGTCCTCACCATGGGGACAGCAGAGATGCTGAGCTGCTGCCGCCTGGATGACAAGCTCAGAGCTAAGCAGCATGAGGCAAGGCTGGCAGCCTGCCAGCTCCTGGTTCTTTCTGTTTTGTGTTCCTCACTCATAACTGTTTATTGTGACAGGTAAACACTTGTTTTGAAAGCTTGCAGGCATACTATTAAAACACAAGTGTTCTTGACACAGTCAAGCTGGGCTGTAAAATGTTTATCTTTTTGAATGACAAATGCTGGCTTTTCTTCTTCTTTCCTTGCTTCCTTCACTCCTTTTTTTTCCTTTTTTCTTTTTCTTTCTTCTTTTCTTCTATGCTTGATCTATTTCCTTCTTTGCCCTCATGCCTTCCCTCCTACTGAAGGGGGAGTCACTGATGGCATGTTTGGGCCTGTTATTTAGTGAGGAAAGGGTGAAAAAGAGTGGATAGGGAGAGCAGGACTGTCTAATTAACTGTCCTGGCCACAGATATTTTGGGCATAAGTGTAATTGATAATTGAATCTAAACTTTGTAAACATTCTGCTGAAAAATAAAGGAAATAAAAAAAATAGATTAAACTAAAATCAAGGTTTTTTAAAACTTGTTATTTGAAATAATTTTAAATTCACAGGAGGTTACCACAAACAGTGGAGTTTCTCCTGATGATAATGTCTTACTTGACTGCAGCACAACATCATGACCAAGAAATCGACATCAGAATGATCCACAGGCCTTCCTGAAATTTCATCTGTTTTACACGTACTCGTGTGTGTGTGTGTGTGTGTGTGTGTGTGTGTGTGTGTGTGTGTAAAGCCAAGAAGGCAGAACAGCTCATCTCAGAAAGAAAGGGGATATGGCAGAAGCCTCCTTTTTTCCAAATGAGACTTTGAAGGAAGAACCTTCAATGTGTCCTTCTTATTGAATATGTTCCTTCCACCTTACCCCGACCTGCCCAAACTCTACTTTGCAGGTTCCTCTAAGTCCCATTATTTTAGGGGCTTGCTTTCTACTTTCCTTGGTGAAAGCTAGTTTATGAAACTAATCTGTGCAAATGTATTAGTAGCTACTAATAGTTTTAGGTCTTATCCTTTTCAGATACCATTAATAGTACACCCTTGGCAAAGCTACCCTTGTCTGGAAGGAGTTACCTGAATGGTGAGGACTTTAAGCACCAGAAGGCTGTTGGAGACATGTTTGAAGCAGGCAAGATCTAATGAGATTCTCAGTCTTCTTTATATAAAGCCTACTGGCCCACTGTCTAAAATCCATCATTGATCTTAGCTTTAATTTCTGTAGATTGATTTAATCTTACTTCCACATGACAGCCCTTGAAATACGAGAAGACAACTCCAAAGCCCCATTCACATCTCCATTTCTCCATATTAAATCTTTTCACAGCAGTTCCTCATGGTGAGATATCTTGTCATTCTCCTTGGTTTCAGCTTCTATTTATTGCTGTCCTTCTTAAACTATTGTGCCCCAAATTGAGCATAGTGATTTTGTGTGTGTTGTCTGATCAGTCTGGATGTAAACAGACTGTGACTTCTCTTGCTCTGGACAAGTCCTTCTGGCAGCTACCTAACACAGTGACTCATGTGTGACTTCAATCGCTCAAAATCACGTATATTCACTTCACACGTAGCCTTGTTAAATTTTATCTTATAAGATGTCACCCCTTGCTCTAGTCTTATGAAATAATTTTTTATTATATTGCATGGAATTTCATCATGGAAATTCATTGTGGTAGTAATTTTAGAAGTCATCAGTAAAAAACAATTACAATAGGACAAAAGTATGCCATTATTTTCCTCATGTTGTGGATCAATGCATTGTTGTGTATGTGTAATTGACTCAAAATAATTGAGTACATTGTTTTGTGTTTTGAATTTTTTTTTTTTATTTTTGGCTTAAAACAGCAGAGATATACTCTATCATAGTTCTGGAAGCCAGAAGTCTGAAACCAAGGTGCCACCAGGGACATGCTCCCTCTGAAGGATTTAGGGGAGAGTCTATTCCATACCTTTTTCTTAGCTCCTGGTGTTGCTAGTAGTCTTTGTGTGTCTTGACTTGCAGATGTGCTGCCCTAATCTCTGCCTCCTTTGTCACATGGCCTTCTCTATGTGTACATGTTTGTCTCTGTGTCTTTTCTCTTTGTCCCCAAAAAGATACGTTCAAGTCCAAACCCCTGTAATCTCAGAATGTGACCTTATTTGGAAATAAGATCTACAAGTAGATGTAGTTAGTTAAAATGAGTTCTTACTAGAGTAGAGTGGGTCAATATTCCTGGTGTCCTTATTAGAATAGTACATTATTAAAAAAAAAATTAAACATCCTTCTAAAAAATGAAGTTTCTAAAAATTTAGATTCAACTAAAATATAGGTTTTTTGAATTTATTTTAAATATTTATAGATTTATAGGAAGATGCAAAACATAGTACAAAGTGGTACTGTGTATCCTTCACCCATTTTCCCCCAGTGATAACATCTCTCATGACCATAGCACAATATCACAATCAGGAAATTGACATTAAAACATTCCACAGGTCTTATTCTGATTTTGCTTGTTTTACATGCATTCATTTGTATAAAATCAAGTGTTTTTACACTTGAGATCAGGTTTAATGTGGACACCTTTTAAATGTTAGATCTGTCTGATTTGACAGCATCATGGCATCACAACCAGAGAATGGGACTTGCTATGAATGTCCCCAAGTACTGAACTTATTCCTTCATCTGTAAAATAACTACTGTTCAATTGACCCTCTGTTTTCACAGGGTTGAGATTATGACTGGAAGAGCAATTTGTAAAATGTGAAGCCCTGTATACAATTAGTCCTTATTATTAGAATATCACCCTTTTAAAAGACACACACTCTATTCATATCAAACATAATACATTATACTTCTATTTAGTGTAATAAGCTTATCACATCTGATGCTATTGAACAAAAAATGACATTTTCAGCCTGGTTTTCCATTTCCTTTCATGTACAAAAACATTCATCTGGTAATTAAAATAAAACACTCAAAGGAATAGAAAATAAAAGTGCCCTGTTAACATTAAAGAGTGAAATGAAGAAAGTTCAGGCAAAGCAAAGTGTTGAAGCTCTTGTTGAGATGAATGAAGCCTTTATGGTAGAGATGTTCTCATAGCAATTAAATTGGAATACCATTTCGGATTCAACAGCCACTGTAGTGAGACAAAATAGAAAGACATTCTTTCCACTATTCCATTTTGATGTCTTCAGCATTAGACGTTCTGTTGGCTGAGAGGAGCAGTTGTAGGTAAGTCAGAAATGGGAGCTGAAAAGGACCCACTTTGAATGGAGAAAGGTGGGTGTGCTCGTAATGGAGGAAAAGAGGCTCCTGTCAGAGCCTAATCAGAGGGCCTTCACCTTGAGACATTATTGAACTCTGTGGGAGACCCATGGTGGAATTACTTGGCTAAGGACTATGTATACCAGTTTGAACTACCTTCATACTTAATTATCATCTGAGAAATATGACTATATTAGAGGTTGAAATAGAAAGAACTTTAAGAAAAGGTTTAAGTAAACTGATGAATAATAGATCTATTGCATGTTATTAAGGGGAAATTTGAAATGTTGAAAGTGCTACCTTTGAGTTGACATTAAGAACTACTATATTCTTCTATACAACATTTGTGGGGGACCCTGTCGAAGGGGGAGCACTAGATAGGAAGCCCAATGTATTGATTGTGAAAAATAGGAGAAAACTTATGATGTTCTTAAGTTTTAGCATTTCAAATTTAGCCAGAGTTGAGAACTATAAAACAATCTTCTGATTTATAGATTAAAAACCTCAGGACTCTTCCACAAAGGAAAACTTCAAAAGAACTCATTGTTTTAATATGTGGTGGGACATCCTTTGTTCTTCTAATCTCTCCAGGTTGAGTGGGAGACAAGAATGGGGAAGACCCAGGATTTAGGAAGAGAAAAGAGGCCTGGGTCTTCCTAATGAGATACTGAAGGGTTGCTTTGTAAATCATCTGAAGATTTAAAAGCAGTAAATGTTCTTTGAGCATTACACCAAAGCAGAGTGTGCTGGGAGGTTATAAATCTCATGTGCAGACCTGCTAATGATGATTGGCAGGATCTTAATTCTTGAGAAACAAGGTAAGTTCCTTCATCCCTACAACATATATGAAAATGAAAAAGAAATATGAAAACCAAACTACTTCTCAGTTTTCCTTCAACCCAATCCCCTTCTGGATCTATCTACCAAGAACAGAGCCATATGGAGGATATCTGGCTCAGGCCCAAGGCTATGAAGATATACCATCAGCAAGAGACAATTGGGACTGGTTCATTTTTGAGAAAAATTGCATGGAAGGTTGTGGGTCAGGGGTGAGTTAAAAAGAGATAAGGAGAGAATGGAAATGAAAGCGGAATCACCAGAAAGAGAGAGAAGCCCATGGAGATAGACACTGCCAGACCAAATCCTCTTCAAGGGGGCAGTCTAGAAACTTGAAAACTGAGACCCCACAGTCTTGGACAGTGCAAGGGAGTAAGTTAGCTAGGTGAAACACACCTTTATGTTACTGCCTCTACTCAATTTTATGATTTGGATTTTATCTTTAGAGAGCTTGTGTGTAGCAAGAGCAAGTATCAAATTCAGAAATAAAATTGAGTTTTCAAAATTCAAACTTAATTTTTCTCATAAGACCCCATCCTGCTGTGTGGCAGGGGTGTGGTCAATTCACAATCCTCCAGTCAGTTCTGGGGTGGGATGTGTGTAAAGGGGGGCCTTGGTGGTAGGGGGACTTGTTTGTTATCTATCTGGACTAGCACTCTCTGAAACATTCCTCTACCCGTCTGGTCTTTGATGCTTGGTCTTTCTAGGTCACTTTCTGCAGCATCCTCCTTATCCAATTTATAGCCTCTGTGTTGAGAATCCCCAAGATAAGCCCAGATTGTATGGTTCACTAGGAGGACTGGGAAGACTCAGCATGCAGTTGTACTCATGGCTATAATTTATCAAAGTAAAAGAATACAAAACACAATCAAAGCGAAAAGGCATATGGGGTGAATTATGAGGAACCTAGACTCAAGCTTCTAAGAGTCTTTTCTCGGTGGAGTGACACAGGACATGTTTAATTCCTCCAGCAATGAGTTGTGATAACAATGGTGAAATGCTATATACCACGGGGCCTTATAGAGATACAGTGTCCAAGGTTCTTATTGGGGAATGCCATGTAGGCACCCGCTGCTTAGAACATGACGAAATTCTAGACTCTTAGAAGGAAAGCAAGGGTTTAGCATAAACAGCATTGTACAAACATTTTAGGTATAGTGGGCTACTCTTATCAATTAAAGAGTGGTGAGAATCTTCCCGAAATCTGAGTTCACAGATGCCAGCCGAGGGCCAACATTACATATATATTTAAAGCTATGAGCAGCAATAGCCATGACGATAAGGAAAGGATTAGGGAGACTTTTCACCTTACCCCCAGCCCTACTCCATCATCTCCTCCTCAACATCAGACAGCATAGGCAGCTATAGATGGAGCATCTGGGGCAGAAAAAAATATATATCTGTTGAGGCTGATCAGACAGAAGAAACAACAGGCTTGATTTTCCATGACCAAGGTTTCTTCCTTCTCCAACCCTCCCTGGGACCTCTCTCAAGCCTTGGGCTTTGCAGAATACATTTTGAAACCCACTGCACTCACCCACTATCTTCCAGGAAGGGGTGGTGGTGAAGAAGACAAGTTCCTTTTTAAACCCACAGCAGGAAATCTGTGAATGGCATTGTGTGCTCAGGAAAAAAGCTCTTTTCAGAAGGTATACAGGCCCTCGCCCCAGGGAGTCTCATCTCAGATGAAGTGTACTGTTATCTTCTCATTACCACTTTGGAAACTCAGATGAATTAAAGCAGCTCCCAGAGGAGGGGCCTGAATTTGCCTCTCATATTCCCCATTTGACTTTGCCTGTAGCATGTATAAGTAAGTAAAACAAGTAAAATTTGGCCCTATTTTAGTAAATACCAAGGTGCAGAATGATGCTGTTTTTACATATGCAGTGGTTTTGTTTGGGAGAAATGGATGAAATATAATTCAGTTTTAGAACTTGGCAGGCATATGAGAATATATACTAAAATGCATTTTTAGTCAGAACATGATAAAACATAATTTGGTATGATTATCGGGGACATTAAACATATGATGGATATTTAATTTCTTGATTAAAAATAATCTGCTCGACCTGTAGAAATATTATACTTACTTCTTGAAGCATGGGTATTTTGAGTTCTTTCCCATGTTTTAGATTAAATTTTGATTTTTCATTAAATGCTATTTTTCTCAGTGCTTAAACTCAGTATTTCCATTTTTAAAGGAGCCCATGACAAGGGTAAATTGCATAGTAGTTGCTGAGAAACAGAACAGCTGTGACTAATTCAAGTTTGTTTGTTCAAGTACAGTGTATTCATCATCTGCATCAAAAGTTCTAACAGAACTTCAGCAAGCATAAAATTATTGTCTCTTTCTTTGGGTGGGGACATGATGCTGCCAATGGTTTAGAAGTTATAAGAAAAAACCAAGCCTTTATAATCAAGCTAGGATCGAGCCAAACCATAAGATGCCATATCTGAGGTAGCTGGATCTTTCAAATTTGATTTACATGAGGGCTGGCATTTTTTAAACACTTGTATGGGTCAGGTCCTGATGCTTAAGATGATGAGTGACCAGCCCAAGGTTACATAGTGAGTATCATTTCCCAGAGGCTGCACCCTAGTTATGACTATAATCTTCCTTCCCATATCATCTCATTCTCTGTAACAGGAGTCAGATTCTGAGGCAACCACAAGAACAGCTACATTCAAAACGGACCAATAATGTCAGCAGCTTTGGGACCACAGTGATGAGACATTGGAGCCAAATCAAGGACATAGCAAGTCCAGAGGAAATTTTGGGACAGCCACTGTTGTATCACATTCCGGCCGGCCACCTCCCTTCCTTGCACATAATTCTGTCTGTTTGAAAGCTGAATTTGCTTCTCATCTTTCCTAATTTGACTCTGAATATAGCATGTGTAAGGCTTTGAGAGTGAGAACCACAGCTGATTCACACCATCAAGTGGTCAGCATGCACCCACCCTTGTCTTCCTTTCTGCCCATGACTCAGTCCTTGGCATATCTCTTTGATCAAGGTTTGCTCTGAGGTGTTCATATGCCCACGTCATTTGTTTATATGTATGTATATATGCATGTATGTATGCATGTTGCATGTATATTTTGTTAGTTGGGAGAAACATCATCCCAGAGATAGAGACAAGGAACACAGCAAAGAAAGAGTAGTCTTCATAGCAAATTGTGACACTTAAGTAATTATCCTCAGTGGCCCAAACTATATCGTAATTCTTCCCAGACCTCTGCCTCCCTCTTTTGATTCCGTAAAGATCTTATATAAGTCATTTGAACTTTAGTATGAATTTTAACCCCAATGGATATCTACAATTCCAATTGCAATGGTTATAACACTCCTTTTTCTCTTTCACTTAAGAAAGCAAATAGGATGGGTAAAAAGCAGAGATGTCATGACAGATACAGCTACTTTAATTCATATTTTTTAAAAGCAAAATAATCCTCAAGTTTTAAATTTATTTTAAATAAAAATTTACCTACAACGGAGCTTACAGTTTATCAGGTCACACAAGCATGTTAGGCAGTTGCCATGGAGTTCTGCTGGTTTAGAGTATAAAACACAGGGGCTAAGAGATCTAGTTCTAAGTTCCATGAGAGTCAGTAGGCCTGATATTCCTCCTTCATAAAATGAGATGGTTGGGCTATTGAGAAATTGAGCTAGCCGAGTCTAGAACTCAGGTAAGGACCAGAGTGATGTCATCTATATCTGTGGATGCACTGTCTTTGATGATCTCACGGCAGAACATCCTGGTGATTCTCCATGGCTGTAGAGCCTCAACCTGGCATTGATGTGTTTAAACCGGAAGGTTTCCTGAAAGGCATTGGCTTTTAAAAGGAGTCCAGGATGTGGTGTGCAGACTGTGAGTTCTTCCCATTCTTTGGGAGATCAACACTACCAAAGACCTGGCAATCAGGAGCCTGCCAAAGAGATGGGCGGACCATATTGTAAATAATTGGTGATGACTTTGAGCCAAACCAGATTTATTTTCCATTTCCAATCAATGGGGCAATGTCAAGGCCAACGCTACAAGGCCACAGCAAAAGCATATTATACCTCAGCAATTCTGCCAACATGCTGGGTTAATTGCTTTTGCAGACCTCTGTTTGATGCAGAGCAAAAAGAAGAAAAAAATGATTTAGATTTTCAGTAATCTCTTGGGGGTGACGCCTTCAGCCACTCAAAGGGAATAAAAAAATTCTAGAAATTTAGGTCTCTTTTAAAATTCTTTCCAGGCTTGCTCCATCTATCATCCAAGCTGAAACTGCTCTTATGATATATTGTAGATGGAGACCACACTACATCATTGGAGTTCTGACATTGCCATGGTTCTATAGTAGGTTATAATGCAATGTAACAAATTACAATGGTGGACATTGACAAATTCAGTTTTGGGTGAGCTTAAATTAATTTTGAGCTGCTTCAAGTTGGTTTAGAAAGTAATTTTTAAATAAATCAGAGGTGGATGGTGGAAAGAGAACTCCAAAGACGAATATGTGCATAGGAAGTGCAGGGCCAAGTCTGGCTTTAGTCCTTAAGAGGAGTGGGACCATCAATTAGATCCAGATACCTTGCCTTTTGTCCTAACAGAGCCAGGAGAAGGAGGACGGACTGACCTTATAGGAAAGATGTGAATGTCAAATGATGGCATTTTCTCTAGGATCCTGTGGGCAGTATTAGCCCATCTCACTCTCTGGAGACAAAATTGTATTCCTTGGAGTGCACAAAACAGGATTATATATTAGGGTGTCTAAATAGTGGGTAGTCCTAAAAATAACATGTCTTTTGAGTGCATTACAGATCATAGAAGTGGTGTGGTAAAGTAGAAAAAAACACAGAATTAGCAATTAGGAAGCATGGGTTTTGTTCCCACGCCTCACACCTGCTTCTTATGTGAACCTGGTCTCTCTGGGCTTCAACTTTTTTACCTACTAAAGAGTGGAGTAAACTAAGTGTCTTACATGCTTCACAGGACTCTCATAAAGATGCAGAAATGCATGTGAAACCCTTTGCCCTTTTGAAATTATAAAGAGAGCATGACATTATTATTATTGTTGTTGTCATTATTTTCGATGTATTTTAGAAGATGAAACATTCTGATTTGATCAAGATCATGTTAGCATAATGTAAAATATATATCCACATTCTCTAAACTTGTGGTGAACAAACAATAATAGGAGTGGTGACTGATGTATTGTTGTGGAAAGGTAGATGCAGAGATGGAGCTGAATAGGACGTTCTCACAGGAATAAGTGAATGGATTATGGCACCCTAAAAAGGGAAAGATTGCCCACCATTGTGGAGAAACACTGCTCCTTTTACAAAGACAGAGGCAAAAAGAATCCAAGTCAGGGGAATTCTCCCTCCCACTCCCCACCCCCCCTCACAAACACAAGAAATGCTCATTTCTCAGTGCATGGCAGAATCAATTAGCCACAGTGCTGTGTTCAGGTAGACTTTAGATTAGCTCGAGACCACTCCACTATAGATAATTAACCTTCGTACCCAAATTAGCAGTGAAATAAGCCAGTTATTAGTTTTCATAATGAACAAAATTAAGTATTTGGGAAAGTTAAACCCCTAGAGCTTAAATTAAAATAAGCATCTGGGAGAAATCCCTAAAGTATACTTCAATTCATTAATACTACAAATTCCACAGTAGATTGAACTGACAATGTGCCTTCTCTAAAGGAAATTGAGTCTCTCAAATAATCATTTGGATTGACCTCAGAGAGTGATTCTGCTTGATGCCTGGAATCTCAAAGACCAGTTGAATAACTGAGTTGATGTCCTTTTTTTTTTTGCCAAGAGGCAAGCATCAGGCAGAGGAGAGAAGCTACATGTGGCACTAAAATAAACAAATGGTTTTATTAAAGGTCTAAAAGAAAGTTGTCTTAACTTCAGCCTAGAGGATATGCTCTCGTTGACTTGATTTTTACTGTGAGAGTCAGTGGCCTATAGAACACTTGGCTAAGCGAGATCACAGTGTTCTCGCTTACTGACTGTATGACTTTGGAAAAGCCATTGAACTTCTCCACATCGCAAATCCTCCTCAGTAAACTGGGAGAAGTAATGATTGCCTTGTTCATCTCACAGTTTTTATGATCAATGTACACAAAATTCTGAACATGCAGAAATGCTATAAACTTTAACATATTCTTCTCTTATAGCTGAAAATAACTTCATATTCCCCATCCCTATACTCCTAGAAAAATTATGTTAAAATAATCAAGGACTTGATTTCAATAAATATTTATTAAAATATTTGCTAAATATTTCACATGGATTATCTCTTTTAATCCTCACAAAATATTATCAGTTATATTAGTATGCTCATCACCTGCCTAAGGCCACTCACCAATCAAAGGGCAGAAGCAAGCTCTGAACCCAGGCAGTCTTGCTCTGCAAGCAAGTGCTTTACCACAGTGTTATGGATCCATGCCTGTATGAAGAGTGGCCTCACCCAAGTCCAGGATGCCTAGAAAATTCTCTATACTGGTGAAAGCCTCACAAGATCACCAACTACAGTACCAAAAACAAAAGGTCATTGCCAGATCAGAAGCCAGGGAGAGGGCAGATACCATAATCAAATGTATCCTTTTATTTTCTTTGTCAGGCAATCCTGTTACATAACTGTCATTGTCTCCATTTTATATAAAAATACATGGAGGCTCAGGGAAATTGAATAACTTGCCCCAGACTGTGCAGCTAAAAAAGGTGGAGCCTTTGTAAACACAAGGGCCATGGCACTTTCCAGCCCATTGGCTTCCCAGTGAGGGGCTCTGGGGATCCTCCCAACTTGCCTAGGTGAAGGTTTCCCTGAGACCACATCACAGGGAAATGCTCTCTAGTTGTATGTAGGGACAAGGAAAATTTCCCTTACTCTTAGACTCTATGTGGACTGCCAGAGAATTAAATCCCTCCTTTTGGTGTCTTTGGATTGTGAGGGGTCTCATGGAGTGTGAATGGAGTTTGCCCTTAGAGTAATGCCTGATATTTGTATGGTGCTTACGTTTTCTCTTCCAAGTATGTTATACTATGTCCTACTCATATTATCTCTCAGAATTTCAACTAGAATGATCCTCAGTGTATAAACAGTAGCCTCAATCAGCCTCAGTCTTGTGGGACTCATCTTGGAACTGAGAAGTTCTAGGGTGGCCCAGGCCCAGACAAGGTGGCTGGGGCCAGTAGGGACCAATTCACCATTCTGTTCAGATTTGAAGTCACTCTTCCTGATGTGGGCAGGAATAGGCTGGTGAGGTTGTGAGGTAGGGCTCTGGACTGGTAACAATGTGTGGTATGGGGCCCTCAGGGACTGGAGTCCCTGAGGGATCTATGCTTGGGCAGCCACCTAGTTCCTTATAGCTTATTGACTCAGGAGGCAGACCAGCACAAGCAAGGAAGAAACAAAGTTAGCACACTTTTCTGTGGGCTTCACAATGCAGTAATATCACAGTGGCAAGAATGTGCAGACTATAGAAAATAATCAAGGTGAGGTTGCACTAGAGATGAAGATAAATTTGGAGGAATTTTTCATGCATACGCAGAGCCTGGAGAGCCCAGAGTTCAGTAAAAGGAGACATGGTGGCCTCTAAGAGGAGACAGGATAATTTATTGAGAGAGGAGGAAAACAATGCAACAGAAATTCGATGAATATTTACCTGAGTATTCAAAAGGATGCTGTAAGCAGATGCTTGGATATTCCCAAAGGAGAAAGCAGTATCGAAAGAAATCAGGACCGAATCGGAAAAGGATGATGAAGAAATTAGAAATTCTAAAGACAAACAGAAGTCGGATACTCACAGAATGTGCATGAGCCTGGGAAGAGGAAGTTGAATGTGAAGTTCCTCCCCTGTAACAGGCTGGCAGCTAGTCTTCAGGACTGGATTAAGGTGTAGGCACCACTTAGCTCCAGTTTCAGTGTGTGAAGTCAGGGGCAGACAGGAGCCAGGGGCTGGCAGTGGGCTTCAGGGCCACATCCAGGCTAGGACTCCAAGGGGGCCACACAGAGTGCAGGGAAAATTATACAGAGCAAAACAGGGATCACAAAACCAGGTGTATGCCAGAAGGATTTGGCCTCTGGATTTAGGAGTGCACCAAAATTCATTCGGAAGGTCAGCTCAGAACAGACAAATGACAGAATTCATGGCCAGTTTCTTCTTTGCTAAAGGACACTTAAGGAAACTCAGAGACAGAAAAAGTGGTCCTCAACTGTGAGCCTCAAAAGGCTGAGAGTGGGAAATAGAAGCTGAGTTCTATAAAAGTCGCTTCTAGTAGTGTCTCTCAAACTATGGGACTTATGTTTCTGTCCATCTGGTCCCCAACCATGGTTGATTTACAATGGAAGTTTCTAAGTTCTCATGGGGAAAAATAGATCAAGATAAGTAGCAAACATCAGAAATCCAGAGAAATATTTTAAAGGAAAAATAGCATACTGAGTATAGAGAATATCAATCTAATTTTATATGTCTTCATTTAGTAATATCGCAGTTTTCATTTATCATCCTTCTGTGTCCTGAAAACGTTTTACACTCTCCCTTCTTCACAGTCTTAAATGAATTTGTTTTGCTTTGCTGCAGTTAATGTACATGCTAAAGGAACTTACTCCAAGCCTAATTCTCCATCCAAACGTTGAATGTGTTTTTGATTTTGCTATGGTTTAGTCTATATTCTTGGCTCTCACTATAACCCCTGAGTCATTTGGATGCTTGAGACAGACAAAATTTTGTGTAACCTTATTTACCCTCAAATTTTTATGTCTTTCTAAAACCCTCACTCCTCATAGGCAGGTTTACATGGTAACTTAGAGCTAAAACACCAGCCGGCAAACTCTTTACTCCCATCTCAGCTCATTCTCCACCACCAGACAGCATTTCTAAGGCCTGGGCTTACTTCCTCTCCATTGTCTCTGTGTCTCTCTCAGATTATTGCCACATACTCCACACATTCCACGCTATCTGCTTCACCACACAGCTCTGTTCTGGCCTTCAGTGCCCTCATTTTGAATTATCTCGAGTGTAAGTCATTATTTTAGCGTTCATGAGAATGGGCCTTTGAAATGGAGAGATCTTGGCTTTGCATTCCAGTGGAAATTGATCTTGGCTACCCAACATTGGACCTGCTGTATTAGCCTTCTATTACTGTGGTAACACATTGCCTCAAACTTAGTGGCTTAGAACAACACAAATTTATCATCTTATCATTCTGGGGGTCAGAAGTGCAAGCTGAACCTCAGTAAGTTAAGTTGAAGTATCAGTAGGGCTGTGTTCCTTCTTGCAGGCCTTACAGGAGAATTCATTGCCTTTTCTAGCTTCCAGAGGCCACCTACATTTCTTGGTTTGTGGCCCCTTTCTCCATGTTCTAGGCCAGTAATGGCTGATTTAGCCTTTTTCATACTCCTTCACTCTGACACGGACTCTTCTGTATTCCTCTTCCACTTATAAACTCTTGTGGTTACATAGGGTTCATTTGAATAATCCAGAATAATCCTATTTCAAGATCAGTTTATTGGCAACCTTAATTCCACCTGCCTCCTTAATTTCTCTTTGCCATGTAACCTAATATATTCATAGGTTCTGTGAAATCTTTGGGGTGGAGGACATTTTTCTGCCTTCTATACCTGCCTATGTTCTAGAAAGTTCCCAACTTCTGAGACTTGGTAGTGTGCAAAGACTGCCTTCCACTTCAAGGGCTGACAGTGCTGGACACTTGCTTTCTCAGACCCAGGCTTATGATCTAGGTTCAGTCCTTCAAAAGGAAAACACAATGAACTTGACCTGGGACACACAAGAATAAGGGAGGGGGGTTTTGAATGAAGTCTGAGGCATTTTCTTGGCTTTATAGACTCAAGGCTGGTGCTTCTGCCTCCCAGTACTGTCTCTCAAATTATTTTTTGCTATTTTTTCAACATATTTTTACTAAATTATTTTCCTGCTCGCTCACATTTGTCGTTCATTACTTAGAGCTATGAATCTCAAATGACACAGAATTCTATCAGCTGTGTGACCTCAAGCAAGACTCTGAACTTCTCTGGTCTCATTTTATTCATGCGACACCTGTCTCAAGAGTTTTGGGGAAGGTAAATGAAGTAAGGTGCAAAGGTTCTGGTACAGGGCTTGGCATCTGAAAAATATTTAATAAATGTCAGAGAAAGGAGGAGGATGAAATAATTCCTATGTCCTGCATTAAGGAATTAAAATCTTAAAACGGCCAAAGGTATGCAGAAGTAAAATGACACATGGAAGCAGGAATAAAGCATTTCATTTCAGAGTTGTTTGTACATTTTGAAAAGTACAAAGTGCTATCGAAAGGTGATATATAAACTCTTGCAATAAAGACAATTGATTGAGACACAACTGTAAAAAAAGATAAAGCTAATCGGTTGAGATGCAATGAAAAAAAGTCAAACAAATGGATTATTATCATATAGACAAAGAGTCTGCAGACAGCTTCTGGGACTTCTGCCTCTAATCTGGAGAACCAGTCCCAGAGGAGCCAGGGTTTCTTACACACTATGCTCTCATGCAAGCCGAATGCCATTTTGAAAGATAAACACTTCGCCCCTTGAGAGTGACCCAGATATGAGTTCTTGGCTATGACTAACACACAAGGTCAAATAATGTGACTGTCAAAAAATCTCCTTTGAGATGGCATCTTTTAAAATCTCTGACTGGGAGAGAAAACTTAAGTTTAGTTGGTTAACCACTTAACAGCACTGCCTCTACTCTTCCAAGCACAAAGCAGGGGTAATGATACAATTAATATTTATTGAGTACTAATCATGGGCCTCCCAGGTAAGTACTATTAGTGGGTAGGCTCCTGAGCTCTCTGGAAGCAGATGCTGAGAGAGAGTTAAGAATGCAAAAGATTTACTAGGAGTAACATCTATGAAAGGCAAAGTGAAGGAAACTGAATGGGCAGGGGAGCTGTCACGCCAATGCAGAGCTGACATATCTCTGCCAGCCCAGTGGGAGTTCTAGAGTACAGACTGCCCATTTGAGGAGTCCCCTGTGGAGTGAAAATGGCTTGGCTTTAGTCCCACTGTCTTACTCAACCATTGGCCAGCAGATGCCCTGAGAATAGTATGACCTCAGCTCCTTAAGCTAAGGCAGACCTTGAAAGCATTAGCAACTGGAGGCTGTCAGCTAAGCAACTGTACTCTTTACTGCATAACCCAGTCTACCACAGTGCTGTCATCCTCCCTGTCCAAGTGAAGCCAGGAAAGCGTGGACCAGTTAAGGAACTTACCTGTAGGTGCCTCACTGGGAGTGGCAGGGCCTGAGGTCTAACTCTTAAGCCCTTAACTACTTACTGCACCTGAAGATCCCTATCAAGAATCTAACAGAGTGAAGTCTTATAGAGATTAAACCAGATACGGTGTTTGAACGTTCTTTGAAAAAAATTAATGTTCATAAATGTTAAAAGGATTAGATGAGTGGATATTAGAGAACTATAAGCAATATCCTATTTATTAATTTTCCTCAATTTTCCCTGCCTGCTACTTGAGATACTTTGCTCCAGTTCCCAGAGAGGCATGAAGGAAGACTTTTTACAGCATATGAAAAGTATTAATAATTTGGTATGGTCTAATTCATTTCATGATTCAGTTCTGCCAAATCTACAGAGACCGCTTCCAGCCTAGTAATTATAAAGGTGCTTCCAAATCAGTTCTGACTTGATCTTACACTATTTGATCATTTTACTATTCCGTTTTACTTTATTATTCGGTTTGATTCGGTTCTGTTAAGAAACCTAAGGCTACATAAACTGTATATTTTATGTCTTTAAACTGTATATTTTATGTCTTTAAAAGTTGAGATAAATTTTTGTATAAAAAGGCTCTAATGATAAATCAATGTCATTTATTTTTAAATCAGAAGATATTGCTCCAAGAGCAGAAATCCTTGATACCAGTTACAGAAGCACATGTCCATACTGCACATACAATGAGTATGACTAAGTTTGAGTTATGTTTTAAACCATAGATAAATTAATCAATAATTTTCAAAACATAGGTTACTGTGTGCTCATGTTAAAACGCATCTAAGATATGTTTATCCTATAGCTAGCTGATGATTTCGATATAGCTGAAAAGTCAGGATGGAGCTTAAGATTCATGATAGCAGGGAGGATAGCTCCCTTATTCCTCTGCATCTCATGTGAGGACTTTCACATAATAACCATTGAATGAGTAAATGGAAGGGTTTGGAATCATAGTCTAGGTTGAAATTTTAAGCATGTTACTTTCTAGCTAGGAGATCTACTAAACTCATTTATTTGCTCCTTAGTTTACCAGTAACTTGAGGTGAATAATTCTACCTCTCAGGGTTGCTGTGAAGGTTAAAGATATGAATGGCAACTTTCTTATTCTTTCGGTGACAAGAAGAATGCTTAGCTCCTTTCTACCCTCCCTTTCCCATAGTTCCTATAGGATTAAATACTTTAGCAGAATTGACAGGTTGCAATGTTGACCTGTGGGAGTCTTGGTGGAACAATATTTTCCTTTGGATGGGATATAAATCCTACTAATCAATTTGGTGCTTTTCTTGATTTGATGGCTTGTGTTAGTATTATATGGAAGTGTATAATTTTAAGGACACACACTTTTAGTGAGCGTATGCTTAATGCTGGGTCTTAGCCTTTTCCAAGTAATCCTCATAACAGTAACTCACTTATTTACTTGAGATGTGGTTACAATTATTTCCATTTTACAAAAGAGGGAACTGAAACAGAGATAATATTTTTAATTGCTGTTATGGCACAGATGGAATTCACACTGGGTCACCTGGGGCTGTAGCTGTTCCCGCTAATCACCATCCTTTCTTTCCTTCAATGAGTAAAAATACCATAAAGATACCACTAGAGGTATCTTTCAGAAATTAAGGTTAAACAACTGGCTGAATTTTTAAATATTAAAAAAAAAAACCAGATTGACATATCAGGTGGTCCTATTAGACATGGGTAGACATAGGTTTGTTTTTTTTTTTAAATTCAAAGCAAGAATGTCTTGGAAGCTCTATATCACACACACACACACACACACACACACACACACACACACACACACTTTAGTTGTCATAGCAGCATAGGTAGCCCCGGTTCATCTGGAACTCATGTGAACTATTCATTCATTCCATCTGTCACTAATTCACTCAACAAAGAGATTTTGAATTCATCCAATGTACAATAATGCTAAGTACTGTGTGGTACAGAGGTAGAGAAGACCTATTCCTTGCCCTTAAGGAGATTATTAACAAATTAAGAAATCGATCAGTTTTACAATCTGATATCTTTTAGTCTTATGAGTGTCTGTCTCATCTAGCATTTAACAAATTAAGTCTATTTAATCCAAAATAATGGGTCAGTTAGGCCCATTAAGTAGAGTCACCTTTCAAATTACATAATTCTATTGAATGAATTGAAGCCAATGTCGGGTCAGTTAAAGTCCAATCAATGATCAGACTGAAGAATTGTAAAGAAGGTGGAGGGAAAGGCAGAGAAGTAGATGTTTACAAAATGTTTACAAAAGCTATTTGAAAACCAGGCAAACTCACTTTCTGGTTTCTCCAGGTCTGAACGAGCCTTTGTTCTGATAATAAAAGAAGTCTTGATATCATTGTAGGAAGAAAGGCTCAGTGTTTCAAATTCCATAGTACTACATGTACGTATTTGGCTACTGCCCAAGCACCTGTGCTCCTGGGAAAATACTACTGATGGTTGATAGTATACTGACAATAAGAGTACTTTATTTTATTTATAAATAAGCTTTTTCAAAGCTTCTTCACATTCATAAGTGTATTTGAGTCTCAAAACACTCTCATGCCAATACTATGTCCTTATTTGATAAATAGGCAACTGATACTCAGAGGAGAAAGCAAATTTCTCAAAGTAATACTATTTTGGTGGAGCCACAACTGAAACCCAAGTTTTCAGACTCTGACCTTCTGGTCATTTCCCTAGTAGTACTCTGATATCAATCTAACTTATGAACTAGACCTGTTTTCAATCTTCATAAACAAAAAGTTATTAGATGGGATTCAGAGTAGATACCTCTCACCAGGAATGGTAAATACATGTTAGCACACCTCTCTCACCTATGCCCAGGGCAGAGGGCACCAATCAACTTTCCACTCTCTTCCATTGTATCTAGATACAGCCCTAGAAGCCCTCTTAGCATCGTAGTCCAGGTATCCACCATTGACTGGAGCTAAGCCATTGAGCTTATTTTTGGTAATGTTCAAGCAGAGACCAGATGCTCACTGGTCATTCAAGTTAGCAAGGGAATTTGTGCTTGAGTAGAAGGTTCAGGATATCAGTAGTTCCCAAGCATGATTGTACCATAGCATCTTCTGGTGGCATTCAGAAAAGTGTTCATTTATTTATTTTTAATTGAGATTTCTGAGGTCTACCCAAGGCCTGATGAATCAGAATCTGAGGGTGCAGCCCAGGAAACTATCATTTGTAAATTGTCTTGAGCTGATTATGATGCAACAAGTTCGTGAGCCATTGCTTGAAAACTGGACCAAATGACCTCTGAGATCACTTCTGAATTTGTAATCTGAATTTCATGACTCACCACAGTCCAGCACTGGGGATATGATGCATTGTGAGCACTGTATTATAGAGCATGGAGTTTCTAAATCACATTGAAAACAATTAGCCAGAACAGGTGAAAGCACCAACTAGCCTGCCATCTGCATATTAGTGGCAAATTAAACTTCCCACATTAGCTGTGTTCTTGGCGGTATTAGTGTTACAAGCCCTAATGTATTGTATTTTATACTTTGGAGAGCTGAAAGAGAGTACTAATTACATGCAAGTTTTCTAAGATTTCAGCTGGGAGTATTTCACATGAAAGTTAATTGTTCTTTTGGGGTTTTACCACTGGTTTATCCAATTAATGTGGAGTTTGCTTATATATCATGGTTTTGCTTACAGAAGGGAAACTATATTATTCATTTGGATAAAATGAGGCTTGTTCTAAGGGTATATCGAAATCAGCCTGAGAGCTTCTGGAACACATATACAACTATGTTCACCTGCTGTCTTCTGAGCTGGAATGAGGTTTGTTCTGCAGGGGAAGTGCAGAGCTGCTGATTAAACACATTGATAAAAAAAGAGGCCAGGCAGATTTGCTGCCAAGGCTTTCCCTATCCTGTCCTCTCTATAAACTTGGAAATGGCCTTAGATCAAGTGCAGGAATGATACAAATGATCCTCCCACTGATATTATGTGTTATCCAGTTCATAGACAGCTTCTGCTTTCAATTCATCTTACCTCAGAGGATGTGCAGTAGGTATTATTATACCCATTTTACAGGTCTCTGTGTACTTAATATTTATCCATGTTTGTCCTTGTGGACTTGGCCTATTCTCTTCAGAGGACTCTAGACATTGGTGTTTAGTATTTTTTTTTTAAATGGGCCCTATTGTTTCTCAGAAAGAGTAGTAGTATGGCCTTGAGGTTGAGTTTACCAGTCACACCAATCCCATCTCTGCTTGGCTGTGGTCAGTGCTATACATCTGCCCAGTTCTTCTTTACTTGGAAGCTCTTGGGATGTAACATGCTATTGACATTGGGCAGAGTTCAAAGTCAAAGAAGTTCACAGGATCAGGACTATGCATTCATCCATTCAAGCACAGTCTATCATCTGAGTACAGAATCAAAGATAATATTAAGGTTAGTTGCTAGAAGGGAAACCAAGGTGACAATGAGGGATCACCAAGAGCTATAGGCCACACAGGGGCCCAAGCACTGAGAAGTGGGGGCTACTGTCACATCTCATGACAAGAATACACGATCATTCCCGAGAGAGATAACCAGCTCTTCTTGTGAATTTCCTTCTTGCCTTAGGCTTTTTTTGGGTAACTATCACTCAGCACTTGATACCTTTGGGGAGGTCTAGGTGAAAGTATGCAGTAAGAAGGCCCTGAAAGGAGATTGAATTTTTGACAGCAATAGGAGCTTCAAGTTGTGTCTTGGTTAATTGCTTTCAGCTTCATTACCCACTGAGCACCATTCTCCATTAATATTCAGCTGTCTGCACCTTATAGCTGTGACTATGCAGGTTAGGTATCAAGATATCAGTGGCGTAAGTGGAAGTCCTTAATAGTACGATCATGTTTAAGCTCTTGTTCAGCCCCAAACCCATCCTATGCTCTATTTCACCATGCTGGGTCGCTCAACTGTGCCTCACATTTCTTTGCCAGCTGGCTTCATGTTAGGCTCTATCAGTAGGGAGCACTGTAGAAAGACTGGAAACCTGCAGGATGAGGGATGTGGCCTGCTTGCTCCTCCTTGCTTTCCTATTGTTCTTGTCAATGACATGCCTTTCTAAAGAGTTACTAAAGAAGTAATTCCCTCCTGGACTTCCAGTGGAGCCTGAGGGCAGTTGATGTAAATATATAAGCTTTGAGAGGTAGCATTCATGCTCAGCAAGAGCACAGAGCTAGACACTTGAACTTCTGTGGTACTTCTTGCAGTGCAGCAGCATCTCCACCACTCCTGGACCCCAAACACTTCCATATGGGCCACAAACATACCTGAGTACTGAGATCCATTGGCACCTGTCAGGGACTCTGGGCAGTGCTAGTAGCATAAATATGATAAAGCCCTCTAAACCTTGTCCTTCCCTTGTTAGTAAGTGGACCACTATCATTCAGTTATGAAAGCTGTTAACTTGGCAGTTAGTCTTAACTATTCTTTATCCTTCTTGCTCCATCAGCAAATCACCAACAAGTTATTCTAACATAAACAAATAAATATGATTATGCCTGTCCATTAATAGCCATCTCTACTACCACTGTCTTGCTATAATCACATTGCTGGGAATGATTTTTCCAGGTTGAGATGATCACTTTTTCTTTTGAGTCTTCAGATCCTTTGTATTCAGTCTCTATATAAGCCCCCATTACATTGAATGGCATTTACTTGTTTCTATTTTTGACTCTGTAGTTGTTCTTCTTGCTCCCATCTCTGGCTATGTCCATATGATAGCAGAGAGAATATTGCTATCTGTGCCTCTTTGTGATTTGCTTTATGCTCAAGGCATAAACAATATTATTTTGCTAATTATTCTGAGTCCTGCCCAATGTTTGGTGCATGGTGAGAGTGTCTGAGGTATTTGATGCAATGAGGCAGAAGTTGGCCTGCTCTGATGCTGAGTTGTGCAGAAGGCCAGAGGAGGAGGAGTCCCCTACGAGCTGCCACACTCTGGGCTTGGGAAAAGGGCCCCCTCACCCGTCAATGAGGATGTATGAAATCTTCTTTTAGGTGCTCAGTCTCATCCAAATTGGTTATGAGCGCATATTAATAACCGGTTGGTTGAGGATGACTTTCCTAGATTGTTAGCAAGGAGCTACCAGACTTCTCTTGACATGAGGCCTCCCCGTGGAAAGCAGTTACTTAACTCTTTCAAGCCCTTGAAAGACCCTGGATTATAGAAAAGTTTTCCCCCCTTCTTTGGCATCGGCTATATTCCTCAATTCTTAATGCTGACTGCAGTTTGCAACGATAATAAATAAATCACACAATCACCCTTAATATCCAGAAACAAGAAAGGGAAAGCTGAGATATCTTCTAAGGTGAATTTTTCTTTTGAAGAATGTTTCATCCTTATTTTGCTAAGAAAAGATGCTGCTGGCTGGTGTTACCTCCCTTCCGGAACCTGGTTGACCAGAGAGTTTCAATGGGAGGGAGACAGCAGCAGAGATTGTTTGCTGTTTCTTGCAATTTTAGAAGTCACCATGAAGACCTTGCTGCTTGCCAACAAGAACCGGCTGTTCATTATCAGACTGACTGAAAGCCAACTTCCACTTTGTGACTGCCAACTGGAGAGACAAACAGAGACAAAGAGAGGGACAGAGAAAGAAAGGATGCTTTCTCCCTGCTCATAAAGATTTTCTTCCATGTTTGGCAAGGAATGGAGGGCATGGTGGCCAAGACAGTGCTAGGTACGTGTTTTGTTGTTGTGCTATTCTGGGATTATTCAAACTGCTGACTCCAGAAAATTGGTTGCAAAGTGCCAACTATAGATTTCATTTGGAGATTCTGTTCTTGCCATAGCCAAGGCAGTCTGATGAGGACCTAAGGGCCTGATACTGATCCCCAGTTGCCCTCATGAAACCAGCTCGTTTCAAAGACTTCTATTGCATTCACTTTCTAGTAGATTTAATGCTTTGTAAGACACAGAGCTTTCTCCAGCAAACTGGGCTCTGTGGCACTGCTGCCCTTGTTCTAACAATATACATCTCAGTTCCCTGGGGGCACCTTCCAAGTATGTCATGTCAGGCTGATTGCGTCAGGAAGCATAGAGTTTCAGGACTAGAGGATGTTAATCTAATTCCTTCACTTTGTAATGGAGAAGAATAAGTTCTTGAAAGGCTAAACAATTTAGCTAATGCCACACTGGTTTTGGTAACATTTCTAACACTTCACAGCTCAATTTAAACGATCAGCTGAAGATTACTCTCTTTGAGTTGTGAATATGTGGTTGGGTTTAGAAATAAAAGGAGAAAGTGTTGAAAAATGATAGTTATTATTATTATTATTCTAAATACGCCAACCAAAGGGCCTAGAATTATCTTACATTTTAATAACATCATTGTTTCTTCTTATTATAAAAATATGTTTTTATAGTTAGACATTTTGAGAATACAGTAAAAGTATGATGGAGAAATTAAACATCCCCTGGAATTCTATTGTTAAGAAATAAACACTCTTACTACTTTAATGTTAATGTCTTTCTAGTCTCAATCCCTAACATTTTTCGGAGGGGTAAGGTGCAATATCACCCTCATCTGGCAGAAGGGTTGGGAGAGAACCAGAAGTTTAAGGACACACAGAGAGCAAATTGTGGTACAAAGAATTAGAAATTGTCTTCTGGATCCCTGTCCAGTGTTCTTTCTGCTCTACAAAGCTTCACAGAGGCTCATTCAAACTCTCCTAGAGAAGGCGCACTGCAGGACCTGCAATGGAAGTTACAACGAGAAGGCCCAGGTACTCTCCTGAAGCTGTTGGACCTTTGCAAAGCTGTTGGACCTTTGCGGGGCAATGGAGCTTTGCAAACTGCTATGAAGGTGAGGTGTGCTCTCTCTCCCTACCTCTCCTACATCTATGCTATGCTAGACCCTGTGCCAGGCCCCCTGGCTAGCAAGGTAGACAAACCAGGCAAGGTTCATACATTTATGGAGCTTAACACTGAAGGAGGCAAATTGTACAGAGTTTACATGGGTGTGTGTGTGTGTGTGTGTGTGAGAGAGAGAGAGAGAGAGAGAGAGAGAGAGAGAGAGAGAGAGAGAGAGAGAGAGAAGCCACATTCTTCTGGCATATTCATTTCCTTTCCTCATGACCTACCTTTTTCCTGTGCACCTGGGAGAACACAGCAGGTACAGGATCTGTTGTGAAGGGAGCCAGGTGGAGCATTTGTATGTATGCTCTGACCTTTTCTCTTCTGTCCCTGGCTACAATAAAATGGAGCAATGGTGGAAAGTTTAAACTGAAAGGTTTTTGTGATGATGATCTAGGTCAACCCCTTTGTTTCACAGGTAAGGAAATTAAAGCCTACAGACTTATCCTTAAATGACTTACCTAAAGAGATGACAACAAAGACAGACCTAGAACTTGATGTACTTTGATTTTCTTACAATTCTTTTAATCAAGGAAAGCACATAAGTTACGACTGTGCCATTAGCAAATGAGGCCAGTGAGATATGTCTGAGTAGTAACAACTGGTGTGTATTGAGGGCAACTAGTGTGTAGTGTCAGCACTACTCTCAATGTCTTACACTAAATAACTCATTTTCTCTCAATATGAGGTGAGCCCAGCACATCTTCATTTTGCAGACAAAATATATGGTGTCCAGAGGGTTAAGTCAGTCACATGGGTCTCATGAAAGGCCAGAGGTGGAACCAAGGGGACTGTGCTCACCATGGGCTGCTTTTCTGAAGGTCTCACAGAAGCAGAGAGCGGGCTTAGAATACTGTTTCTAGAGCACATGGATAACAGTTCCCAAGGGACTGGCTTACTCCACATCCTACCCTGCCAGCAGGGCTGACTGAGATGCTAGGGGGTAGGTAGCCATGTGGACAGTCTCTTACCCAAATTTTACAGTGATATCAAGATCAAAATAGCAGTACAAGGTCACACAAACTCCTACAAAGTAATTAAAAAAAAAAAGACCATTCAAAAGAACAATGGATAAGAGACTTAACCTGGAACTTTATAAAATGGAAAATTCAAGTGGCCAATAACAAGTGAATAGGTGCTAACCCTTATTAGTAATCAGAGAAACACAAATTAAAAACTATTATGTAGTTTCATTTTACATTTTCCAGAATGTACAGCTAAAATGTAAAGACCAAGTTTTGGCAAGGATTTAAAGCAACTGAAAAATCATATACATTACTGGTAGGAATGTAAATTGGTTCATCCACTTTGGAAATCTGTTTGGCAGCATCCACTAATATGATATTGAATATATCATCTTATTATACAGACATTCCATGCCTAGGTATAGACTCAACAGAAATGCAGACATATATTCACATGCATTTTTTAAAAAGTAGCACAAGGACCAAAAGTCAGGCAGACAGGTTGGTTGTTTGCCAATAAACAGAGCCCCAGTGGGCACCTGGAAACAGTGGTTTCCAGGCCAGACATGGATATGGCATATCAGAATCAAGTGAGAGGGTACAGACTCAGAAGATGAGGGACTTGAACAGTGGCTGTGGAAGTCAGCAGGAGGCACACCCCGGCTAATCCAGGGCAGAACTGTCAGCCCCAACTTGAACTACTGTGTCGTGTCTGGATGGTGCATGGAGCATGGTGGGGTCCAGGGCATTGGCAATAAGAACCAGAAAAGGGGAGGAGGGAGTGAAAGCTATACCCTTTGGGCTTGCCATATGCAAGCATGAGAGGAAGAGAGAAGGCTGAATGATTAAGTGACGATCAGGAGAATAAGAGATGGATAGTCAGAGGGGCCAGCCAGGTGCTCATAACTCTTTCCAAATACACAGTAGCATAAGGATATTTCTTAGGTATGAAATTGTAAGATGTGCAATAGAGATAGGGTGAAGCTTTTGAAGAAAAAAAAGAGGATGGAAGCCAATAACAGATTGGGTAAAGGAAACCAGTAAACCTTGTAGGTGACACAATAACATTGCTCATGGCTACATCAAACCTTATGAAGGAATCAATTCTAGTTCTCAGTATTAGATTTCAGCATTGGAAACCATTTTAAGGAGTGATGCTAAAACAAACAAACAAACACCATAATCTTTGTAAGTAATCCTTACATATGGGCAAAAAAGAAGCAGGGTGGTGACTGAACCAATGCTGTTGAAAAGTAGAGCTTGTACTGTCAAATATTTAATTCATACTCACCACCAAGCAAAACATAATAGTGCATTCTCTCCTTGGTTCACTATCCCCAATAAAACTTTTGTGGTGTACCTTGGCTCTCAGAGATCCCTGTGGCCTTCAGTTTACAGCTGTGAATAGAATTTAAAAAGACATGATTGACTCTTATTCTAAGACCACAAAATAGTGATAAGATGGCTATTATTACCATCGTGGGCTAAACTGTTAATATTTAATCATAAAAAAAATAATTTTAATGTGCTCATTGGGCATCTTAAAATACTAGAAAATAGATTACTAGAATTTTGCTACAATCTAAGAATTAGACAGGATGCCTAAGAAAGGCCTTTCTGTTTTGCTCACAACATTTCACTCAGTATATCTCAATTAGGAATTATCCCACCCCTCAAGGGGCATTTAGAAATGTGAGTGTTTGTGTGTTTATGTGTGTGAGTCACAGTGACTGGAGAGCCTTAGTGACATTTATTTGGTGAGGCCAGATGCTAACTGTCCTACAATTCTCGGTATAGTCTAAGAAAACAAAGAATTGTTTTGTCTAAAATGCCACCCTATTGAGAACACCATCCACCTTATCCAAATTACAAGTATAGCACTAGAAAGAAATATAACTTTCATTCATGCTTGCCTGATAAACCCAAATCTATAAAGTAATGGACAGATATTCAGGAGGCAGTACTCATAATTCCTTGCAATTGCTCTACTAAAATCTCCTTGAGGGCTGTGACCATGCCTTATTTAACTTTGTATACCCATAGGGCATAGCAGAGTGCCTGGTGCACAATGGTGCTCCATAAGTATTTGTCAAAGATTGAATAGATGAATAAAAGTCATCAAGGCATCTCCAATTTGTTTGGTTAAAAGGGCCAGTATCTGGTACTACAACAGTTTGTGAAGATCAGATGGATCTGACCCACAGAGAGGAGAAATGATGATGGTGAATAAAATGTAAATGGATGAAAGGGGCTTTAGAGTGTCTCACCTAACCTTCAAATTTTCACATCAAAATAATGACTCCCATCCTAGGATGTTCACATCCTAATCATTGGAATTTATGAGTATGTTTCTTTATATGGCAAAAGAAACTTTGTCATTATGATTAAATTAAGAGTTTTGAGATGAGGAGATTATATTGGATTATTTGGGAGAGCCCAATGTAATCACAAAAGTCCTATAAGAAGGAAGCAGGAGGGTCAGAATCAGAGAGAGATTGGAAGATGGTATACTGCTGGCTCTGAAGATGGAAGAAGAAATGCAGGTAGTCTCTAAAAGCTGAAAACGGGAAGGTAACGAAATTTCTTTTAAAGCCTCCAGAAGAAACACAGCCCTGCCAACCTATTTAGATTTCTGAACTCAAGAATCGTAAGTTAATAAATGTGCATTTTTAAGCCAGTAAGTTTGTGGTCATTTGTTACAGCAGCAATAGGGCACAAATATACGCGTGAAGAAATGTGAGTTCAAGAATAGTTGGGTTGTTCGAGGTAATGCAATGGGTTAATACCAACATCAACAAAAACCCCAGTGATTATCTGATTATCACTACAGTGATTTTTTTGTGTGTGTTATTGAGAAAGAGTGCCTGAATAATCCATTCTGAGGGGAGCTGAGAGCTTTCAACCTTCATAAACCACTCTTCATGATGACCATGCCTGTAAGATACAGTTTCTCATAGCTCTGTTCTCTGTTAGATGTTATCATGTTAACCTGGTGATGGGACATGGATCACAGTCAACCAGCGTACAACCTGGGTGTGCAGGGGTATTTAAGCAGAGGTCTGGGTGAAGATATCTACTTGTGTTATTCTGAGGCCAATTTTGAGGCTGGCTATTGAGGAATTCCATCATCTTCTGCTAGGCTAGGGAATTCCAATTCAATATCTTCTCTACCTGAACTTCTCTTTGTTTTCCATAGAAACATGGCTGAGAGCAGGATATCCTTGAGAACTTGGTACTTAATGGCATTAGCAAGACAAAGCCCATGGAACTATTTGACTCACACCTGCAGCTGTCGCACCATATCCTGGCCTTTTAGGAAAGGGAGTTTGAAAGGCATTACAACCCCTAGCTCTGCTTATGCCTTGGGGACCACTACACAAGTATGCAGCAGGTATTCCTGGTAAAATCTGACTTTTAGAAAATTTTATAATTAGTGAGCTTAGCCTGGGGGTACAGATTTTCAGATGGTAATAGTGGAAAGTATTCTTAATATTACTAATCTATAACTTTCCTGTTTCCTCATTTCTGTGTATCAGAAATTTTATTGGGCTGATCCTTTAAAGACCAGAAATTACAATGGTTTAACAATGGAAAATTTTGATATTTTGTTGTTGTTATTTAAGAAATAGAAATAGTCCAGGGCTTGCTGGCAGTTCAACTCACCCTCAGGGAGCCAGTTTCCTTCTATTTCTTTTTTTTTTTACTAACCTTAGTGTTTGAATTTCATCTTCTTAGTGTTTGAATTTCTTCATCTCACGATCCAAGGTGGCAATTAGAGTTCCAGCCACCCAATTCACAGCCTAGGCTGAGACAGGAATACAAGCAGATGGACAAAAATGTTGCCCCAGCTCTCTGTCCCTATTTATGGAATACTCCTGGAAATCCTTCTATGTCATTTCCACATATTTCTGCTTATCAGAGCAAAGTCACATAGCTGCACCTAGCTGCCAGCAAACCTGGAGTATGGGGGTTCTGTACTGAGGGTGAAGAAAAAAATAATATTGGTTATGCAACCAGGTGTCTCCATCATACACTTTTGCCTGCATCCAAGCCATATGGTGTTAGAGCCCAAACTCTCTGTGACTATCCATATCACTCTCCTTTCCACTACAAGGCCTGAAGGTTTAAAAGAACCACCTCTTACCATGCCAAGACCTCAGTGAAGAGTGGGGTTACTCAGATACTATTGGTGCTGGATTAATAGAGCTTTGAAAAGGCCCTGACAACATCAACTTGTACCTGAGCCCTGCACTCCTGGAAAACAGCAAGGGTTAAAAGAGTTCTCCTCACCTTTGTGTTGTGGGAAATGTCCACCTGAAAAGAACCATCTATATATACCTTAGATAACACCCACCGATGCCCTCCATGCTTACCAATGACAAAGCCAGACACAGACCCTCTCAGTTTCCATTCTTTGCCCCATAAATGATTAGCCAAACTGTATTATCCACACTGATCAACTGGAACGAAATGAATTACCCAAATTTGGTTAAGCTTCTCTACTTCCCTCAGGGCTCTGACCTCTGGCCTACCCTCAGTCAGAGCCAGCAGACAGCCCCTCCTGAAAGTAGGCTGGCCTCCAGATAAAACATTTTTTTCTGATTTACTCTGCATTCATGCCCCCTTTTCATCCTACTCCCCCATGTCTGAATCTTTCTAGCCTCACTTAGCCCTCTCCATAACAGAGAACACCTTTCTGCCTAACTCTGAGCTGCTTGCAGATTTGAGGGTTAGAATACCCCTTCTACTGCAATAGTCCCACCCCCACTCTTCAATAATCCTTTTGAATAAGAGTCTCTCCTTACTACATCCATGTTTGTTTTTATCTGACATTCCTTAAACATTGGGGCTTTGAATAGGCACCGGAGGACATTCGTGAAAGAGAAGGCTGGGGGCAGATCTCTCTTCACCTCCATTGCCAGGGGAAGCCAAATCCCTTGTCTCCTATGTGGTCATTCCTCTCCTATGATTCTTCTGTTCCTGAAAGACCCATAGAAGTGGTGGAGGGGAGTTGGAACAAGGACCCACATGGGCTCTAGAGTTATAAATAGCTATCACTGTAGAGCTGAAAGTTCCATAGAGCTGCTGCTGCAGTTACATAAGGGTTTGTTGTCAAATAATTGGGGACCTTGGGTAAGCAAGATTAAGCAGGTTTCTTTCCTGCAGGATTTTTCATGGGCTCTTTGTGAAACTCTCAAGAATAGAACATGGTATACATGGCATCCCCGAGTTATCTGACCATGGAATGGTTTTATTTGCCCAGCATCTAGGAACGCCATGTAGAACAGTTTGGGAAATGATGTTTTAAAGCCTTTAATGTCTTCTGCAATTGACAAGTGCACCATGAAGAAGATAAGCTTTGCCTTTGAACTACTGTCAGGGAGAGGGGATGGCTGCTTCAGAGCCAGTGGCCACAGTCACAGGTGGCATCACATATATCTGAGTGTCAGGTGTTCTCTCTCTTTAAGTAGGAGGTGTCCTATGTAGCCTTTGTCCTGAGGGAAACACAGGAAAGGGGTAGATTTCCCAACAGGATGCTGTGTTTAAGGTACATTTGATTTATGGCAGCTTTTGCTGTGACCTTGGCTTTCCGGTTTGCAAGTCATGTCACCAGGGTATCTGACTAATGTACAGTTGTGAATTTTTCATGGCAAGGCATGTATTTGTGCTATTGGCCTCCTGGGCAAGGAAAAAGCATGGCATGTCAAAAGCAACGTAAATTGTTAGGAAAATCTTTATTCTCCCCAGACCTCCCTGCAAAGTCCCATTATTCGTGTCCCACTCACCCGTTCATTCAATCACGAACATTTATTGAGCAGCTTCCATTTCTAAGTACTGTGAGGGATACAAAGGTGTATAAACTGAGGAGGGGACATAAGTGTTCAGGCAGCAGGTGTGAAGGTGTAGAGGAGGAAAAAGGGCTTCGAGTGCAGATCTTTCTTTCAGATGAGTATTCAGGCATCTGGAGAGCTTGCACTGAACACGCTTATCTTATAAAAATAAGTCTTTTCACTCTTTTAAGAGTCCCCTCTGGGACACCCTGTGGGGTCAAATGTCAGGTGTCTTGTAGGGTTCAAATCCCTGCTCTGTCATCTTAAGTGAGTCTCTTAAAACTTCAGGGCTTATTCCTTTTTTCTCTAAAAGGAGAGCATTGAATAGATAATTCTTAAAGTTCTTCAGTTCAAAAAAAATAATTTAGAGATATAGATGCACACACAGACGTACACACATACACACACACACACATATGCATAATACACATTTAAATGTTTGCACAGTAAGGACTAGATTGCTTCCAGCTAGGGTACTTAGGTTAGACTTGGGGCCATTGAAAGACAGGATTTTATGTGGTTAAGCATTGAACAATAGGATCTACCAGAGTAGGACTTTGTCCTCTATGGAGCAGGACCTCAGTGTGCCTCCGCCCCCGCCTCCACACACACACACACACACACAGCCTCCACCTCTGCAAACATGACTGCCTTCCCTGAGACTATTTCAGCAAGAATCTCACTCCCAAAGTCTGGTGCTGATTCTGGGCTCTGAGGATGGCACCGTAGTCACTTGGGAAGTGGGAAGCCCAGGTTGCTTGCTTAGATTTTTACCTAGGCGCAGCCCTCAGGCCTTGCTCATTGCTGAGCTCCAAGAGTTATTTGCTCATCAGGAGCTGCCAGATGGGAAGGCAGGTATCTCTGATCCTCCCTCTTCCCTCGCATGTGTGAAAACACTGGAACCAATTCCTAAAGAGGGCAAAGGCCCAGGTGAGAGCTTATCCAGCTACCCTAAACTCTAGTAATCAGACTCAACTCAGTAGGAAAGCTCTTACATTATTTGGGGATGAATGTTGTTGTCTTAAGTGAAAGCTGTACCAAAAAACTGTGGCCTGAGTTTAGACACTTGCTTTCCCAGTAATAATTGGCAAAGGACATTCCTATGTTATTTTTATTAATGATAATTATTATATTAATAGTAATAAGTTAAGTGGTATTAATATGTCTTTAAGAGTTTGTTTATACAACACTTTTTAAATATTATCTCATTAAAGTCATAGTTGAATCTTCAGAGTAGTATTTTATTCTCACAAGAAGATTGCGACTCAGAGAGTAACTTGCCCAATGCCATTTAGCTAGGGAGCATCAGATGATGGAATCAGCCCATGGCCCCCCTCAAAACTCTCATGCTTCCAAAAACATCTGAACACGTTCCTTTCCTGTGGGTGATAGCCAGGGCTTAGAAGACCTGAGAAAAATCATCAGGTAAGACCTATTATAGGAGTTTTTAAGGAAAAAGAAAAGGGAGGTACCTGGATGTGGGAGACAGAATTCCACCTCTACAGAGAACAAAAGTGAACTAATTATGGGCCCTATTTATGATCACTTAATTTCATCATTATCTTGAGATTTATGAAAAGCCAAATTCTGCCAATTGTTCCCATTTCACATGAGAATAAATGTAGGCCTGAAGTAGTGGTGAGATTTGTGGCAGATTATGTGCAATTAATTCCATCTCATATTTCCCTCTGCATTAAGAGGTGGAGCCTATCTTCTCTCCCCTGAGCTGAATCTGGGTTGGTCTCATGACTTACTTTGGCTACAAAAATATGATGGAAATGACACTGATGAAATCCAAGACTAGCTCTTAATAGGCCTAGGAACTTCCGACTTTGCTCATTTAGAATGCTGAGATCACCACGCTTTGAGAAAGCCCAGCCTAAACATATTAAGAGAAACCGGGAGGAGAACAGAGGCAGCCCTGCCAAAAGCCAGCAATATCTGCAGGATGTATGAGTGAAGCCACCTTTGACTCTCCAGCTAGCCAACCCTCCACTAAATGCAGCTGTGGGAGTGAGCGAGTCCAGGAGAAACCAGCAAATGAACAATACAGCCAAGCTCATCATGATTCTATGGAATCCTAAAAAGAATACATTTTTGGAATTTTAAGTTTGGGACAACAGATAACCGAAATGTAAATGGAATGCTGTCATAACAAAAACCTAAAATATGTGGCATTGGCTTTGGGACCAGTTGGTGTGTGAAAGCTGTAGAGGGGTGAAAGAAATTGTCAGTGAGGCTGGAAGGGCTGTTGGAGGCTGGAGGAAGGGCAGCCCATGGTACAGAGTAGAGGGACAACTAGTGAAGCTGAAGCCTAAGGTATTTTGTGAGATGGAAAATGTACCTCAGGAACCTGAGATCCTGGTTAAGGAAATTTCCAACCACAATATCGAAGTTGCATTACTTAATTTTGTCTGCATGTAATAAAATATAGGAAGAAAGGGAGGAACCAGAGAAGGAATGTTTCATTTTTATGAAGAATTTGGAGGAAATATAGAAAGCCCAGAAAGTGCTACATTGGAAAATAAAACTATTTTCTTCCATGGTGCATCATAGCAAGAGATTCTCAGAGAAACAGCCTCGGTATAAGATCAAATCAAAGGAATGAGAGTAAGAAGACCCTAAGAGTTTACTGTTGGTGGGAGTGTAAACTGATGTAGGCACTATGGAAAACAGTATAGAGGTTCCTCAAAAAATTAAATATAGAACTACCGTATGATCCAGCAGTCCCACTTCTGAGTATATATCCAAAGGAAATAAAAATCACTATGCCAAAGAGATATCTGTACTCTGCCCTATGTTCATTGCAGCATTATTTACAAAACAGAGACATGACAACAATCTAAGTGTCCACTGATGGATGAATGGATAAAGAAAATGTGGTACATGTACAAAAATATTATTCAGCCATAAAAAAAGAAGGGAATCCCGCCATCTGCAACAACATGAATGGACTCTGAGGGCATTATGCTAAGTGAAACAAATCAGACAGAGAAAGACAAATACTGTACCATCTCACTCACATGTGAATCTAAAAAATCAAACTCATACAAACAGAAAACAAATTGGTGGTTGCCAGAGGTAAGAGGTGGGGGTGAGGGATGGGGAAAATGAGTGAGAGTCCAAACGGTACAAATTTTAGAAGACGAATATGCTCTGAGGATGTAATGTACAGCACGATGACCACAGTGAACAATACTGTATCGTATATTCAAAAGTTGCTAAGAGAGTAGATCTTAAGTTCTCATCATGAGGAAAAAATTGTAACTGTAAGATGATGGATGTTAATGAAATATATCGTGGTGGTCAGTTCACAATATATATGTATACGAAGCATTATGTAGTACACCTTAAACTTATTCAATGTTATATGTCAATTATATCTCATTAAGACTTGGAAAAAAAGGGTTCATCAAGATTTAAGACAGTGCCTTGCAGAACTTTTTGATTTGAAAACAGGGCTTTTAAGAATCTTAAGGGTGTGGCCTTAACGAAGCCTCACCTGGAGCCCAAAGGAAAGAGAGACCTGACATGAAATAAGTATGGGAGTAGCTTGTGGGCAATGCAGTCAACTGCAACCGGATTCATAGGAATGACATAAAGTCAGGATTGTTGTATTGGTGGCTGGCAGTAAATGTGAACCAAATTTTCTTCTATAAAACATAGCTGCTATATATTAAGTGCTTAACATATGCCAGGGCCTATGCTAAGGGTTTGGTAGAGAGAGATCACTGTACTTTATCCTCACACCACTGCCTTGGTGTGAGGCAGGTACCACTGATATTTCTGTTTTATGCATGAGGAAATGGGCTCCAAGGGGTTATCTGCCCAATGACACACAGCTGGGAAGTGGCAGCAGTCACCTGAAGCCACTATACTTTTCCCAGTGGTCTATACAACCAAAGTGATATTTGGTTGGCTCAGACTGGAATTCCATTCCACTGACTGCTGCTGGAGAAAAGTTAAGATTCACCTCATCCATCAGCCAAGAGAGTGATGATTTCCTCCTGGTCTCCTGTGTGCAGTTGTCCCCGTCACTCTTGGGTGCCCTCCAACTCCCGATACAAATTTCAGACAGCTTTTTTTTTTTTTCTTTCTTGGCTTCTGTGAGCATCTGGAAAAGAGGACTCTTGGCTGGTTTACAGCACCCTGTTCAGACCTGTTAACTGTCTTCATGCCCTAACCAGCCTCTGCCAATAATAGTTGTGTAGGATTCAAATGGTGTGAAAGACCTCACATGTTTGAGAGGATAATTTATCCCTGTGAAATTGCACTTTCTCTTACCCTCAGGGTTTCAGCGTCAAACTGCGTCTCTCTGTTTTTTTTTTTTCCCCTCTCTATACTGAAGTAGCACTATTTGCTTGTTTATTTTTTCCTTCCTTAGGAATAGAAACTGAATTGCTTTTGTATATATATAAAAATATTGAATTACAAAAAAAAAAAAAACAAACCAACAAACCCAAACTATTACTCCTTCTGAATGAAGAAAAATGTACAGCTTGTGGTATAATGCATCACTTTGAGTAGTAAATACAGAAAACAGCAATGATATTTATATAGAGGGAAGAAATACAGATATCACATGACTGCAAAGAAAAGCAATGATGGAGGAGGCAGGCTAGGTACAGAACTGATAGAGTTAAACTCGGGGCCAGGCCTGTCCTACTCAGGGAAGTGTTGGGTAGGTTTCTATATGATAGAAATGCAGAGCTTTGAGGTTTGTGCTTCTTTTCAATCACTCAGTGTTTCAGTGCATGGAATTTAATCAACTCTGGAAAACTCACTTCTTTGGAGAAAGTGTTGCCCACTCAAAAAATAAAAAGTGATACTTACAATTTATTCAGCACTTACGACATAAGAATTTTACACATATTTAATCTAATCTCTAAAACAAGCTCATGAAGTGGGTACTATTATTGTCATTACTATTTTATTGATGGGAAAAACACACAGAGAAATGAAATAACTTGTCCAAAGTAACACAGGAAATAATGCCATACCATGATGCTGTATTGCTTCTCCTCCTGGGAGAGTCAGCTGGGTCTAACTCTGGCTTCTTATAAGCATGACATAGAAGGGACTTCTCTATGTGTAGTGGTGGGGCAGAGTCCTTGAATCCTATGGGAAAGTGATCATGAGGGCCACCAAGAACCAACTTCTCCAGGTTTACCATATTGTGCCAGTTTTAGACAGAAACCGATTTTTGAAGACTTTCAAGAAGACCTGCAGCTAATTGACTAAACTATGGCTGCAAATTACCTGACTCTGACCACTGCATATTTTTTCCTTTAAACCTGGGGATTCTTTGGTGTCCACGAAAGGAAGAGAACAATATTGTCAGGACTTTGGTGGGAATCATTTTATTCAGGCTCTGACAAGGACAAGGACAAGGTCTGAGACTCTCTGCTGGCTATAGAAGCACGTCAATGCACTCTGAGGAGCTAGGCCAGGTGAGAAGCCTTGGACGTTCAGGAAAGACTCTGCTTGCAGGCGAGCAGGCTTCTCCTTGTGCTCTTGTACTGACCTTCACCAGCTACTGTATTTGAGACCCTGATGCTTGAACTTCAGCCTTGTCTGACCCCTGACATTGGCTTTTGCCACTGTGACCTTTGACATCTGCCTCACCCCTGCCTTACTGGGGACCCTGGACCTTGGATACCTTTCTTATCTGCTCCTACCCAATAGAAGCTGTTACATTGGATTGACACCAGATTGCTCAAACCCAGTCTGATTTAAGAAATACATGGAACTACTTGCCTCAGACTCTGCCTCCTCCCTCCTTGGGTGGTGCTTTGTAGAGCTCCTCTGGTCACCCACTTCTAGATGTCATCTTTCATCTTCCCTTCTCCCTCCATATGGATGGAACCATCCTGTACCACATCTCCATGGGAAGACAGACGTATGCCTCCCAAGTGGACAATTTCTAAAGAAAAACAAGTGTCTGAACTCATAGGATAGATCTCAGGTGATTTTATAGTGTCCTCTGGATACACTGTGAGTTTGTGTCCAGCACCTTACCTGCTTTATTAGTAGGAGTTTTGGGCCTTTTAGGAGGGGTATGTGTCAGAATTCCTTATAGTTTACCCATTCCTTATGATTTACTCATTCCGCTTACATCTACAGACGATGTATTTTATTTTGTTAGCTGCCGAGTTTGGTTGCACATAAGTTTATCCTCCTTAGCAGATTGTGAACTCCTTGAAGGGTGGGAGTATGTTTTCGAATCTCAGCAGGGTAGAGAGAGCATGATATCTTGCTTGTCCTTAGCGGATACTCAATAAAATATCTTAAGGTTAAATTTTCATAAACTTGTGAAATGTCAACTAGCAGCGAAAGGGCAGCATGTCTATGCCTGCCCAGTGTAGCATGTGGCAATATTCTCCTGAGGGAAAGAAACGGTCTTGTGTGGCAGAGTGGTATGAGTAGTCTTTATTAGGGCAGCTGGGCATGAGCATGTCCCTGAAAGGAGAGGAGACAAGAGGGGCAAGGGTATCGCAGGCAGGAGGAATTGTGCTGATGAAGGAACCGAAGAAGGGATCCGTGCACCAAGAGCTATGGATGATAAACTCCAAGTGAACCAGTTGGGCTTGAGCAGCTCTTCAAGTGAGATCACTGAAACATGTTTGAATGTACGGTTTAGGGCTAGATTTTGAAGAGTTGTAAATTTAAGCTTATCTTATAGATGATAAGTAATGAAAAACTTTTAAATGTTTAAATTTTTAAGGGACAAAAATATTATCTTTTAGAAAGTTGAGAGGAGCGATAGATCAATAAATGGAAAGCCTCTATTTTTTTCCAGATCAAAACCTTTTCTTAGAAATTTCCAAACCATCATTTCTCTCTATCTCTGTATCTGTCTGTATCTGACTGTCTCTGGAAAGGGATCTGGTGCTTGTGTCCCATCTGAGGCAAGTAGTTGGGAAGAGAGTAAACAAAACCAAGTGACAGAGTTGAAGGTAAAATAGAGAGTAGCTTCTGTGAGTGAAAATTCTTGGGAAATCTGAACTCTCCTCCTGTCTGAAATCAAGCACCTTCTGTGGGAGCCCCATGAGGATGCTTCTGAATTCAGTTCAGCACAGAGAACATGATGCTGATGGTCATGCAGGGTGATGGCCCCATAGCTTCTCACTTGCTGAAAAAGACAGTCTAGTTTTGACCCTTTGGAAGATTCAGAATCTTCTGGATTTTGTTTGTTTGTTTGTTTTGTTTTGTTTCCAGGAAGGGAGAATCACAGAGTCTCTTATCATGGCGCGGCAGTGGTACCACCCACTCATGCCCACCACCTACTGGGCAGGCTGTTATGATTGCACCAGCCTGGAGAGATACCCAAGCTTGGGAAGTGTTTCTCTTGATGATGGTGGTGCTGAGACAGTCAGCAATTCCCATATGTGGCATATTTACGATTTGAAGCAAATTTCGGATGAATACTCTGGAAGCCTCCTTGCCTTGAAAAATGAGCTCCTATTTCATGCTGGGCCAGCCCAGATTAGATACAAAAAGCCCTTTTAAGGAAGCCCTTGGCTTCTCTTTTCTAAAATTTACACAACAATAAAACCTCATAGGGATGTGAAGGAAATAGAAAGAATTGATGTATCTGAAGTTCTTAGAGCAGTGTCTGACACATAGTAAGCTCTCAATAAACATCACTTGTCATCATTGTTTCTCTGAAGTTGACCACCAAGAGGTTGAAATTAGTTTCAAAGATAATTATCATTCTTTAAAATGCTGTTTTTATTTGTTGTTGAAAAGAAAATCTAATCTGAACACACCTTAACTCTCCAGTTTATTCTAGTGGCCTGCTGTTGGTGACAAGCAGTGCTCAAAGAATTGATAGCAATACACACAATATCCTGTGCATTTCCAGCTTGGGGGATATTATATTATATTATTGTATATTTATATGCAGTTATTGTAGCTTGCGTTCAATGAGTGCAGGCTATGTGCTATCTTTGCATTGTCTCATTTAACCCCTATAATACTATAGATACTATTAACCTCATCTTGCACTTGAGGAAACTGAGGCACAAGAAGTTAAATAATTTGCCTAAGGTCACACAGCTAATAAGGGGCATATCCAGGGTTGAAATATAGGCAGCCTAGTATCACAGCCCTATCTGCCACACTACGATTTTTAGGTTCCCTGAGCTTACAAGTGACACAGAGGAGCTCATATCCTAAGGGGAAGCCCTGGGCTCCCTCATTGCTTCCCACCCTTTCCTAGGGTCTGGAGAGCAGACACAGTGCACAGAGTGTGGATCATTTTCTTACTGTTTTAGACCTGTCCTGAGATGTGCAATTCCCTGCCTGTATTCATGCTATTCTTGGGCCTGGATGCCCTGCCCCAATCTCTGCAATGTAAATATTACCTGGCATTGGGTGTCACTCCCTCCACAAAGCCCTTGTGATATCTCCAGAATGAGCACTCACTGCCTCCTCTGCATGTGTGTAGCACTCTTCTGAACATCGGTTATGGTAACTTTGCCTTCCACTTGGTATTTTTATATTATTGTCAGTCATACTATCATATCATCAGATTTACTATCTCTAGCTTCGTGAGAGTAGGGATGGAATTTCATATAAAGGAGGGCCCTTGGATGTGACTGATTTGACACAGCTCTCTTGATGAATGTGACTTTTATGAGATCCTTTAGTAACTAGACACAGACATCTTGGATGATGGTCACATTTCTAAATCTCACTCATCCCTATTATCTTAATTTCTTTATTTAATCGAGCACTTCTGTTCTAGGCACTGTGTTAAGTACACAATGTGTATCATACATATTTCTCCTGTCCCTCACAATGAGCCTATGTGGCAGATCTGTTCTTAACCCCATTTTATACAAGGGAAGTAGGGCTCAAGGATGCAAGGCTGGTAAAATCTTGAACTCAGATCCCACAGTGAAGTCAGTTTCTAATTCCATCCATTGCTGACCACCACCACCACCAGCCTCAGTTGTACCCATATTTGACTTTCAGCCAAGCCTCTGTACCCCTCTCTGACCTTACCACATCCCCAAGTCTAGGGGCATATCTGAGAACTGGAACCGGATAGAGATGAGATACAGCTAAGATGTAGGATGAGAGAAACTGGCATGCACAGAACATAGAGAAAAATGAGAAAAGAAAACCTTGTCATTTTAATGACTTCTTGTTCCAACTGTATCAAATAGTCACCAAGACAAAACGGTAGAATCAAAGTAGAACCTCCATAGTAACTGAGTCTCCCCTGGCAGAATGCAACGTGCCTCAGATGTAGAAGATGTTCTTAAATACTTGCTGATTCCTGTTCTCTATTATGAAGTGAATTGCTCCTTATTGCCTGAAGAGCAGTGATTTTATAATAAAGCCCCAATTAAAATAGAATATGGAAATTGGAAAGGGCTTTAGATTCCGACGAGTTAAACCATCTCGTTTTGTAGGTGATGTCCAGACGGTGTGCTCTGGGAATAGTTGGGAGCAGGCTGGGAGCAGGCAGCAGTGTGCTACTCCTGACCTCCTCCATATTTTTGGCCTAGACTGCCAGGGGTGGAGGGCCGATGGCTGATTTGGTGCTTTTTGTTTGGAGATGGGTGCCAGCTTAGAGGGAGGAAGGAGCCAAGAGACTCGTTTACTCCTGTGTTTTTCCCTACTGCATCAACCCATGTAAATTGCTTGGAATGATATATTTTTGCATATGGTGACTTGTGTGTCAACAGCAAGTTGTTTCCATCATGCCAGTGCCAGTTTGGAACCCACCTCTGCTGCCAAAAATCCCCTTTTGTATGTGGACTCACCATTCAGCTGTCCAAATACAGTATGATTAATCTGGCCTGCTAGGGAGAAGAGAGAGGGCTAGAACTATAGAAAGTGACAACAGTAGAGAAATAGTTATGTTACCATGCCAATGATTGCCCTATAAGATTCAAATACAAATTAAGCCCTGCACTGGTTCCTACTGACAGAGGCATAATTATGTACAATCAGCGTTGGAATTCTGGAGATATCTTTCTCAAAGCCCCTTTCTAGAGAAATTGTGGCTTACTATCTAAGCAGAAGGGCTACATGGGGCTTCAGAAAAATTTCCCTGCGGCCCAGAATTTAAAGTCTCACTGGTACTAAACATAACATTAGACTAAGAAGTTATGAGAAGGGTTCCTTTTGCCACAGGCATAAATCAGTCTAGTTTCATTGCTCTTGTCAGTCCTTGGGGTCTAAAGTGAGTCATTGCTTAAGAACTGAGAAATGAGGGAAATAAGGGGGATGCCTTCTGAACATTAAACTTTAATATAGATACATAATAGATCAGAGCCAAGCATGACAAAGTCACCTTAAAGAGACAGTAGGGATAGACAATCACCTTTCTACAGTTATTCACATGTTCAAAGGAAGACCTTGGCAATCGATAGAATTCCTGCAAAAATGTAGGTCCCCTCAGGGGATAAGACCCCGAGCAAAGGTATGTGAGTGTTTCTGGTGCTGGAGTCAACGAGGGATGGATGCGAAAGTTGTGGTTCACCAAATCCAAGCGTTTTGGTCCCATTGCTAGAGCCAATTGCGCTTTCATATCAGGCTCTCAAACAGGCAGTTGATTAAACAAATTCTTTTCGCTCTGATGGTATGTTATTCACTCTTTTTATGTACCACTTAAATTTTCTCACTGTAAATTGAGAAACTGCCATTTGGTTTTAGATATCGGGCCTGCATGCTTGGTTAATGTGTTTTCCCCTGAGAGAGGGATGTGCTCTACATGCACCAACAATATCACATTTCTGGGCAGCAGGGAAGGAAGGCAGAAGCAAGATCCTGGATGGTGGCACATTACACAAGGTCAAGATAGCTACATCATGAGGGCCCTTCATGGAGGAAGACCATCCTGGCTTCCGTGGGATGGAACATATGCCAACTCATTCCTTTTGAGAAGAGTGAAACATCTTTTTCCTTTCAAAACATTGCCTTATAGAAATATATCCATAGTTATTCTTTGAAAGGGCAGCTGTGGTAAAATGTATGTAAAAAGTGCTAAGGAACTTAGTAGTTGACGTCTGAACCTGAATTAAGACATCTCAATGCAGTCTGGGCATGGATGAAGGCAAACTCTGGAAGCAGGGTCTTGGCCTCGGAGAGGATTTTCCTGCTGGACTGATATATCAGTTACCAGAGGCAATTCCACATCATTTCATTTCCCCTGGCAGACAAGAGTGATTTAAAAGTGAAAACTGCCAACCCCTAAATTCTATGGTTCTATGGTTCTATTCAGTGGCAAGTGAAAATAATACACATCCCTCTCTACCTGAGACCAGAATAAAATCATTGTTTGTATTATGAAAATTATAATGTTAGCTCTTCCCTCAACCTTCTCCTTGCTCAGTCGTCATTTAGCTGCCTAGGGCTAGCACCATGGCTGCATGGGATCATCAGGAATCCAGTGCTTTTGCTTAGCTGTCTTTCATGCGTGCTCCTCTCTCTGGTTTTATTACAGCCCCTGCATGCCCCCTCTCAGCCTACTTCCCTGTCCATATTCCAGTTAGGAAGAAAGAAGAAGGATGAGATGAGATGGTGTGTCCAGCTGAGTGAGCCCCTTCATGGAGCTTTTTGGAAAGTTTTATTCAACACATCTCTCATTGGCTAGACTGATGTCACATGGTTACCTTTATCTGCAAGGAATTCTTTTTTTTTAAGAGCACAAAGTTGCTGGGTTTCTGATGGAAATGAAGAAGGGAAGAATGAAGAAGCATTGGTAAGTGGCACTCTCTGCTGAAATGCTGGAAACCTGGATTCCTCTGGATTCCTCTATTTCCTCACCTTTCACAATTCATGCCAGTACACGAACATTTCACTTATGTGTCTCCCCTCCTAACTATTTCTACTGCTCTTGCCTTAGTTCAGGCCCCATTATGTTTCACCCAAACTATTATATTATGTAAGAGTTTCTATTGGTTTTACTGTACTCGGGCTCATCTTTAAGACTGCACTCCACACTCTTAGCCCTTCAGTGGCTCCCTATTGCCCTCTGAGTGCAGAACAAATTTCTCATACACAGGTTTCCTTATGATCTGTACTTTGTCCTGTCTCCAGCTTCACATCTTTCTTTTTCTGTTCTGTAATGAATAGGACTGTGTGCTCATGATCATCTTTGACTTCTGTCTTTCACACTCCACATCTGATCCATTGATAAATTCTCTTGGCTTCACTATCAAAATATGTGCCGAGTGTGACCCTTCTCACTAATAATTGTTGAATGAATAAATGCTGGAAACATGGTAAGTGCTCCATAAATATAGATTCACTTAAAAGTAACATGATACATGGTGGGGATATTATAATCACTAGCATTTTTTATGTTTATTAAGTGCCATATGCCACTAATGTGACATATATTATTTCAAATCCTCATAATAATACTTCAAAGTAGAATTTTTAACTTATGATACTAATAACTCATAACAGTTAATGCTTCTTTAATACTTACTATGGGACAGACACTAAAGTCAGTGCTTGACATGTAATATTTGTTTAATTCTCATTACAATTCTATGAGGCAGATTCTGTTCTTAACACTGATTCTATAGATGAGGAAACTGAAGCTAAGTGAGGTTAAAGGACGTCAAAAGTCACTGATGGGTAGGAAAATGCTTCTGATTTTCTCTAAGCACAATATATCCATAGAACGGAGGCTGGAAAAACTTTGCCGAAGATTAAAATTTCCGAGGCTTCTGCTATGAAGCAGTTATTTGGAGATCTTCAGTGATCCTTGAGGTTTTGGTGGACTATTTCATGTCCTTTTTTTCCTGTGGTTTTATATTTTCTCTGTAAACAATGAAAGCCTTAATGAATGTCAGAAGTTTAAGCCATGACAAAGAGGCAAGGATATTAGTGATAATTATGTTAAACAATAATATCTGTATGTTTCTTTTCAGGTCGTTTTTTTTTTTATTTTTCTGGTCCCCGAAGAAGACAGTACAGGGCAATAAATAATTAGGATGGTGAATATTGGAGTCAGACTGTCTGGTTTCAAATCCTAGTTGTAGTTTCATGACCTTAGAAATATTACTAATCTCTGTGCCTCAGTTTCCTCAAATGCGATGAGAAGATACTAATAGTGCCTGTCTCCCAGGGTCACTGTAAGGACAAAAATTTAAGCGCTTATGACAGAGGAAGCAGTCTATAAATGTTACTCAGTAGTATTAATAGCAATATTAGTGGTGGCGGCAGCAGCCGTAGCTGTCACTATTGTTTCTGTGGTAGTGATAGTGTTGACAATGAGATATTTCTAACCTGGACTGGTTTGGCCTCTATCAGAAGCTATATAGTTAATACTAAGATTAAAATGAATTTTTGTCATTGTGATCATTTCCCAGCATCAGAAGGAGAACTTTGGCAGATACAGCGTTTGTTGTTAATTTCAAGAGAGTGCGTGCTTCCCTAAAATATATCAGGATCTGTATCAAGGTAGTTAACATTTGCTGTTGGTCCAGTGGTGAAATCTACGCTTTTTTCTTCTTTTGGTAAGAGTAGCCAGAACTTCCTTTGGGACCTTTTGTTAAAAATGCAAATTCTTAGGCCCCACCCTAGGCCTACTGTGTAGGCAATTCTGGGGGTGGGGCCCAGTAATCTTTGCATTCAAATAAGGTTTTCCAGGTGATTCCAATGCATGCTAAAGTCTTAGAACCACTGAGCTGAGGCCTCGTTACTCCAGGTGTGGTTTCCCAGACCAGTAGCTCCATTACGACCTAGGAACTTGTTAAAAATGCAGAATGCCAAATTATTACCCAGACTGACTAGGAGTCTGCATTTTAATATCTCCAGGTGATGCACAGGAATGTTGATGTTTGAAAACACTGATCTTGGGCACTGGTTCTCAAATTTGGCTGAAAATTGAGCTTTAGAAACGATAGCTGACTAGGACTAGAAATACTGGTGAGACTGATCTGGGAAGCAGCCCAGGTTATAGGACTTTTTTTTTTTAACTTTCCAGGTAACTCTGAGATGTACTAAAGTCTGAAAACCACTGACCTAGGGGCAGGGTTCTCAAAGTATGGTCCCTTGTCCAGCAGCACCAGTCTCATTGGGGAACTTGTAAATTCCTGGGCCCTGCCCCAGACCTATTGAATCAGAAACTCTGGGCTGGGGCCCAGTACAGTCTGTTATAACAAGCCCTTCGGGTGATGCTGATGCTTGCTGGAGTTTGAGAACCGTGATCTAGGGCCTGGGAACTTTTGGCTTGTGATAACAGGGTCGGAAAGACTACCACCATGAATAACCATGACTATTCCTATCTGCCAGGGACTAAAAGATTTCCCAGAAGACAGGCTTTTAGGCTAAAATAGGACAGTCCTAGGCAGATTGGGATGGTTGGTCAACCGAAATCACGGAAGATTCATTTTTTATGGAAGTGGCACATAGTACGTTCCGTTGCCACAAATTCAGTGATTGGCTATACCTTACTACAGGGAAGGCTGACACAAATGTGGTCTAGCTGTGTGCCCAAGAGAAAAAGTGTCTTAGTAATGAGCTAGCCAGTCTCTGCCACAGCTCCTAACCACTCAGTAATGATCTCACTCTTTAAGTATGCACAGGGGATGCAACAGTCTAAAGATGCCTCTAAAAAGTGCTTGTTAGGAAAGGGTAGGTTCTTGCTCTCTGGGGATGCTCCACTTGCTGCTGACTTTTCTCTGCCAGTTCTTGGATTGTGACATCAGCATCTGGTATTAGCAGTTCAACAGGAAGGGAAAAAAAAAAACACAAAGCTCCCCCAGCAAGTCTGCTCCCTATTTGCAGGAGGGCTGCAGCTGGGATGCGACAGAGTGAGCATATGGCTTTAGGGAGGCCCATTTGGTTCACTTAGCAGAGTTCTGTGGCCTGTGAATGTTCAACACATTTTAACATTAAAGTCATCAGGCAGCTGGCCCAATTCCTGCCTCCCTGCTCTGGCTGTGAGGCTGGCTGTACGGAAACAGAGGCGTGAGCCAGATGATCTCTGGTGAGGCTGATGGACAGGAACAGAGCAAGGGTCTTTCTAAATGCATCACCAGCTCCAGAGCATCTCAATTCAGGCTTTATGCAAATGTCATGTCATTTGCTGAGGCAGGGAGTTTGTACTCCTTTGAATATGAGAACCGTCTCTTTCAGTCAGGGGGCTTCTTTGAGGCAGAGAGAAATTAGGACACATGCCAGGCAAACTTTGGCCTGCAATGAGGTTGAAAAGGCATGCTCTGGAGTAAATTTGAGTGAGATTTGGGTGGAAATACAATTGGGGCCCTTGGGTTGTCAAAGTTTTAGTAAGAGTCATTTTTTTCCTCCCTAGATAGAGCCCTGGAGCATCCTGATCTTTCAGATCTATGGACAGGGAGGCATTGTGGGTGGTTGACAGAGCACTGGACAAGAACCTAGAAGACATGAGCTCTAGCTGGTGCCCCACCACCACTCATGAATAGAGTAGCTCAGGGGTCACAGGGGCTGCTGAAGCCCTCTGAGTTACCAGGGTTTAGGCAATTATTGCGGGTAGAGACTGGGCATGGAAAAGGTTAGCTTCTGGAGGCTGTCTGTATTTCTCGGCTCATGACCCCTTCCTTGAATCGCTTCAACCTCTTGCTTCCATTCTCACATCTCCTTCTTCCTTTGACATCATTTCCTCCCTATTATAAGCACCTTGCAATCACAATGGACCCATCTGGATATTCTAGGAGAATCTCCACATCTCAAGATCCTTAATAATCATACCTGCAAGTCCCCTTTACCATATAAGGGAATATTCACAAGTTCTGGAGATTAGGACATGGATAAATTAGCTAGGAATCAGCTAACCATACTACCCTTCTTTCTCTTCATTCACAAATACTTATTGAGGATATTTTATGTGTCAGGTCCAGTGCCTGATGCAGGGGCTGTGGTGATGAGCAGAAACAGACAAGGCATCTGCCCCATGAGCTTACACTCTAGATGGGGACACGGACATAAATTAAAGAGTCACATGAATAAATGTAAAATTACATGACCATGGTACTGATACATGGGACTATAAGACTGTGTAATAGAGGGGTTTGCTCGATCTAATCTGTGGTGGGGAAGCAATGGACAGTTAAGTGGTTTCTAAAGGTTCTATGGAAGGCCACACAGACCATATTAGGAATTTTTGTCTTTGTCCCAAGAACAAAGAGGAACCATCGGAGTCTTTTAAGTAGGAGAGTATTATGACTAGATTTACATTAAAAAATTCCACTGTGTGGAGAATAGGTTGGAGGCAGGCTCTTGTAGCTGTCTGAGGAGAACTGAGGGTAGCCTGGATGAGCTGTGAGTCCTCGGCATGTAGGCAGCTTGGGGCTGGGTATATGAGAGATCTTTAGTCTCTTTCAGTTTTTCTCTTCTCTCTCTCTCTCTCTCTCTCTTCACCGTGCGCAGCAGTAATAGATTGTCTCAAGGTCAGATTCTAGAAGATTATTATAAGATTGAACACATTTATATCAACGCACTTTGAATATTACTTAAGACCTCTGTGGCAACTGAGAGGATGGCTAGATAGGGACAGTTCAATCCTCAAAAGAGGGTTCAGCTCTAGCATCTGTAGATTGAACTCAAAAATGCAATAATGTAGAGCTAGTCTGGAAAAAAGTGGTCTGTAGCCTACATAATTCAGAAGAGCTGAAAACCTCATATTAGAGTGGGGACTATGGGAGAATTAGATTACCTCAAATGATTTTTCAAGAGCACATGACAATGATTAAAGATATATGACTACCTAGGAATCATGTTCAATGTCAGGCATAATTTAAATGGAAATCAAGTAGATATGGGGGGTAGAATGGACACTCATTAGACAGAGCCAAAGTGATGGGCATTATAGATAGCCCAAAGTGTAGAAAGTATGATTGAGAGAAAAGGAGACTCAGGCACAATCTAATACCTCTAATCAAATATCCAAAGAGTTGTCACATGGAAGAAGGAATAGAATTCTTCTGTGTAACTCCAGAAGATGGCCTAAGACAAATTGATGAACATGACAAGATTTTAGATCAAAAGAAGAAAGAACATTCTAAAAATTAAATCTATCTAATAATAACGATTTAGGGGGAAGTCTTTGGAGAAATCATCTGTCAGAGTTATTTATTCAGATAACTGGGCTTCTAGTGTATACCGAGCACTGTTGGAGATATAGAGGTGAGGAAGACATGATTCCTGTCCCTTGGCATGTAATTTTGTAAGTCACACCAGACCTATGGCCATAATAATGGTAGAATATTTTATATAAAGAAGGATTTAAACAAGATACTTTGGCCTTACAAGGGTAGCAATCGTGTTAGCTTGACTTGGACAGACCAATGAAAGATGGGCACCAAGTTGAGGCTTGAGGACTAGAGGGGCTTGAGAATGGTCATTCCTTGGGAAAAAGAAGATCAGCAAAGTCCTGTGGGTGGGAATTTCAGGACACAGTCAGTGTACTGAATTGTCTTCTACAGCCAAGGACCAAAACCAACCAACCAACCAACCAAACAAATAAACAAACAAACATATAGGAAAACAACATAGAGAGGGTCTGTATGTGGAATGTGAGGGGCAATAGTAAACAGGTCATTTCATTCCCCCATCCTACTATGCCAATATTCTGTAAATGATTGCTTTCTGAGTTAAGTCATAATAGCAAAATGCAATGAATAAAAGCAAAAAATGTGTATTCTCAAAGAGGAAGAATGTCTCCCATGCCAGATTAAGACATGATTGATTGTGTTATCCTATCTAAATAAAGAGTTTCTCATTAGCCAGTCATGAAAGCATGACGGTTAGTCACTGAGCAAATGCTGGCAGTGCTCCTGTAGGCACAGTTCTGTGGAGAGGGGCCTTGACCCAAAGATGAGATGGATCTGGTTTTGATGGTATGTGTAGCTTAACTATGGAAATGATTGCTCAGCCTATGAAAACCTGATGCCCCAAAATGTACTGATCATAAAAACAAGTGGCCCCTGGTTCTTCCTCTATGCTCCAAAGAGTCTGCAGATGATTTAGATTCCCTTGCAGTTTTCATAAGGGGAAATAGCGTCCAGGCCTCTCAATGGCTCATCGGCTAGATGGTTTCTCTGTTTTTTTTTTTTTCATACATCTACTTTTTAGACAAATTTTGTCAGTAACTCTTCCTATGAGTCAATAATTTGTGGTCAGAGGGCAGCTCTGGGTCTTAGCTCTGTGAAACAGAGCCTGTGCTGTAATGAATTCACTGAGGCTCTGTCCTCTCTGTGGCCTCCGGGTGGCCACCTGGTTGGACTTTTCTATTGACAGCAACCTCTCCTCATGGCCATCTGTGACAGTCATTTGCTTATTTGCTTTCAGACCCATTACCTACCCTTCTCTTACTCTGTAATCTTTCCAGAAAACTTTAGTTCCCAGACTTCTAGCTCTGTTTAGCCAGTAGGGAATGCCAGTGGGAGACTGAAGGGAAGAGAGAAGGAGAAGCCTTGGTATATGCTATTGTTCCTCCATCACTCCAGTCCAAGGCTATCACAGCTCAAGCTTTTGTGGGATGGACCTTAGCTCCAGAGTTCTAGTAATTTTGCCTCTTCCCTTTGTCTCCAGTCCTGGGTGGCTGGTGATGGAGAGGGATAGCTGCCTCCTGCTGTGCCAGGCTCTTAGATGTCTCACTGTACCCCCACCATCTTTGTTCTTCCACCTTCTTTGTAATCAATTTTCTCTGTAAAATTTCCTCTTTTCATATCACCTGGACTGGCTTCTGTTTTCCTGTCTTAGCCTTGACTAAATCAACTTCCATTCAACTTCTAGATTACTTACACCATGGACCTTCAAATACTAGCCTGAAAGATTTGGAATTTAACCCAAGAGTCCATCTTTCTCATCTTGGAGCAGAAAATCATTGTACATTTTCTTGGGTAATCAATTTTATTTGTAGATTTGGGACAAACAAAATAACTATGACTTTTATACTAAGATAAACATGAATACATTATAGTGGAATAGTCACATGATTTTAAGATAAAGCAGGAGACTTCAGAGTATTTTTTCCCTTGTAAGAAGCCAACGAATATCCTTTTTGTTTCAAAGTGCTTTGGAGGAAAAGTGTCAAAAGTGCCACCATAGAACAGGGATTGACAAACTTTTTCTTTAAAGAGGCAGATAGTAAATATTTTATGCTTTGTAGGTCATATGATCCCTTTTGCAACTACTCAGCTTGGTTGTTAAAGCACCACAGCAGGCACAGACCCTACATAAATGAACAACAATGGCCATGTGTCAATAAAACTTCATTATAAAAACAAGCAGCAGGCTGGACCTCCCTCTGACCCTTATAAGAAGGCAGTTGGGTTAGAGGTTATTAGAGATTCCTAACAGATAATCACCTGATTGAAACCGTGATATGGAAAAATTGATAGTAGTGAGCAGGTTTACTCGGAAAAAAGGCCAGAGGCAGGACATCAGTTAAACGACTATCCTGGTGTTCAGGTCAAGAGGTCTGGCAAATCAAAACCAGGTGCAGGCAGTCAGGTTAGCTACTGACATGGTTCCTCATTACCCCAATCACAACTCAAATTTCTCCTCCTCTCAATGAATTTAGAGAACCCTTAGGCCATCATTACTCCATTCTTTTCCCTTGGTTTCTGCAACCTTTGCCAAAGCCACCTCTGTTGCCCTATTCTGTTCTCTGGCGCACCATGAGGAATAAAGTTGGGCTCAGAGCCACTGACCTTCCTGTTCAATTGATAGAGTGGCTCAGGGCTTCTCTTCCACTTTCCAATGCCTACTGCATTCCACAGGGGGCATCCCCAAACAAATAGAACTAATTAGTATTAGCAAAGAGATTCCTGTGGCTGAGGTGAGAGTCACCCAGAAGGGCAAGATATAATCACTGTTATATCTGTGGTTTACATAATGCCTGGTCCACCCTGAAATGATTTTTTAAGCCTTGGTAATTGGTGAATTACAGTGTGAGTGCTGAAAACCAGCTGTGGTTTTAAGTGCCTTGTACATTTTTGTAGGTGGTATAGAGCTGGGCGTAATGTTGATGGATATGTTTGGGAAATTACAGTCCAGGTTCCTGTGCAGCTGCTTTGAGGGAAAATCGGACAAAGGACATTTCTAAGCCGATGCACAGTTAGCAATTAGATGATTTAAAAAGTCATCTAATCAATATTTATGGCTGGATAAAGCAAAGATAATCTTTGTACTTCTGTGATCTTAGCAAAATCAGAACACCAATCTGAATTGCCTATAATAAGCTCCGAGGTTGAAGTTAAAGGACCCAGAAGGAGAAAACGAGAAAGAAGTCATAGTGTCTTGTACCTTGTAGGTGTTTAATAAGAGTTTGTGAATGAATGAGTGAATAAATGAGTGATACTACTGAGCTCCTATCTATTTCCAAGGACTCTTGCTTGAGAAAGAAGTTTTCACTGAGGATTATTAGACAACAGTGAGGCTCCCTCACTGACCAGATGTCCCCAGATTACCTACTTCAATAACTCGATGCATTTGTAAGAGATCCATCTACCTGACCTATTGGAGGATGACACCTTAACTACTATTGTCTGCCTAGTGCAAGTGAGCTCTCTAGAAGACTTCAGAGCAAAGGAACCAAATGCTTATTTGCTCCTCGTGCTGAGCTCATTACAGAAGAGCTCCTGTAACCTCCCAACTGTACTGTGTCATTATCATTTCTGTGTTATAACAGGGAAATGAATGCTCAGAAAGTGAAGTTATGCTTCCAAAGTCAGGTAGCTAGTAAGTGGCAGAGCTGAAGATTGATGCTCAAGTGTCTGTCACTCTAAACAGGTACTTGCCACTATCAAGGAATTGCAAACTAACAGCCTCATAAAGTGGTCTGTGGATGGGAGTTTTCGGATAGCAATTATTTTTCAACTTGAATTTCAATGTCCTTTGGAAGTGTGTGTACTCTTCACACACCTACCACTGGGTCCTACCACTCCTTGTTATTTTACAAAGGCTAATTTCTCACATTTGTCTTTTCTGTCCAGCCCTGAAGGTACATTTGCACCTTCTGTGGAATATGATGTATAGCCTCTTCATTTCCCCTCCAGCAGTCACACGGAACTTTCCTCCTGTGCCATTTTTGCACTCTAATGGAAGAATTCTTGTGTTTTCCTCTGGCCCTTTCTAACACTTCTCTCAGAGGCCAAAATGTCTAATTGCATCATGGGCTGTAGGTAGGAATCTTAACCATCTACACTCCATATTTATAACAGAAAAAAGATTATCCCTCAAATTAAATGGGTATGGTGTTCAATCCAGTATATAACTGGGGCAGTAGTGCCAAGATATCCATCAACACGAGAAATAAAACATTTGTACAAGGAAAGCTGCCAATCGAGGCTGGGCTGGAGGTGGGGGTGGAGGCCAGGAACCTGACAGGGTGAAAAAAGGATGTTGATGGATGTGACTTGAAAAGAGATGGAGAGGCAATGAACCTGAACTTTTAGCTGGGCTGTGGCAGACAGCTGGGCTGCACCAGACGGCTGGGCTGCTGATATAGCATGTCCCCTGTCCTCTCCCTCAGCCCTCCCCCAGGGAAGGGAGATTGGTACACAGAACTTTGACAGGTGCAAGCAATGCTGGAGTTGAAGGAGAGAGCTAGTACTTTTTTTTCTTGTCTTGTTGGCAGTCAACACATGATGATTCTTGATTTTCATGAATAAGGTAGGCTGACATTTCTCATAGAACCAAAAGCTATTCATGGTCTCCATCTTTTCGAAGGGAAATATCAAGAGAAAGCAATGGGCAATGGAAACAAATAGACAGTGTAATCCGTAGGCCCTCTTGGCTTCTAGTCCTTAGATGTTTCTTCTCCTAAAAGTGTGGCCAGGCCTCGCACTTACTTGTTTGTCTGAATTAGCAACAGGCCTCGAATAAAGCTGTCGTTCAGATAATCAGCTTTGTTCTCTATGCAGACATTCTGGCTTAGGGCTGAACATGGACTAATGCCCGTCTCAGGGAAGGACAATGATGACATTCATGAGTCAGCCTTAGTTCAGTACTGCTGCTGTCAAGGCTCATTATTTGTTGCTTTTGAGAGAGGTGCTTTGCTTGCAGCAAAGCTACCAACACCCATGGGTGAAGGGAAATGCATGTGGATTTGCCCCAATGTGTTTGAATTTTATATTATGCCTTACTAGTCAATAAGACTAGGGGTGGGGCAATGGCAAGGCAGCCATCTGCTGGCTGGCGAGGCAGGTGCTGAGCCCTGCCTCATTTGGCAGCAGCACGTACCTTCCTGTCCTCTCTCAGCCACACTAAGGAGGCTGCTCAGAGCTGGGGCAGAGAGGAGACTGGTCTGAAGTCCACATGACTTCCACATGGTGCTGTGAGGAACCATTAAGGAGCCATCCAACAGCACCAGCAGGGAGACTGATTCCTGACCTTGAAACCAGAGTTTTGGCTGGTGCAATCTTTCCAAGAACAATTTTGCAAAATGTATGAGATGCATTTATAATGTCAGGACACTTCGATACTTTAATCTTGTATCTATCAGGTAGAAAAAAGTCAGAGCTCCTTCGAAGGTGTGGTGAGGGGCAGTGGCTGGCTGAGACTCAGGGTCCTTCTTAGTGAATCTGTACTCTTACACTTCACAACTGGGAGCTGTTGGCAGCATAGCCAGTCTTTTCATGTGGGCACTGCACAAAGACTTCCCTTAGAAAAAAATAAAAATAGTTAAAGTTCCAAGTCAGGCTTTAAAGAGAGCTTTAACAATTTGTTTTTATAATTGTTCTTCCTAATTATGGACAATCTCTGGTATGAAACTCTCACATGCAATAGATGAAATAAGAAAAGTATTCATCAGAACCACCATTTCAGTATTCTGTTCAAGCCAGAAAGACAAGACAACAGCAAAAATCAATATAGCTTGTTCCAGTTCGATACATGACCAGGAACAGCATGTTCATCAACGTATGTGCATACGGTCAGCTTTGTTCTTGAGCATCTCTCTTTCGCAGAGTGAAACACTGAGGCAGAAGAATGGCAGGCAGTTCCCTGGGGCCCAGAGCAAGGAAAAGAACATTGGTAAAGAGATTGAAGTCAAGGCCTCATCTGGTCCAATCCCCAGCAAACAGCTGTTTGTCAGGTGTTTACATTCTACAGGCCTGGAGAAACTTAAGCAATTAAAAATAAAAGCCTCTATCCATCCGCAGCATTACTGGGGCCTAGCTGGTTTGCAACTTGTAACATGTTATTTATTTTTGGTTTTAATTGCTGGCAGTCCCAGAAACATTAGTGTTATATATAGTGCCGGGCTCAGCAGGAGTAATTAAAAGGCAGGGGCCCTCATGGTCGGTAGTAAAATACCACGTGCAGGCTGTTTAAGAAAAATGCGCCATCGATTTGCCATCAGCAAAACACAGAGTAGTAGGGAAGAACAGGGGAGAGATGCCAGGCAGAAAAATCACACCAAACAGAAAAGGTTTATACACAGGACAGTGTGTGCTGAGTTTTCAAAAAAATAGAACTGATTTGGATCAACCTTCTAAGTAGCACCATAGCTAGAAAGAAGAACCAAGGTTTATTGAATGCAATGCCAGGCACTTAAATCTACACAATCTCATATGAAACTCATGAGACCCCTTCCAGCCTGGTCTTCACATTCTTCTCCATCTCTATTACACAGAGCATATAACTGAGGTCAAAAAGTAAACCCAGCACAACATTTTCATTGACCCTCTCTGAGAAGCAGATCATTCCCTCCTACTTTTGCTCTGATGCTGATGGGGAGAGAGAAAGGAAATAGGAGGATGAGGGCAAAAGAAGAACATGAGTTCATGTGGAGACCTAGAAAGCGGGGGAAGAGCTGGCAGACACACTACATGTATTGTTTCATGCAATTATTGCTCATCACAAATATGGAGAATGAGCTCAAAGAATTTAGAAGGAGCTTTCCACAGCACATGAAATATGGTCCCATTTATGCACCTGTGGTACACACATAAATATACACATGTGTGATATGAACCTGTTTACATGTAACTCCACTCCTAGAATGATAGCGAAGCAGGAAGGGCTGACCCATATCCCTTACTTAAATTATTTTGTGGTTTCCCAAAACTTTATTTTGAACAATTTTCAACCATACAGGAATACTGAGGGCACATAGGAGGACAGTTTGGGCTGTAGGCATCTCTTATTATGAAACAATTTTCATTGGATGAACATAATAATAATAGTTAAAATTTAGCACATAACAAGTGCTAAATATTAAATGGGAACAGGCACTGCTCTAAGTGCTTTTCATGTGCTAACTCAGTTAATCCTCCTAACAACACTGTAAGGTTAATATTATTATCCTTGCTATATAGGAGAGGTAACTGAGGCACATATTATTAAGAAATTTGCTCAAACTCATACAACTAAGAAAGGATGGAACATGAATTGCAATGTAGACAGTCTAATTGCAGAGCAAGGTTCTTGACCACTGTACTACATTGGTTATGAGCAATTATTAACAACCTTTCAAGGATCCTGAATACTAGCATCTCAGGGGACTGGAAGCAAGGCAGCCTGGTGGGCTTGCCCATGGGTGATGATGTTCTATAGGTAGGCATGCCCCAGGTAGGGCAATAGGTTAGTGGTGAGGAGAGGCCCAGGTCATTTTGGAGGGCAGAGGCATCCTGACAATGGACCAAATGCTTAGGAAATGCTTGAGAAAGAGTTCAGGAAGGAGCCAAGAAGGGCAGCAGCTCCCTGAAACAGGGCCACTGCTTACAGTCGAATAGGTTGTGACCTGTATGAAGACACTTGGCTTAGAGCTGAATGGGGCTAAAGTTTAGTCCAGGCTTGGCTTGCCGAGATGTGTACTTGTGCGTCTATCCTAAGGACATCCAAAGAACCAGAGGATCCCCAAGCTATAGATCCTTGGAGCTCTATCTGCCCTGAGGGTGCCTACTTTCCAATTGCATAATGGAATCCTATGGACTAGCCCTCAGCCCAGACCTGCCAAAGAGAGTGCTGTTCCCCTGGAACTTACAAAGATGCCCAAAACCTAAGAATTCTTTTTCTTTGATCTTGACACTTCAGTTCAGTCTATCTCTATTAGTAGCTTAAGTGCCTGGCCAGAGGCCAGTGATGGACTCCTAAACCAGAGCTGTTGAAATAATGGGAGAATTAAAGAGAAAGAGACTTAAAATTTTCCCAGAGGACATGGTTCCATAGTGTAGTGGTTAGCATGTCTGCTTTACATGCAGAATGTCCTGGGTTCACACTCCCGTGGAGCCACAGTCCATGGCCTATGGCCATGCCACCCTGAATAAGCTCAATGTCTGATCTTGGAAGCTAAGCAGGGTTGGGCCTGGTTAGTACTTGGATGAGAGACCACCAAGGAAGACCAGGTGCTGTAGGCATAAATAATAATAATAATAATAATAATAATAATAATAATAAAAATTTGCCCAGAATTTTAAAATGTCATGTGTTGGGTCTCTCTAAAGTTTGATGACCTGTGGAAAAGCCCACATAGCAAACTTAGAGTTTTTATACCCAGGTTAAATTAATGTCAAGATGTGGAAGGATGTAAACATTAAGACACTAGCACCAACTCAGTGCATCAGCAAAATGAGAATCAAATGTGAGGTTGTCACATGTCAGGGAACAGGTCTCCCTGAGAAACTCAGGAAATACCTGGAGTACATGTTAATAGTCAGAGAGTCTGCAGGGGTTCCAAGGTCAGAGGCCTGCTTCTTAAAGGCCAGCCCTCTAAAGAACTTGGGTGAATGGAGACCTGGACTTTAGAAGGCTGCATGTAGCACCCACTCCCGGTCTATGAGTCCTGTGTCTCTTTCATCTTCATATCCTTTTCCCCTCTTCTTTCTCCAGCCAGTGCTTAGCATGGTGCCTGCCACAGACAAAGCCTCCTTGTTTGCTGCCTGGACTGTCTGTAGATTGTTGGTCTGTAACAGCTCCTTAGGGCTCTGTTATGTTTGGGTCTTCCCGGTACCAGCCCAGCAAGTGAGGGGACTGACCAAGAAGAGCATTGCCCACAGTTGAGTGTTCAAGGCTTGTCAGCTGGGTACCCTTAACAACCTAGTGTGGAAAAGCAAATGTAATTTCTTCTCTTGGTTTTGCCTCGAATGCACTGCAAATTGGAATCACTTTGTGTCCGGAGGCTCATTAAAAATGTTTCTGAAAGGCAATGCAGCCCATTAAGGCTCATTCTGAAGAGCTATTTTATTTTCTTCACATTCGTGTCTATATATGTTAAAGATCCAGTTCAATTTTTGAAAGTGCCAGATGTCTTGGCTCAACTACAGATCTAAGTCAGAACTCTTGGGGGATACCCTACTTGATAAGTTTCCCTCCCATTCTAAAAGCACAAGATTTTAGCCAAGGGAATTATTATTGCTGCTTAGAAATCAGAATTGCAGATTGAATTAATTTCATCAAAATCATTTTTTGTAAAATGACTGATCTCAAATTTTGGTGAATTTAACTGATCTAATTTTCCTTATTTGGTACCCATGGTAGTAGGGTAACTTTCTGGATGTACGCTAACTCTTAGGGTTTATCTCTAGAGTTCCCTCCTTCTTCCTCCTTTTTACTTCCCTCTTTTTCATCGCTTTCAATAATTGGCATTTTAGTTCCAAGTTATATTTGATCTTTAAAACAAACTAATGTAGTATATGGTCTCCAATTTTCTATGAGGAAGCAAAAGTAAAGTTAAGAAATAAGCCCAAGTTCTCCTGATGTTCAATAAGACCATGCCTCTCTTGTAATGGGCCAGGTCAAATTCTCTGAGGCCCTGAACAAGTGGTATCCTGGGAGATTAAGCTGGAGGGGGTGGGCGGCTCCTTGGGGTGGCTAGAAGCTGGTGAAGTCAATAGGACAAGTAGAATCTTGTGCAAGAAATTCTTCTGAGGGTCAGAAATATAGAGGCCTACTGGGTGCTCAGGGCCAATGGCAAGTGAGAGCCTGGAAAAGGATTACTCAGCCAAGAAAAGTTCGGAAAGCAAAAACAGCAAAAGAAGAGAGAAGGATACGAGGAGCAAGGGAGGAATGTTGCTGTCTGTGTGCCGATGCTGGGCTAAAACTGTATGAGGGTATCCACGCTTTTTTTTTTTTTTTTTGAGTCCTGGCCTTGCTAATGGATCTGCTTGGTTTAAATGGTCTTGCTAGATGCAATGGTATCACAATTATAACATTTAGGATAGAAATGAGACTTCCAGGCCCTTAAAGTTTTGGTGCTACAGAGCGGTCATAGGCTAGATAATACATTACCTGTTTTCCAAAGTTTTAGGTGGTGGATGTCTTTATTTGCTATTAGCAGTTGATCATTAAAATTTCCCAGGAAGGTAAGACCAGAGGCCTTTGAATCAAACCAACCAAATAAATGAACAAATAAAAAAAGGAATAAGCAATATCACAAGTTTTGTAAGACTTCCATAGGGAATAGAAATTCGAAAAATTGCAGAGGTTAATTAGGTCTTTAGAAATTACTTCCTCCAATTAAGCTCATTTTAACCAATGGAAGTAACCAAGAGCCCTAGTGACACCAGCTAGTTGGTGATAATTTCCTGGACTCAAGACTAGCTCTCTCCTGCCTATTTTGAGTTTCCTTATTGCTGCCTCTTTTAACAAAATTCTAATCTTTACCATCTTTACATTCTAATGATGTTTGTTTTTAACATAGATTCAAACTCTCAGTGGGACTACTCATTAGGAGTTCTGTACATTTGGAACACTATGTTTTATAACTGCCTGTGATGTAGGCAGAACCACCTTTCCTACCCTTTCAGAGTCATGGTCTTAAAAGAGGCTCATCTGCATCTACATGTACTTCCTCTCAGGTTTGATCTGGTGCTAGGAATGTTTGTCTCACAGTTAAATAGAGCAGAAGGGCCCAGTGGCTAATGGTCTTGGAGACAGCTATTTCTGGATACACATTTGAAATATGGCTGCTTCTTACTAGATATGTGAGCTACAAGTAATTTTCTTAACCTTTCAGTCACTGCAAAATAAGAAAGAAATCGGTGTCATCTCTTAGTGTTTGAGAGAGGTGTAAATGTAAAACATCCTTAGCACTGTGACTGGTACAGAATAGTAGTTCAAATGTATTGAGTAGTCTATGTTGTTATTATTTGTTCACTAGGGTAACTTAAATGTAAGGATTCAAGGTTTTTGTGAGGATATCAAAAAAATTGTCTCAAAGTGTTTTCCTTAAGACAAAGACACAGTAACACCTCATTTGTTCCTGACTTGCTACATGTATGACTTTAAGCAAATGTCTTATTCTGTCTGAGCCTCAGTTTTCTCAACCGTGTAATCAGGAAGATGCTTCCTGCAGTTGATGAGCAGTTTCAGGAAAGGCCTTGCTTACTCTCAGTAATTGACAACTCTGCCTCCCTCCCCTACCTTGTTAAACTCCTAAAATGATTCCCCAAAGATTTTTTTCCCCTATGAAAGATCCCTTCCTAGCAATTTGTCCTTCTCCTTCCCTACACATGGCAGTTGCTTGAGGATGACTTTGTCATTCTACCTCATGACCGTCTCCTTCCTGGGTGGGCCTGGGTTATTCTCTGGTCTGGCCCAGGGCCCACATCTTTTAGGAGAGACTCTAAGAAAGCATTACTATCACATTACTGGATGGGGAAGGGGTGTGAGAGCGGGTGGCCTTCATTAGAAGGAGTAGGCAGGGCTGGCCTCATGGATATGTTACGTGTACAGTCTCATAGGGCCCAAAAGGGCTCCCAATTGTTTTAATACTCTACTAATGCTGTCTTTAAATTCTTAACAATTTTTAATGTGTATTAAATTTTTAATAAATTTTGAATGTAGGGTTTCACATTTTCATTTTGAACTGGGCCCCACAAATTATGTAGCTGATCCTGAGTGAGGTGTATTGCAAAGACTAGGTGAGACTGGATTTATTGATCACTCCCTGCTTGAATAACCTAAGCACAGGGACAGGATTTACTGGTGGGGGGCAGGGGAGAAAGCATAAAGAGGGAGGGTATTTTCGAACCCGCAGTGAAAAGCACACCTTGGTAGCCATAGTGGGGGAAGACTTTGGGGCTGAAACTCACAGATCAGAGCTCCTCTTGGAAGGACCCTGTGAAAAACAGGAAAGGAGGAAGGTTCCTCAGCCTCTACGACAGCCAGGTGTTTATAAATGATCTTGTACCCTTTGGAGCAACTTGAAAGGTTTCCATTAGGAAGAGTTAAGTGAGTTTAACTCTGGCACAAGGAGCTTTCCAAGTTAGAGCCTACATGATTTCCTGAGCCTGGACAGATTGCAGATCTAACACTTATCACAGAAGCCAGGGGAATTGGCCAGTTGTGCTGGAGGTAGGCTCACTGATACTGATGGGGGCTCTAGGGGTCTTGGAGGACCACAGTACTTCACATTCCAAATTCCTGTTGAGTGTGGGTCTGCGAGGCTGGGAGGACTCCCTGGGCCCACTGGGGATATCAAGGGCCATTGAGTCATCAATGAAGACTCTGAGAAACTGAGTTTACTCATTACTCCCTCCTTAAATGACCCAAGGAGATCTCAGGTTCCTGCCTTACTCAACAATGCAGCTACTGCGAGGCAGTTCCTACTTTGAAACGACGTGTATACTATCGACGTGTATACTTATTCATGCAGCAACTACCTATAGTCAAATGATATATCTTTCCTTCCTGTTCAGGATTCTTAGTCTCCAGAACAAGATGATGTTACAACAGAGCTATTGCTGAGATAGATCTATACGTCTGAAAATATGATGTACTTACATATAATCAGCTTTACAAAGCAGGTGGATCTTTCAAATCAGATTTGTTGAGGATGTGTGGTATGCAGGATGATGTTCACTTGACAAATGGCTTTAGTGAAATTTCTTCATTGAGTTAACTCATCTGGTGTCTTAAAGTAGTTTCATTTATAAGAAAAATGATTGTATATTCCTTTTATTGAGAAACCTTTCATTATTGCATGGGATAAAATCTGTTATAGCAAAATGTGATGACAAAAGGATTATTACTGGTCTAAAAGGGCTCTTTATCAGGATTTTAACAGCTGGGCTTCAGAATGAGGTGAGGATAAAAAATAATACTAATTAAACAAGTACGCCACAGGTGAATTTTTGTGGAAAATAGTCAAACAATATGTAACTCATAGAGTAAAGCAGTTTGGACTGTCTTCTTTTAGATCATTTGATAAGTGTTTTCCTGTTTAATGAGTGTAAATATAGCCACACAAACTCAGATGTTCAAGAAATATTATGTTTTTAATTTTCTGTAACTCAGTGTAATATCGGATTCCAACCTTTCACCTTGTCCAGTTGACAGAAAATTTAATTGCAGACATTTTGGAGTTCCGTCATTGCATTGGGCCAAGTGATGGGTCTTAGGCCGTGCTTAAAGCATGGCAGGTGCCCTTAGGGTTTTGGTTATTGTTCCCTGCAGATTACTGCTCATTGTCTTTGCCCTCTTGGTCTTCCCAAATTATGGCTCTCTCTGCTGCCCCCTACTGCTCAGGGTAGGAAATTCAGCAAAGGCTGCAAATGCAGAGCCTAGGAACAAGCCCACACTGCTGCCTCTCCAAGTTTCTGCTGCATCCCTTGCAGGACTGCTGGGGAGTGGGACCTGGTTCCCAATCTGGAAACCTCAGGCTGCTCCCTTCACCCTCAGCCTGTAGGAAATGTCCTTTCTCTAGCTCTCTACCCTCAAGTGAGTTTTCTTGTTCCTTTGTTCAAAGACCCCACACTATTTCCTCATTGAGGTTTGCTATGTATTTTACACAATAAGAAGGATTCTTGGACAGCAGGCTACTTCTGTGTCTGCCCTACTCAAATCCCTGGCTATAGGAATTACAGAGCTTAGCTACCAGTTTGGGGTATGAAGAAAAAGAGATGAATGAATAGAGGAGAATACATATTGATTATCCACCCACTTGTGTTCTCATTTTCTATAAACATATCCTTCCCTAAAACTGTTCCTCCCATAGTTTTTCCCAACTCAGTTAATGGCCACTTCATTATTTCATTTGCTTCAGAAAAAACAAAAAACAAAAAACTAGAGCAACTGCTTTTTTCATACTTCACACTTACTCCGTGGCTAAATCCTGTTAACCCTGCCTTAAAAATGCAGTCAGAACTCAGTCAGTTCTCCCCAGTTCCCCTGCTATCGTCCTGGTCCAAGTCACCAGCACGTCTTGCTGGATCATTTTATTCACCTCCTAAATGGTCTCTCTGCTTCCCAATAATCTGTTCTCAACACAGCAGCCAGAGTGGCCAGGTGAAACAGAACTCAGATCATATCACGCTTCTGCCCAACGCTCCCTTGGCTTGTCGTCTCACTCAGGACAAAAGCTGATGTCTTCATAAGGACCCCTAGAGCTCTACATAAAGTGCCCCCTCTAGCTCTCTGTCTGATATCCTTCTGCTTCCCATTTTACTCTCTCTGCCCTATGCCAAGCATGGTACCCTTAGCACTGGCTAGTCCCTTTACCTGGAATGCTCACCTTAGATATCCACAACACCCTTACCTCCTTCAGGTCTCTGCTTTCTGTGTCGCCCTATTCAAATAGCAATGTCCCCTCCTCAGGCACTTCTTTTCCTCATACACTGCCTTATTTTTCTTCACACTCTCATCGTCATCTGATATATGGCATATCTTACTTGTTTATATATTTCATGTCTGTCTTGTTCCACTATATGGAAAATCTGGGAGCATAAGGACTTTTGTATTTTGTTCATTGTGGATGCTCAAGACACTGCCTGTCACATAATAGGAGCCCCATAGATAATTGTCAAATGAATGACTGAATGAGTGAATGATTGCACAGAGCAACAGTATTTCCTGCTCATGTTTTATATGAACTCAACTATATTATAGTGATGCTTCTACAATTTGCTATTTTTTTATGTTTAATAATAGATTTTGATGATGTTTCCATGATAGTGCATAAAGAAACACACCATTCTCTTTTAATGGCTGCAATAGGATTCCATGGTACAACTATAACAAAATGTGTTCAACCAATTTCCTACTGATGGACTCGTTTGCAATTTTTCTCTATTACTAACAATGCTGACTCTGTGTGCATTCAGAATATTTCTCTAGGATAAACACTCGGAAGTGGAATTGCTTGGTGAAAGAGGTGAAGCATAATTTGACAACCTCATTTGCATTTCTACTCTGTTTCCCCTCCTAGGTGAGAACGTCTATAATCCTGTACTTTCTTCTCCCTCCCTGATTTTTTCTTCCTTTAACCTTGGTGGGGAGAAAATTTCAATAATTTGCTGGTGGCAGTACAATTGGTGAGAAGATACTATTTTCAGCTGCTATGTACATGTGAGCCATGAGTTTTTGCAGAATCAGCTGTGATGGATTTTTCTCCTTCTCTCAACTCCTTTGGCATTTAAAATCTGTACTGCCCAAAATGGAGCTTGATTGTACATTCTCTCATATTGTTTCATGGAATTAATCTTACTTCTCAACTAGACAATTAACTCTTTGTTGGCAGAAGTGTGTCTGTTAGTCTTACAGACTTTTGCATTTCCCTCTGTGTCTAACTCAATGGTAATCATGTTGACAGTGTTCATTGGACACAAACAATTGTACCTTCAGTGCAAATGAACCTGTGGTTTACAGTGTAATGGTTTCAGAGTGACCAGAGAGCCTTGAGGGAAGAATTGAAGGTTTTTAGATAGACAAATCATAGGAGAATGTTCCAGACAGAGGAAAAAGAATATACAAACATCTAGAGTGTTGAGCAGGTATGGTGATGTTAGGGAGACCACAGTGATCCTCCACTATGAGCCTAGGTGAGGAATTGGTCAGAAATGAGTTGGGAGAGAGAGACCGAAGCTTACTTCTCATGAACTGTGACACCATAATAATTACTGAGAATGCTTTTGATTACAAGTGCTAGAAACCCACTGTACCTGGCTGAAGTGGAATGGAGAAGTCACTTGCCCCTATAATTTGGAATGGCTGGAGAAAAACAGGATAATCTGAATATTGGGGCTCCAGGCCACCAAAGCCCTCTCTACAATTTATGTCAATTTCTCAGCTTTATTATCATCAGATGAATGCTCTGTCTCATCTCAGACTCAAGTAAATGAATCCCAGGGAAAGAATTGAACTTGGACCTCTCTCTCCCTTTGGTCATTGTCAAACTTTTATTTGAACTCCATATTTTGTTGAAGAAAGAAGTTCCTCAGATCAAAGAGGACAAATAATGCAACCTGTGAAGCACCTTAAGATAGTATTTGCTGCAATCGATGATGGAAAGATTTGACTTTTCTTCAATGTTGAGAAATGAAGATGTAGAAGGACGTAACTTCTTATGGTTCCCTGAGGGGCCCCAATAACTCTAGATACCAATATTTGGCAGAGATGAAGTGCTTCATTAAAGAGAAACTTCTTGCTTTCCAAATCACTAACATTAAAAGCCATTTAAAGTTATTTTAGGATTATGAAGAGCCATTTCTGCCTCCAAGATGTGGCTTAAGTCTTTCCTTCAAGAAAGCCCCAAAGCAATCCTCTTGCACTAATGTGTGCTATTTCTTATGTAACCACTTGTTATCTTTGTATTCTTAGAAAACTGAGTGAAAGCTGAATTTATGCTCTTTATTTTTATATTTTTTGATTTCCTCTGTCTAGCTCCTAGTTTTTTAAATGCAAGGGTAATCGAATGCCTCTCTTGAGAAAACGGGCTGCTTCCATAAAAAAAGCTGGGGGGGAGGGGTACATAATTCTTGATTACTTCATTTTGAAATAGAAAAAATTGTATGCTGACAGGATGGTGCTGAAATTACCCTATAATAATTAGTATAATTTTGCAGGTTTGGAAAGAGCTTTATAGTATTTGGAGATCTTCAACTGATGTAATCTTATTTCATCCTAATAACAGCCTTGGGTGGGAAGTGGAGAAACTCCCATCCACATTTTGTAGATGAGGTGGCAACTGAGAATTGCACCTCGGAAGTCTTTTAGTTTTATCACTTCCCTTTTACATCTGATCTGTTCAAAAGCTAACTAAATGCCTCGAAGTGTCACAGCTACCCAGTGGCAAAACCAATGCAGGAACACAGGTTTCCACCCCACATTCAGGGCATTGCATCACAGAATACTGCCTCTAGGCCAATGTCTCAAGAGTTAGAAGCGAGTACATAATGAAAGACCTTCATCTCTGGCAGCACAGAGGGGTGCAAGGAAGCAGGAGAGATGGTGGCAACATAGCTGCCAGCCGCTGAGTTAAAATAAAAATCAAAAATGAAATAAGAGAAGTGACAGCAGAGAACATAATGAAGTATATAAACCTGGGTAAAGCGGTGCAATGGGTAATAAAAAGTGAAATAGAGTGGAGGGGGTGAGTGGATTGCAGTCACATATATCACAAGTGCATTAAGCGGAGGAGACAGGCAGGCAGGCAGGAGGAGCTAGTGAAGCCATCTCCTAGAACTCATTAAAGGAGTTTCCAAATGCTCTTGACGGGAGCTCACCAACCTCTGTGGTTCAAGGCTTGGCGGATTGGCCTTTATGCTCTTTTCACAAAGCTCTTTGTGCCTTCAGGATGGAGACTAACACTCGATTTCATATTAAGGCTTGAGTAGACATTATTTGATGTCAAGGTTACCGCCAATTTGTCTGAGCTTGCTGTGCCTCCCAAGGAGACCTCAGGTGCCACCCACCCTGGGCTTCCCTGGAACCCCAGGCATTTCCCATGACATTATATAAACCAGCACACTGGGTTTGAATTTCTTGGATGCTTCAAATTTGATACCACACAGAGTTCAACCAAAAGGCCATTTTACAATAGTTATTTTTAATGTGTTTTTTTTGAGGGGTGGGGGGAAATAATCTTTAACCAGGAGACAAAGAGCTCACACATAAATCTTCCTAAGCAAACCCGTGTAAAGTACTGATGCACTTTACAAGCTGTAAACTAGGCTTTTATTAGCCATTTATGAGCCATTTTTTATGATGCAAGTTTAATATTAAACAATAAAGTTCACAATGCACTTATAAAGACAGATAGACTCATTTACTTTATAATGCTTGACTTGGATGCCTGGCAAAAGCCAACTGTATCATGTCGTTTTGGCAAACTGGCCCAGTTGGGACTTTGGAAACTGGTGTAGAATTAGGTCTGGGAATTGACAGGCACTGGGGTATGTTGTAGGCGGGAGTGGAAGGGAACAATCAACTGCAGCCATAAAAATAAATGCACAAGCTGGGAGGTAATTTTTCTTCTGACTTTTCTGGAGCGTGAGGCCTTTATAGCCATTTAGGAAGGGAGTATTCTCTAGAGCAGCAATTCTTTTTTAGAGCAGCAGCCATATATTGCCATTTGATTTTGTGCAACGTACCTTCTTCCTAAGAGATCAGCATGGCTGGTATTTTTTTATTCAATGTGATGAAAATTAAGTTTGTTTTGAGAACTCAATGCCATGTAACTAAAATAATAGAAGATAACTGGGAGTGTGATCAATTTAGGATTGTAAATTTTATTTTCCCTAGGAAAGAAATATTTGGCATATGGAAAGCAGATAGCCCTTAGTGTACTTTATGCTGAATATATAAATTATCAATGGAAGATTATTCTAATCACAAGCCACACACTGTAGTAAATCTCAAGTTTTCTGTCTTTGAAACTTACATTTGAATACTGGCAGTTTTTATTTTTTGGGGGGGCGCGGAATTGGGGCACACTTGAAAGGATAAAAGACTCAACACTAAACAGCTTAACAGTAATCACAAAACACTAAACAGCTTAACAGTAATCACTCCTGGAGAACCACCCCATCCCTCTGGGCTGTAAAAGTACCCGCAGTTGCCCCACAGTATATTTGGTGGCCCTTACCACCAAACAGGTGACTTTATGACAAGAGTTTATTCCTTCGACATCTCTCTTGAGGCAAAGATTTCACATATTCCAGTATCCCCCATAATCTTTTCTGTTAATTTGTTCATTTTTGAGCCTCCGTCATGTGCCAGATTCTCTTCTAGGTACTGGAGATATACTGAGGAACTTAAACATTTACTAGAAATCTTCACGCATATAAGATTGTACTCTGCCATGCCCAGCGTCAAACCTGTGTTCAGCCCCATTTTCTCTTTGAAAATCATGATACTGATTCGTATAGGCACTTGTGGAAAAACTAAATTATACTTTTTGATAAGAACATGGTAGTATGTTTAATCCTCTCAGAGAAGATGATCGCTAAACACTGTGCTATGGTCTGTACTGGTTGCCTCCATATTTAAGGAGGTCTGGGGACTATTCTCACTCTGCCTCACATCCCTGTGGCTCCTGAAAACCCAAGCTTCCCAGACATCCATCATCTCTTGGTTCTTACTTGTATATTACCTTGTACAACTCAACTCCACCCATTTTCCCATGTCTCCCAAACCTTTCTGAAATATTCTCTGGATCACACATTCAGGTGGAGGTCGCCCTCTCTCATCCTCCAGGGGCGAATGCGTCGCTCTTTTCTCGCACTGACATCTCCGCACCATTTTTCTGGGAAGCTCCTGCTACCCGATCAGACTCCTTTCTTCCTTCTTCCTTACCTCCATTCCTCCCTCTTGTTCAATGATTCTTGAAAATTTGATTCACTGTCTTCCTCTCATTCCTATTCTTGTCATCATTTACCTGGATCTTCATATCCCCTTGTCTGGTGGTGGTCTAACTACTTGGAATCTTGGGACCTGATTTCCTTACTAACAATGATCCTTTCTTCCACCACTGTAGCCACTCTTCCATGGTTAATCTTTTTCAGTAACAACACACCGCCTCTGAAATCTCAATTTCAAGCATCCCTCCCTCTAATCACTACTTCCTATTCTTCCACTTTATCTCCTTTATTCACTCCTTTATAACAATTGCATTGTGAATGCCAATTCATTAATTCTAAAACTCTTTAATTCTCCTAACTCTTTGCTCCCTGATTTCTTCACGTCTCTAACAACCAAACCTATATAATTCTATAATCTGGGAAATATCCTTATGTATCTTACCTGGTTTTCTATCTTGGTTGTACTTAACCAATTGAACCCTATACTTGGTTAAGCTTAATGATCTACACCCACTTTGAGTTAATTTTTTATATAAGATAGTGGGATTTTTAAGTAATATTTATTGAATGGGTAATTAGATGAAACCAATGGCTTGCAGTACACCATTTGAGAACCACTACATAACTAAATGAAACTTAACAAGTTATACAGCAATCAAGGTTTAAGTTTTACAGCAGTAATCAACTTGAGTAGAGCAGGATACATCAATTGTGACTTTGGTTTAAGATTTGGCATAATGACTCTTGCTTGAGAGAACTTTTGGCATTTGGGCTTGTGTTCTCATTCAGTATAAGTTCTTTAATAGGAAAAGTTTTCCTCTTTGTAGGAAATTCTCAGAAAGCTACTATTCTGTATTTTAGTAACATAGGGTCTTGGTACTTCTTTTTGTAACTAAGTACAATTTGTAATCATGAAATCTTTCTCAAAACCACGGTGATGAGTAGAGAAATTTTCCATGAGCCAGAAACTTGGGACTCACGAGGGAAGTCCATTAATCCCATACTTTCAAGTTGAAAGATATGATAGACATTGAATTATATCCTAGGCAAATTATAATTAAAAAAACAAAGTTTTTCAGGTTAGCCTTTTTCTACTCTTCCTGCCTTTAGTGTTTGATTTCTCCCCATACAGACAAGGTGAGGGAGAAAATATCAAGACCCAGAGATGAAACTTAACCTTCTCTGCAGCTGACTGACAGGGTTAGTGCCACCACTGGTTGCTTTGCCTGCATTCAACAGAACGTTAATGCAATGTGCTTCCTAAGAGCAGAATCTGCTACAAAGCCAGCATGTCACAATATGTTTGATACAAGTATCAGATATCGCACTCAAGGCTGAGCTCTGAGAATTCAGAGATTTGATAGTGATGAATCAGACAAGAAACCTACTTTCAAGGGCATCAGAGTTTATGAAGGAGACATAATGTACTCAAGGTTCATCCATGTTTTAGTGTGCATCAGTACTACATTCCTTATTATTGCCAAATAATATTCCATTGCATGAATATGCCAGATTTTATATGTCTATTCATCAGTTGATGAACACAGGTCGTTTCCATTTTTTGAGTATTGTGAATAATGCTGCTGTGAACATTTGTGTACAAGTTTTTGCGTGGACATATGTTCTTTTTTCTTTCGAGTATGTGTCTAGGAGTGGAATTGCTGGGTCATATGGTAACTCTATGCTTAACCTTTTGAAGAGCTGCCAGACTGTTTTCCATAGTGTGTGCATCATTTACATCTCCATCAGTAGTATTTCATAAAACACTGATTCCAATTTCACCACATCCTCACCCATACCTGTTATTATCTGTCTTTTTGAAATTGATATCTCATTGTGGTTTTAATTTGCATTTCCTTGATGGCCAATATAGTTACGCATTCTTTCATGTGCTTATTGACCATTTTGTATCTTTGAAGAATTGTCTGTTCAAGATTTTGCCTATTTTTCAATTGGGTTATTTGTCTTATTATCTAGTTGTAGGAGTTCTTTATATACTCTAGATTTGCAAGTATTTCTCCTTTTTATGGGTTATCTTCACTTTCTTGATGGTGTCCTTTGTATCATGTAAGTTTTCATTCTGATGACGTCCCATTTGGTTGTGTTGCATAATTATTTTTGTACATTGTTAGATTTATATTGTAAAAATTTTGTTGAGGACTTTTGCATCTAAGTTCACGGTAGGTATGGTCTGTAGTTTTCTTTGTATGTACTGTTTTGTAATACTGCTCCCTCATAAAATGAGTTAGAAAGTATTGTCTCTTTTATTCCCTCTTCTATATTTGAAAGAGTTTGTGAAGGATTGGTGTTGATTCTTCTTTAAACATTTGAATTTGTATTTTCTTTGTGGGGAGTTGTTTGATTACTCAGTTTTCTTTACTTGTTTTAAGACTATTAAGATTTTTTTACTCCTTTTTGAGTCAAATTTGCTAGTTTGTTTCTTTCCAGGCATTTTTTTTCCATTTCATCTAGATTATCTAATTTGTTGGCATACACAAATTCACAGTATTCCCTTATAATCTTATTTTACTTCTGTCAGGTCAGTAGCCATAATCCGTTCTTCATTCCTGATTTGCGTAACATGAGTCTTCTTTTTCTTTTGGTCATTCTAGCTAAAGAGTTCAATTTTGTTCATCTTTTTAAGAACCAATTTTTGGTTTTGTTTATTTTCTCTCTGGTTTTCTAATCTCAATTCAGAATTGTTTCATTTGAATCCTTACTATTTCTTTCCTTCTGCTTGCTTTGGGTTTAGTTTACTGTCTTTGGTTAGTTTGGTGAGTGTGTGTGTGTGTGTGTGTAGTGTTACAAGTTAGAGCAATATGTTTTTTGAGATTTTTATTCTTTTGTAATTTACACATTTATAGCTATAAATTTCCCCCTATCTAAACATTACTTTGGCTTCAGTCAATAAATTTTGATATATTGTGTCTTCATTTTCATATCTCATAGTATTCTGTAATTTCCTTTGTGATTTCTTCTTCAACACATTGTTTATGTAGAAGAGTATTATTCAATGTCCACATATTTATAAACATATTTCTTTCGGTTATTAATTTATAATTTAATCGTGATTAGAGAACACACTTTACAATTTCAATCCTTCTAAATTGATTGAGGCTTGATTTATAGCTTTGCATATGGTCTATCTTGGGGCATGTTCCTTGTGCACTTAAAAATAATGTGTATTCTGCAGTTGTTGGGCAGAATGTTCCATATATGTCTGTTAGTTCTACTTAGTTTATACTGTTGCTCAAGTCTTTTTATTTCCTTATGGATCTCTTGCCTTGTTGTTTTGTCCAATACTGAAAATGGGAATATTGATGTCTCCAACTGTTATTGTTGAATTGTTTATCTTTCCTTTCAGTTCTGCCAGTTTTTGCTCCATGTAATTTTGGGCTCAGTTGTTAGCTACATATGTATTTATAACTGTTATATTTTCCTGATGAATTGAATTTTGTCTGATATTTGAATAGCTATTCAGTTGTCTATGGTTGATGTTTGAATAACATTTATTTCTTCATTCCTTTTACTTTTAACCTTTTTGTATCTTTGAATCTAAAGCTGTGTTTACTATAGGCAGCATATTATTGGATCTTGTTTGTTTATTCAGTCTGACAATCTCTGCCTTTATGCCAAACTGTTTAATCCAATCATGTTTAATGGTATTACTGATACAGTTTGGTCTATGTCTGCCATTATAGTTTTTGTTTTCTGTATGTCTCATGTCATTTTTTCATTCCTCTCTTCCTGCTTTAGTGCTTTCATTTCCACTAAGTGAATATTTTCCAGTGTAACATTTAATTCCCTCAATTTTTTTAAACACCTTATTTTAAGCGGGTGCTCTTAGTCTATCAGTATACATTAATAGTATACATTTTAACTTATCAGAATCTACTTCAGATTTATACTAACAATTCCATTTCTATATAGAAATATTACTCCAATATAGTTCTAGCTCCTCTTCTGTTTTTGTACTATTATAGTTACATATGTATATTATGCATATATGCTACAAGTGCAAAAATCATTGTAATAATTATTATTTTATATAATTTTATATCTTTTGCAGATGAGAGAAGAAATGAAAGCACACACATTTCTATTTATATAGTTTGTTATATTAATCTTCATATTTACAATTGTGGTTCTCTTCATCTGTTCCTATGGCCTTATTATCTAGTGTCATTTTCTTACTCCAGTACAGCTTTGCTCCTATCCACCACTTTTATACTTTTAATGGCAAACATATATTATATATTATAGGTCCAAAAATATAATTATATGCCTACTTTTATACTGTTGTTTTTAAAATCAGTTAATAGAAGGAAGGAGAAGAAGTATGCAAATTTTTTATTTACCTTTATCAGTTCTCTGTCGTATGTGTGTATGTATATATGTGTGTGTGTATCAAATTACTGTCTGGGGTCACCTACTTTCTGCCTGAAAAACTTCCTTTAATATTTCTTATTAGGCAAGTCTGTGAGCAACAAATTTTCTGTTTTGGTTTTTTTTTTTTTTGCTTACCTGGTAATGTCTTTATTTAGTCTTTCTTCTACACAAATTTTTCTGTTGACATAAAATTCTTGTTTGATAGGTGCTCATTTTTTTCTCTCAGTACTTTGACTATGTCATCTAACTACCTTCTGGCCTTTGCTGTTTCTGATGAGAAGTTAGCTTCTACTCTCTGGGACTATTTTATATGTGGTAAGTCATTTTTCTCTTGCTACTCTCAAGATTTTCTTTGTTTCGTATTTCTACATTTTTATTGACATGTCTGGGTGTGGATCACTATGCCAGTATTCTACTTGGATTAGAGTTCATTGAGTTTCTTAAGTGTTAGAATAAAGGTTTTATTCAAATCTTGGAAGTTTTCTTTCACTCATTACTTTTAAAAACTTTTTTTATTTCTTTATTGATATTTTCTATTTGATGAGATACTGTCATCATGCCTTTCTTTACTTCTTTAGTTATGGTTTCCTTTAGTTTTTTGAAAATATTTATAAAAACTACTTTGAATCTTTGTCGACTTATTGATATTCTGGGACCTCCCAAAGGCTAATTCTGTTACCTGCTTTTTTCCCCTTGTAAATGGATTACACTTACCTTTTTCTTTGTATGTCTCATAATTTTTTGTTGAAAGCTGGACATTTTTATTATATGTTGTAGCAACTTTAGATACTAATATTCCTACTTTCTCTCCAGTGCTTGTTATTTTTTTGTGTGTGTACTTATTTGTTTTTGTGTGTGCTTATTTCTTTTTGTGACTTGACTAGACTATGTCAGTAAAACTTACTGTCCTCACAGTGTGTGGCCTCTGATCTAGTCTCAGTTACTAAAAAAGTGTTAAATGAACAAATACATAAATAAATTTCAATTTCTATTCTTAATCATTTTTAGAAGAAACCTCTCTTTTAGATTGCACATATATTTTACTTACCCACATTTGAGAACATTTTTGTTTGCTTAATATTAGTTTATTTCATTGAATATGCAGAGGAAAAGCATAAATGACACCACTAAGTCCCACTCTAGTTTGAACAGAGTCTGTCTACTGTTCTATTTAACATTAAGTTTTCATTAAACATTTTCTTTTCTCAGGTCCACATGGTTTAGCTTTAAAAGCACAGTACCACTGAATGGAAAACTTGTTTTAAATTTTATCTCTTGAATTCATTGTGTGCCTGGAGTACTAGTTGATATATCAGCAACATGGCATAATAATATTTTTCCTTCCTGCCTTAAAAGAATTTTAGGTGCTTAAAATTATATCATATGTATAATGAAGCCTGAGTTGTTTGTTTCTCTTAGATAATATTTGTCCATTGAAAAAGAAGAAAAATCATTAGTGAAAAATGCTCTGTTGGTCATTGCTTTCATTAGCTTCTGTCAAGTGGAGTCAAAATATTATATGAGCAGCCTCAATTTTATCTCATTTCCAAGTTGTTTATGACCAGGATGTGGAGAACATTAGATGGTAGAGTCCAGAATTAAGAGTACTTATGCTTCTGAGATGGGTTCTAGTCTCTAGTACCTACGTTTTGAACCACTTTCATCACCATGTAATTCTTATTATTCATAATAATACGGATAATATGTAACACAGAGTGATTAAATAATTCATTGGTTAGGAAAAGGAAGAGCTGAAAGTAAAACCGTGGTCTTCGTGATTTCAAAGCCCAAAATACTACCATTTCTACTTTATGCCATTTTCACTACACTCTATTCTGACTTAATTTCTTTGTCATTACAGGTTCTTGAAGTACCTGGAACCCTACCTCCTTGCCTACTTAGCTGGAACAATAGCACTCAAAATCATAGCTGGCAGTCACCTCTTTCGGGAGTCCTTTGGGTCTTTAACTGCGTAACAGTGACATCTGGTACAATGATTGGGGTCCTGCTGTCAGTTAACTCTGGCTGAGATTGTTGGTTGTTCCTTAGATTTGGTTATTTTGCCCTATCCACTCTTCCCTGGACACGGGTTGGAGCTTGCCTGGTTGTTGTCATAAGTACCACCCTCTACAACTAGGTTTATTTCCTCGGCCACTTTTTAGTATTTAAACACATGAATATAGCCATCCATTATTAATTGGATGCTGCATCCGTGGGGCATAATATCAGGCACCCAGTAGCAATCTAGTTTTATTTAACAAAGCACCCTTTTGCCATTCTCTGAGGGCCCAGTAGACCGATTGATCTTGTTATCCCACTTATCTGGCTAAGGGTTTGGTGAGTGACCAAATAAGGCCAACTAGGTTCTCCCAGAACAAGACACTGGGTGGTGAAGTGGTGTCTGGATATACCTGAACTGAGATGTTGAAATAGCGTCACGCTAAAAGTCCATCGTGAAATACCCCGAAATGCCATGGTTCCTGCCCTTCCTAAGGCCTGGTGTGTCTGCTGTCCGATTTTGTGACACAGTCAGCACAAATTCTTATCCATAAATTCCCTTTATTACTTAAATTCACCAGTGATAGATAGATAAATGGATTAAAGACATTTTTATCTTTGTCAGATATATTAAATATCTGATATATTAAATATATTAAATATGTATATTTATGTTTTAACTATGTTATTTAAAAAAGCAAAAGTTTTAAATTTTGATGATGCCAATTTTATCAATTTTTTAATGCTTTTTGTACCTTTGGAAAGAAATTTTTGCCTAACCCAATGTCATGAAGATTTTATTCTAGGTTTTCCTTTTAGAAATTATATAATTTTATATCTAATTTTCAGGTCTATCATCCAATTTAAATTATTTTATTTGTATGATGTGTGGTAGGTTTATTTTTTTCCATACCAATAACCAATTGTTTCAGCAACATTTACCAAAAAGGCTAAATATTCTCCATTGATACTTTTATCTAAAACCAATTGGGCATAAATGTATGGGTCTATTTCTTAACTCTCCTCCATTCTATTGATCTTCATTTCTATCTTTTTTGCTAGTTCTACGCTATTATGATTAGAGTAAATTTATAGTAAGTATTACAATTAAGATATGTAAGTCAAATTCTTTTAGCTACTCTAAACTTTTTGACATTTCATATAAATTTTGAAAAATATTTTTATTTTTCAATTATAATTGGCATACAATATTATACTAGTTTCTGGTGTACAACATACTGACTAGACATTTATACAACTTACAAAATGATCACCTCGATAAAACCCATCTGACACCATACTTAGTTATTACAATATCATTGACTATATTCCTTATGCTATACTTTACACCCTCCTGACTATTTTGTAACTTCTAATTTGTACTTCTTAATCCCTTCCCCTTTTTCACCCATACACCTAAACACCCCTTCCATCTGGCAACTCTCAAAATATTTTCTGTATCTGAGTTTGTTTCTGTTTTGTTTGTCCTTAGATTCCACATGTAAATGAAGTCATATTGCATTTGTCTTTCTCTGTCTTACTCCACTCAACTCAATACCCTCTAGTTCCATCCATGTAGCAAATGGCAAGATTTCATTTTTTTTCTATCGTCAAGTAATAGTACATTATATATGTACCACCTCTTCTTTATTCATTTATCTCCTGATGGACATCTATGTTGCCTCCATATCTCAGCTATTGTAAATAATGCTGCAATGAATATATGGATACAGATGTCCCTTCAAAGTAATATGTTGGGTTTCTTTGGATAAATAACCAGAAGTGGGACTATTGGGTCCTTCCTTGTCTCTTATCACAGTCTTTGTTTTAATGTCTATTTTTTCTGGTATAAGTATTACTACCTCAGATTTTTTTCTTCATTTCCATTTTCATGAAATATCTCTTTCTATCCCTCTACTTTCAGTCTGTGTGTGTCTTTTGATTTTAAGTGAGTCTCTTGTAGGCAACATATGTAAGGGTCTTGTTTTCTTATTCATTTGGACACCCTATTTTTTGATTAGAGCATTTAAATTTTTTACATTTGAAGTAATTGTTGATATGTAGTTATTGCCATTTTATTATTCATATTTTATATATTTTTTTCTTCTTAAAAAAATCTCTTTAACATTTCTTGTAATACTGATTTGATGTTGATGAACTCCTTTAACTTTATCTGGTCTGAGTAGCTCTTTATCTGTTCGTTGATTCTAAATGACAGCTTTGCTGGGTAGAGTAGTCTTGGTTATAGATCCTTGCTTTTCATCACTTTGAATATTTCCTGCCAATCCCTTCTGGCCTGAAAAGTTTCTGCTGAGATATCAGCTGACAGTCTTATGGGAGCTCCTTTGTATGTAACTAACTGCTTTTCTCTTGCTGCTTTTAAGATTTTCTCTTTGTCTTTAACCTTTGGCATTTTAATGATGATGTGTCTTGGTGTGGGCCTCTTTGGGTTCATTTTGTTTGGAGCTCTCTGTGCTTTCTGGGCTTGTCTATTCCTTTTGCCAGGCTAGAGAAGTTTTCTGTCATTATTTCTTCAAATAAGTTTTTGATTTCTTGCTCAGTCTCTCTTCCTTCTAGTGTCCCTATGATGGGAATGTTGCTACAGTTGATGTTTCAGAGGCCCCTTAAAGTATCCTCATTTTTTGGATTATTTTTTCTTGTTCCTTTTCTGATTAGGTGTTTTCTCCTACCTTATCTTCTGAATCACTGATTTGGTCTCTACTTCATCTAATCTGTTGATTCTCTCTAATGTACTCTTCATTGTAGTTATTGTATTCTTCATTTCTGACTTTTTTTTTGTTTTCTATCTCCATTTTTATGTTTTCTATCTCTTTGTTAAAGTTCTCACTGAGTTCATCTACTCTTCCCTTAAGTTCATTGAGCATCCTTATAACCAGTGTTTTGAACTCTGCATCTGGTATATTGCTTGTCTCCATTTTGTTCAGCTATTTTTCTGGGGCTTTGTACTGTTCTTTAATTTGGGACATGTTTCTTTGTATTCCCATTTTGGCTCCCTCCTTGTGTTTCTTTCTATGTATTAGGTAAGGGTCCTAAGTCTCCAGGTTTTTGTAGAGTAGACTTATATAGTAGATGTCCTGTAGAACCCAGTGGAACAATCTTCCTTAATCACCTGAGCCAGGTGATATAGGTGTGTGAGTTGTGTCTGCCCTCCTGCTATAGTTCAGCTTTAGTTGCTGTTCGCATGTCAGTAGGAGGGATTGACCCATGGGCTGATTGGTTGTGAGGACTAGCTGGTGATGGGCTGACCCTACGGAACAGGATTCACTTTAGTACAGCTCTGGTGCCTGCCCCATCTGCCTTTTGGGTTTCTCCTCTGCAGATGCAGTCCTAGATGGTGCTCTAGCTCTAGTCGAAGTTGGCCACTGGGCATGCAGGCCCAAAGGTCTCCTGAGAGAGGCCCAGCCACAGGCCAAATTCAGCTCTAGTCTGTGCACTGCCAAGGGTCACCTGACAATAGTCACCAGGCAATCTGCTGATGGCCATAACCCGTGCTGTTCTTAGAGGTACCTCAGGAGGCCAAGACATGAACCGAGGTTGGCTGTCACTAGTGCCAGGCTTGGGGCTGCTCAGCAAGAGGTTCAGGGCACAGACATTGCTTGTTTGGGTTCTTGAAACTTTGAGCCAAGACAGGCCATTTGTATGAGAAAAATGACTGGAGGCAGCTGGATGGGCCTGCACTTTGGGAGGGGTGGGGTCATCTGGGTAGAGTGACCCGTGTTAGCCAGGTTGATGGAGCTCAGATATGGTGGCTTCTGTGTCCCCACATCAGTGAGGTAAGACTGAACAAAGGAAAAATGCCTTCTGCCAGCACTTCTGCCTGGGAGAAAGCCATTCCTCCAGCCCTCCCACTGAAGCCAGACAATCCAGTTCCTCCCCATATGTCCCTGGCACTACTCGGACAGCTGCCCTAGCACTTGAGCTCAGACTGAGAGAGTCTGTCATGGAGCAAGTCCATGAGCAGGCACTTTAAGAGAAATGTTTGTGACTCCTGCAGCCCTCTGTTTCACTCAGCCAGAATCTCCACTGGTTTTCACAGCCAGAAATTGTGGGGATATCTCCCCCTGACACTGGAACCCTGGGTCAGGGATGTCAGTGTGGAGCTGGGACCTCTTACTCCTCCAGGGGGCTTCTGCAGCCAAGATATCTCTCTGAATTCTCAACTGCCACATGTGGTTGTGGGACCAGTCCATTTTGCATCTCCACCTCCCCCCGATCAGTCTCAAGGTGGTCTACTCTGTATGTCCCTAGTAGGACTTCTGTTCAGCCAGACCTCAAGCAACTCCCAATGGTTGTTTTGTAGTTTAGTTACATTCTGATGTGGTTGTGAGAGAAGGCGAACACAGTGTCTACCCATTATGCCATCTTAACCAGAAGTCTCCTCCATCCAAATTTTTTAATCAGCTTGTCAATTTCTTCAAAAGACACTAATGTTATTTTTCTTGGGATTATTTTGAATTTATAGACTAATTTGGGAAAAATTGCGATATAAGCAATATTTAAGTTTTTAAAGCTATTTACATTGCACGTCCATTCATTTAAGACTCCTTTAAGTTGCCTCAGCAATCTTTTAAAGTTTTTAGTATAAACTTTTGTACACTTTTCATTAAATTTATCCATAAGTATTTGTGTTGCTGCAGATTCTAGGTACCAAGGTAAAGGATACAAAGCTTGGGCAATTGGAAGAAAATGCAGGGAGCCATAGGCAACTGCGACATAGTTCTTTCTTCTAGTAAGGGCACAGCCAGCCTAGCAAGGTGGCAGCATCTTTTTATACACAGGTTAAACAATAGTGGCACACTGCCAGATTACAGAAGCCTGCACATGCGCACCAGACATATGGTTACATGAGGGGAGAAATGCTGACTCACTTCCGCTTAGAAGTTAGCTGCCAAGGATGTTGGGACGGAGCCTGACTATAGCCATCTTTCTTTCTCCTCACACTCTACCCCTTTAGGGTTCTTCCCTTACACCTAATAGGCTTGGCAAGTGACCGCTGCAGGAGGGCAGAACTCTGTATCCATAGGTCACAACAACAATACAGGGAACAACAACACACCACAAGGAGCCAGGCTTCATCTCCTAGGAGAGCTAAGATCCAACGCCTAGTGGACATTAGGCTTGCCCACCACTGCTGCAGAGTATCCCCAGTGAGCTGCTGGACTTCCTTTATTTCTTGGGAGAGACCTGCCAAGACTTGTGAGATGTGCTGGTGGTTTGTGATATAAACACAACATTCAGTGTGGAGAACAGCGCAAGTGCCTCCTTGGGCGGCAGTTAAAATATCCAAAGCCATATGATTTTGCAATATTACTTTTCTAATTTGATTTACTTCATCAGTTACTAGACCAAAGGTTTTATGAATATAATTCAAGGCTCAAGCAGTATGTTCTGCCAAAGCTGTCACTTGTATTTCAACTACCACATCACTTGCTGCAGGCAGAAAGATGGCTAAGGGGTAATACCATTATGGGGTCCATTTAGTATGGTCTTGTTACGAAGAATATGCGTCCAAATTTGTGGGGTACAATGGGAGTATCTACCACACAGTTGCTGGCAAATATGGGCATCCCCAAGTACAATGGCCTTTCCAATTCAAGGGAGTATAGGGCCATCCATGGGTCCCACATACTCATAGGCTTCTTGGGGGTAAAATCATAGTTGGATGGGTGCCAGTATACTTTTGTCCTGTCCACCAATGCGTGGTGGATGAGATAGTAGTTATATTTTGGCATAGGGGACATAGCATCCACCCTAACAGTCAGGACTCTCTATTTCTTTCAGGACAATGGAGCACACTCCTATTCACCTCCACCCCTTCACTAGTCAGCCATGACCATCCATCATGTACTGAGTACTCCAGAAAGGGTTTATCCGGTCCATGCTAAGTCCTTCTTTGTGTATCCACTCTAGTATGAATGATGGTACAGTCAGGTGACTGGGGTCCCCAGTGGGTCAGCCGATCCCATGCTGTGACATCAGCTGCATGTATATGCCAGGGCAGTCCTACAGAGGTGCTGACAGGAAATTTCGTGTAGACTCAACAGTGTGCGACATTCATGATTGTGGCATAGGTATGTGCCCAATCAACCAGTGTCTTAAGGTTGGAAAGAAAGGGAGGACAATGGTACCAACACAGGTAAGTCTTTTACATCAGGCAAGATACATGCTAACATCTTATCTTGTGATAAGATTGTTGCCACTCAGGGGGGCGGCCTAGTCATTGGTACCATACCAGTTCCCTTGTGGAATTGATCCCACTGTGTCAGTATGACACAATATTAGAGAACTCATGGTAGACCCCAGTGACAACACAAAGGTTTCCCTTAGGATGGTGTATTCTTCATCCGTCTTCTGTGAATATCTCACAGTAATTTGTGGTGGCCAGTCAGCCGTTACCCAAGGAATGACGCGCAAGTTTACCTCTATCCCCTTGCCCCGTGGGGCTATGCGGAGCCTTTATTTTTCATGGCCAAGTCCATTGCACTGTTTCTCCCCTTTTCAGACAAGTAGGGTCAGGTAGGAGTATGTTACCATTGAGTCCATGACCAGGTTTCAACAAAGTTTCAGTAGTAGTCACTTGTAATTGAATTGAGGCCGTGGCCCTACGTAATAGCAGCTCTACTGGGAAGGGACCTCCTGCTCAAGGTTGGTCATTCAGGACCTGCAACATGTCCCACAGGCAGGACTATAAACCTTGTAGTCCTGGAGGATTGACAGTTACTCATAGGCATTGTTTCAACAGCCTGTTGTACCACTCAATCATGTCTGCTGCCTGGGGATTATATGGAGCACTCCATTTCCATTGAATATCCATTTGCTTGGCCCATGTTTGGACCTCATGCCCGGTAAAATGAGTTCCTTGTTCACTTTCTACTACTAACAGCCTACCATAAAAAATATATAAGCGTTTGAGAGCTTGGACAGTATGTTTTTGGTCTGTGGCCGCAGAGAGCCATGCAAACGATAACCCAGTGGTTGTGTCTACTGCTGTAAGGGCATAAGCTGCCCCTTGAGCTTTTGGAAGAGGTCCTGTGTAATCTATCTGCCATGTGCCCCTTCCCCTTGGTACTTGCACATGCTCCCGCTTCATGCGGCAAGGTTGCAGCGTATCCTGTCTGCACACCGGACTTTTGGTGGAGGCATCTCTGACATCTTCCCACTTCAGGGGAAAGTTCCACTGTTGCTTCACTGTCCACATAGTTTTAGCACCATGTGCTGTAATTGTCTGTGGAGCCAGTGTGCCACTTCAGTGGCAGGAGCCTTTTCAAGCCTTTGCACACACAATAGTGCATCTGCCTCATCATTGCCTGGAGTTACCAAAGGGACATGACCTGTAACATGATACACAGTTACGTCCTTCCCATGTCCTGTCTCCCATAGGTCTTGCCACATGGCTTGTCCCTATAAGGGACTATGGCCCACTTGCCAGTTTTGCTATTTCCACATAGGCAACCATAATGTTAAGCCTTTGAACACTGCCCAACTGTCGGTACAAATAGTCAAGGGGCCATCTTCATGGGCTGTAACCATCTATACAGCCTGAAGTTCAGCCCATTGGCTGCTTTGGCCTGTACCTGTATCATATCAAATGTGGTCAGTAATTGGTTGCACCCCTATAGCTACCTGCTTAGCTCCCTGCACCCTTCTGGACCTATCTGTGTACTACACATCAGCAGGTATGGGCAGCTTCCCTTCTTTCTAGGGGGACACTTCTAAATTTGTAGGAACTGCAATATTCAGTATATTGTCAATGGTAAACTCAACTGGACCTAAAATCATCTATAATTCCATGGCCAGAGGGCTAGCAGCTATGGCACTCCATTGTTCCAGATAAGTACCCCATTTCGTCAGGGTAGAGGTTTGGGCCACCTCTGTTTTGGGGGCCTGTATTCATGTGCATAACCAACCTTATGTAGGGTAAGTGGTGTGCTACTACACTTTGGCCATGCCAGTCACTGCCTCACTAGCCTGCAAGGCTGCATATACAGTCGCTAATTGCTTCACAATTAGAGAGTACAGGCTCTCTGTGTCTTTCCATAGTTGGAACCAAAAACCCACTGGCGTTCTAGTTTTTTCTGAAGGTTGTCATAGGCCTCAGCTATATTCTTCTGCTGTTACATGCACATCCAATTCAAAGGTTGGTTATGCACATGAATACAGGCCTCCAAAACAGAGGTGGCCCAAACCTCTACCCTGACGAAATGGGATACCTATCTGGAACAATGGAGTGCCATAGCTGCTAGCCCTCTGGCCATGGGCTTGGGCTTGCTGCACCTCCTGCTTGGTGGCAGTAAACGCCTTCTCTACTGTTTCATCTTAGTCCCAAGTAGCTCCCAAGCTCCCTTGATCAGGTCATACAACAGCTGTGCCAGCTGTACTAAGTGAGGCACAAACACTCTCCAGTGTCCCAAAAGGCCCACATAACTCTGCAATTCTTTAACTGTAGTGGGTTATGGATACACTTGCATCTTATCAATTATAGCATCAGAGATAACTTTCTTCTTACTCGATCAAACAACACCCAAGAATCTGACAGATAAAACAGGTCTCTGAACCTTGGCTGCATTTATTGTCCAGCCACGTTTTCACGTGCTGCAACAGTGCTGGCACCACTTGTTCTAGATCTGTAAGGGAAGCAGAGGTTAACATGATATCATTAAATTAATGAAACAATTCCACCATTGCCAGTTCGGTCCAGGTTGCCAGATCCTGGGCCACCAACCTATGGCAAATGGTTGGGCTAGGTAGGTAGCCTTGAGGTAATACCACAAAAGTCCATTGTCTTCTTTCCCACATTAAGGCAAATTGGTCTTGACTTTCAGGAGCTATCAATAGATAAAAAAGTGTTAGCCAAATCCAAGACATAATGATACGTCCCCAGTCTTATGACTAGTTGATCCATTAGATCATGAATGGATGGTATCCCTGCATGTGGGGAAGTCACTTTATTAAAATCTCGATAGTCCACAGTCATCCTCCATGAGCCATCAAACAGGGGCATTGTAAGGACTATGGGTCAGGTGCACAATCTGAGATTTCTCCAATTCCTGAGCTGTAGCCCTGATTTCATCATGTCCATCAAGCAAGCGATATTGCTTAACATTGACAATGCATCTTGGTTCTGGCACTTTCTGTGGCTGGTGATGAGTATGTCCCCACACTATAGTCTTCACCACCTGGACTCGCAGATGGGATCCACCAACAGGGGTCTGTAGATTGAGCCCTTGCAACACATCCACCCCTAGGATATACTCAAGCACCAGAGAAACGTACACTTTGTACGAATGTGGAGGCAAATGTCCTATTCCAAGAGACAAAGTCACAGCCTTGGTCTCAATAGTCTTACCCCCATAGCCATCTATATAGGTGGCTTGTCCAGGGAATCTTTCTGGATTTTCATAGATAAGACTGTAGTGTGTCTTGATATCCACCAGTGCTAGGTAGGACTCTATGCACATTGCATGGGGACTAATGGACTGCCAATTCCATGTACGGCCCCTGGTCCCCACCTATCCCCACAAAACGAGCACCTCGGCCTTCCCCCTAATCATATAGGGTCAAAAGAGTGTCCTGGGGTTTCAAAAAGTTCTTCAAAGCCACAGGCATAGCTCTTTTGGTGGGCAGTTTCTGCCCACACCTGAATTGCTGCTCAGGTTTCAACTGCCTCCATGACTCTAGCAACACTGCTTTAGGCTGGCAGTCTATCTTGTCTTGGTTGACTCCTGCAGCTAGTAAACCAGTCCACATTTGGGTTCGGGTCACCCAAACAGGACTCTACCCAAGGCCTTTCTTTTTCTTCTCGGCCCTCAGGGATCTGGTCGTTACCGCCCTGACACTTCTGTCCCTGCCTCATGCCCTCTCTCCCCTACATCTCCCAGAGCAGCCATTGCTATAGTCACTTCATGTTTACGTTCCTCATGTAGAGAGCCAGAGTAGCAACCAAGGAGCCAAAAGTGGAGGACAGGGTGGTCCCTACACTAGGTCTCACATGCCAGTCATAAACTGTTCATCATCTGGTCCCTGCATATTCAAATTAAACATAGTTTGTCGCATACCTAGTTCGCAAATATCTGCACTAGTTCAGCATACGTTTGCCATTTACTCACATGGTCTGGGAGTTCTCTGGCTTCATTCCAAACTGTCTGCACAGCAGCAGTGAGCCATTTCATCAGGGTATGGTTCCCCTGCCCTTGAGCCAAGTGGCAACTGTTCTGTAGACATTGCCATAACGAGGGCTGTACGGTTATGGATGACAGTTTCTCCATCTTGTCAAGGGAGCATGAAATACTGTCAGGCCCATTGTCCCAAAGGTGCAGCAACAAGGCTGGCAACAACGGTTCACCAGGTCGCTGCCGATATTGTTTCCCCAAATTCCGTAATTCTGCGGGTGTAAACGGGGTATATGTAGTGAATTCTGTTACCGTGGGGCTGCCAGCTTGTACCCCACCCAGACCTAGGGGTTGTTCATGCTTTACCTTTTGGTATATTATGGGCCATACTTGTGGGTGGACTTCTTTTGGGATGTCTTCTCCTACCTCTTAGGGCAACTCTGAGGGTGGACCTTTCTGGAGCTTGGCTTCCAGTTGTTGAACTCTTACATCCAAGGCACCTACCTTTCGCCAAAGCTTCTATACCTGCACGGTCTGCCCTAGAGCTTCATCTGTGTTCTGCTTCAAAGCCGTTAAAAGCACTCATCCTACTCAACTGGACTTAGCCCATGCTTTTTACGACAGCTGCTCCTCTAGGGAGTGGAGTGCCTTCTCAGTACTCACTGGGGACCCATCAACTTCCTCCCAAGGCTCAGGTAGAGTCTAAGTCATCAATACTGCCACCACAGGATACCAATGCTCTCTGTAAGGGCCACACGTCCCTCCCATCCTCTGGTGGGGCAGATGGCTCCTTTACCTGGGAATCCTGCCAGTGACTACACCAAGTGTGTTGCTGCAGATTTGAGGTTCCTAGGTAAGGGATACAAGGCTTGGGCAGTTGGAAGGAAATGTGGGGAGCTGTAGGCAACAGCAAAATAGCTATTTATTCCAGTAAGGGCACAGCCAGCCTCGCAGAGTGGCTGTGTCTTTTTATACATAAGTTAAACAATACTGGCACACTGACAGATAACAAGCCCGCGCTTGCGCAATGGGCACATGGTTACATAAGGAGAGAAGTGCTGATTCGCTTCTGCTGGGAAGTTGCTAAGGGTGTTGGGAGGGAGCCTGACTACAGCCATCTTTCTTTCTCCTCACATTTTTTAGTTCTAATTGTAAATTAATTTTTATTTCATTTTCCAATTATTCATTAATAGTATATAGAAATACAATTAATTTTATATTGACAATTTATCCTAGAACTTTTATAAATTTACTTTTTCATGAGGATCCTTTTTTGTGGTTTGCTTAAGAATTTTAGATACATGGTCATGTTATTACCAATAAAGATTTACCTTTTCCTTTCCAAACTGAATGCTTAACCATTTTTTTTTCCTTGCCATAACACTGGCTAAAACATTTAACACAATGTTGAATAGAAGTGAAGATAATGTACATCCTTGCCTTGTTTCACCTTTTTAAGTAGGAACTATTCAGTCCTTCACCACTGAATATTACATTACTTGTGAGTTTTTCATAGATGCTCTTTTTAGATTGAGAAAATCTTCTGTTCCCAGTTTTCTGAGTTTTTGTTTTTTTCCAAGTGTTTTTTTCTTCATCTGTTAATATGATCATGTGTTTTTTTTCCTCCTTTATTTTATTGATACTGTGATTCATATCAATTCATTTTCAGATGTCACCCTTATATTCTTGGTATAAATAATTTTGGGTCAAAATGTATTATCCTTTTATATATTGCTAGGCTCAATTTGCTAGAATTTTGTGAGGGTTTTGCATCTATATTGTAAGACATATATAGATGTACATAGTTTTCTTGTAATATATTTGTCTGATTTTTTTTTTATCAATATAATACTGACTCACAAAATGAGTTAGAAAGTAATGTCACTATTTTCTGAAATATCTTTTGTAGAATTGGTATCATTTCTTTCTTACCTGTTTGATAGAGTTCACCAGTGAAGACATCTAGGCCTGAAATTTTCTTTGCGAAAAGCTTTTAATTATAAATTAAATTATATGTATAATTTAAATATATATCTCTATCTATCTACATATAGCTATTCAAGTTTACTATTCAAGTTTACTATTTCTTACTGAGTCTCGATTTTGGTAATTTGTATCTGTCAAGAAATTTGTCTGTTTAATCTAAATTGTTGAATTTATTGGTATAAAGTTGTTCATAATATTCCTTTATTTTCATTTTTTATGTTTCAGGATCTATGGTGACATCTCTCCTCTTGCTCCTGATATTGGCAATATATTCTCTCTCTTTCTCAGCAACCAGATAGAGGTGTTTTTTTAATTTTATTAAACTTTTCAAAGAATCAGCTTTGAGTTTCATTGATTTCCTTATTGTTTGTTCTTGAAAATTTTTGTCGACTTCTTCTCTCTAATCTTTATTTATTCTTTTCTTCTAATTATCTTGGGTATTATTTTCTCTGTAGTTTTTAAATTTTAAATTGGAAACTCATAAAATTGAATTTAGATCTTTCTTTTCTTTCTAATATAAGAATTTAAAGCTATACAGTTCCCTCTAAATACTACTTTAGATGTATCCCTAAAATTTTCATATGTTGAATTTTCATTATTATTCAGCTTAGAACATTTTCTAATCTTTTTAGTAATTTTTTGATATGTGAATTATTTAGAAGTATGTTGTTTAATTTTCAAATATTTAGAGTATTCTAGATATTTTATGTTATAGACTTAATTTTCTTCCATTTTGTTTAGACAACATATCTGTATGATTTCAGTATTTTTAAAGTTTTTGAGGTTTGTTTCATGGCCCAACATGTAGTCTGGTAAATGATCCATATGCCATGTAAAGAATATGTATTCTGAGGTTGTTGGGTATAGTGCTCTATTGATTGATATCAATTAAGTCAAGGTGGTTGGTAATGTTGATTTAATTATTGATGTGGTTAGGTATGGGTTTGTCATTTTACTTTCAATTTCTTTCCTTAGAATTTTTGTTTGTTTCTCTATTATTCCTTTTCTGTCTTTTTTTCTTTTTCCGGGGGGCAGATGAGTATAATTTGGTTAATTTTAGAATTCCATTTTCATTTTTCTATTGGCTTTTAGCTTTATTTCTTGTATTACATTATAGTGGTCCATTTAGAGATTTCAGTGTAAATTCTTAAGTTTTAACACTTCATTTACAGTTAATATTATGCCATTTCATGGAAAATATGTCAACTTTGCCACCATAATGGTCCATAGTGGCCCCTATGTTTATATTATCCACATGTATTACAAATCTATGTTTGTAATTTTTTCTTTAAAGAATTATATATATTATTATGAAATTATAAGGGAAAAGGTAAAATACCCTGATGTCTACCAAGATATTTGCCATTATAATGTTCTTCACTCCTTTCTGGAACTTGGAGTTTCTATTTGATCTAATTTCCCTTATGTCTGAAGATCTTCCTTTAGCAGTCCTTATTTTAGTAGGTCTGTGAGTCCCAGGTCTGGCTGGTCCCAGGTCTGCTGTGATCCAGGCTAGCGGCTAGGAATAGGACCCCGGATTTAGAATGTTGCCTTAGTGTAGTAGGGTGCCTGCGCCTAAAATATGTAAGCATAATTTAGCTTATTGTATCACGCATGTGTGGCTGAATACCACTATTGTACTCTGATATATGTGGAGCCCATGTGGTCCCTTGGGGAGCAGAAGCAAGGGCCGGAGCAGAAGCGTGTTCCTTGTGATAGAAGCACTCTCCCTGCTATAAAGTTGGTGCCTGCCATTTCATTCTCTTGTTGGACCCTTATGCATTCTTCCAACTAGACATCTCACCACCAAAACCTTCCCTTCCCGATTGGCTTGGTGATGACAAGGTCTGTTTTCAACAAATTCTCTTAGTCTTAATTTATCGTATTGTGACTTTATTTCCCCTCATTTTTAAAGAAAATTTTCACTAGATATAAAATTTCGTGTTGACGAAAATTTTTTAGCATTTAAAAAAACATTGCATTACTTTAAAAAATGTCATGGCCTCTGGTTTCTGACAAGAAGTCAGCTATTAAGTAGCAAGTTGATTTTTTTTGTCTTGCTGCTTTAAATATTTGCTTTTATCATTGACTTTCAACTATTTGACTATAACATGTGTCATACTTTTATCTTGCTTAGTGTTTTCTGAGCATTTTGAATCTGTAAATGTATGCCTTTCATCAACTTTAAAATATTTGACCATCATTTCTACAATTTTTTTCTCTGCCTCATTTGTTGTATGTTTATGGTTGGTAGCTGTGATCTCAGTTCATGGCTTTTGTTTTTAACTGAGTCGTTTTGATTCTTTTCCATGCATGAATGGTTTGGGGGTTAGCCAGAGTTATGAGAAGACAGAATTTTGGGGTTTCGTCTCTGGTATTTTGCCTTTCTCTCCAGTGGTTATAGTTGCCCAGATTTGGTAGTTTCTCTGGAGAGAAATCTGTGGTTTTTCCATCAGCACTATGTAAACTATATTTGACCTCAGGCTAAATGTGAAAATAGCATATAACTTTGTACAACTCTACTCTATAATGGAATATTCCTTTTTCTGTACACTCTTGTATACAGAAACAAATAGGCTTCAGGTAGCTATTTGTTTTGTATGATATCTACAGTTTATAGTTGTTTTCTTCAGGTAGACTTGTCTGGTTGGCTCTTAGCCATTACCATCCATGAACATAATTTTTCATATTACATTTATGTTGTGATGTACTCAATTCTTGATAATTATCTTGTAATGATGATCTTTTCAAATTTTTGCTAGCCACAATTGGCAAGAAAATTTATTCACAGTAGTAGGAGATAAAAAATTAAGACCACTTTTACAGCTATTGAAAATCTGTAATAGTTAAAAGTATATTTTAAAAAGCTTCTCTTTTTTTTCACTGACAAATGTAATGTTGAACTTTCTTGTGATAATGCAAATGGGTTTCGAATCCAACAAAATGTTTTCATATCAAATATTTCAAAATAATGATGATGCTCTAATTAGTAGAAAACACATGCATTGTTAGAGCAGTCACCCTGCAGCTAGCCTGGATGCCCCTAAAAGGGCATATTAGCTACAAAAGCATCTGATATGTGTGAAAGCAGAGAGATTCAAGGCTCCCTGGAGGTGCACTGCCAGGAACACCTGGTGATACCTCAGCCTCTTCAACTCCAACTCCTATTCCTTTGCCTGTGCACCTGACTGCTTAGGTATTTGAAATACAAACTACACTAGTGGATCTCTGGATTCCTTATTTACAGTGGGTTGGAGTACACCATACAGCTGGCTGCAATTTAGGTGTCCAAGACATAGACAAACTCCTGGCTGCAATTTAGGTGTCTAAGATATAGACAAACTCCTTGGCAGCTCTTAGAGAATCATGGCAAGCAGCAGGTATGATGTTTCACTCATCATGCTTAATGTTTGCCGAATTATTAAGATTCACTATCAGACCTACATCTGCTCAACGCATCTTCTTAGGAACCTCAGATTAAGCTATTTATGTTTTTATACACGTGGTTCGGGTCTCTGTTGACTCCAAGCTTCACTTGGATACTAAGAATGTTAAGGGTTTGTGTGTCAACATATAACATACTTGTAACCCATTCATAGCATTTTAGTATAACCAGAGGCTAATCTTCAGATGGTATTTATTATTGACATTGTCGTTGAAATATTGAACTACTTCCACAATAAATAGTAAAAAGCCATAATTTTTTTCACCCAACATTCTTCCCTTCCTCTTGACTTCTCAGCCCTTGTCTGGAACCACTTATCATCATCTTCCTCCTTCTGCGTGCTTCTTACTAATATAATTTCTGTTGTTAAATCTTTTAGTGCTTCTCAACTTTGATGTACATACTAATGTCTTGGAATCTTGTTAAAAAGCATCTTGATAAAAAGCCCTTTGTTAGTTTCCAGATCTTTCCCCTGTCCCTGACTTCTGACCTTTAAGATGTCTCTCAGTCTCTCTCTTTCATAATTTCCTCTCCCCACTGCCAGTACCTGAAGCGTGTGAGCAGTCCGGTTCCGTTGCTCAGGGCAGTCTCGCCACCACACCCCCTCCCGTGTGCCTGCCCTCTTCTAAGAGTAGATTTACCGCTGAGGAACTTTATAGATACAGAGTGTGTATATGTATGTATATGTACATTTTATTTTTTGTAATATATGAGGGAAGTTCACCTCAGCTCACTTGTAAATAAAGATCTTTGTGTAAACAAAAAAAGGGGGGTGGAGAGCAGATTCTACATTTTTAATAAGCTTCTGGTGTTGCTGACGTTGCTAGTCTGTGGACCGCTCTTTGAGTAACATGGACATATTTTGAATACCACCCCTGAATCTACTACAGACAACAATGGGAAAGTTCTTAAATAGCCCAGTGTTGTGAGTATGGGATACAGGGCTTGACTGCATTATGTTTAAACCTGAGCTCATCTTCTAACTAGTTTTGTGATGTTGGGCAAGTTAGTAAAACACTCTAGGTCTCAGTATCGTCATCAGTAAATAAAGATAATACCTCCTGATGAGATTGTGATAATCAATGATGTCATACATGTAATAGTTTAGAACAGCACACAACATCTAACAGGGTCTCACTAAAAAGCTATTATTGTGCATCTTCTCAATATTCAGTTGCTTATGAATTTATTTTAGAAAGCTATAGTTTCACAACTAAGGAGAAACACAAATATATCATTTAAAAAACTTACTGTAAGCAAATTTCAAATGTCTGATAGAGCAAACGAGTTCTCAAGGAAATTTTCTTAAAAGAGATAGAAGGTTAAATAGGACTTGGATGTTGGCATTGGATAGATCTGTGAACCAAAAAGATAGAAGCTTTTATTTTAGCAGGAGGAGGAAGACAATGAGCAACAAACATTATAAGTAATTATATTGTATAGCACACCAGAAGGTGATATGGGAAAATATGAAGCAAGGAGAGAGATATAGGGAATGCTGAAGTTTAGTAATGGGTTGAATTTTTAATTAGGGTGGTCGACATGGGGGATGATGGTAATGAGCTAAAGAGAAATCAAGAAGAGAATTTTAGACAAAGGTAAGTTTAATAGCCTTAAGGCAGGAACTTGTCAGGTATGTTCAAGAAACAGAAAAAGGAAGATTAGAATTAGGGATACAGAATAATGGAAAAAGAGCAGAGAGGTGCGCTGGTGCCTCAGATAAAGCAGACACTGGAAGGACCTTGGCTTCTCATTTCATGAAATGAGAGCCACTAGAGAGTTTGAATTAAAGTATGAAAATGATATAGAGTGCATTTAAAAAGGATTATTCTAGCTCTGTTTGGAAAGTAAAATGAAGCAGCAAGGGTGGAAGGAGGAAGACCAGTCACAATGCAGAGAAGATAATCATGGCTCAGATTATCTTGCTCGTATTTGAAAATGGAAAGAAGAGATGGGGATAGCTGATTTTGCACTGAAGTGAACATCTCAACACTCATTCTGTGAAGCAGAGATCCAGAGATTGGAGAAAGCACGCTGCTCTCTGTTTTTGAGGCATTGTTGTGGAAAGTATTTGTTTTCTTCTTACAGAACATGCTGGTAATTTGGTCTGTCTACTTCTATTCTGTCTTCTGAGACAGGTTGTACAAGAACTGGTTGTGAGACATCAATTTTTCTGATACAACAAACAACGTTTGTGATAAATGCTGAGATATCTGAGGATTCTGGTTTTGTCCTTTTGATTTAGACTGTGAGATGACATCTTACTGATACCATCCTTCTAATGGTGAATGAAGTCCACAAACAGTAGGCCTCTCTGATTGGTTGTCATGCAGTCAGAGGTGGCTATTTTCCTGGCTCTGCTATTTTCCTGGCTCTGTTATTTTCGTTTGTTTCTGAGTCTGATTATACCTTAAGGAAATTATTGGTAGTAGTCAGTTTCTCCTTCCTCTGCACACCCCTAACTCATGGTCACTGCTTTGTTTGGTGTCTGTTTCTAATCTCCAGACCATGAAGTCAATGACTTCATTGTTACTTATCATGTCTAGCATCCTGTACACCCAGGCCTCAATACTTGAACTGTCCTGACAGATGCATGATAATAGAAGCCACTACCTAATTATGGACAGGTGAGAGGCTTTTTTAAATAATAAAATGGATGACCATGTTGTCCATTTTAGCATGACTTTCATCATTTGTATGTCATCTGCCATCTATTGATTCAGTGTTCATGAATACTTTTGACACTAACTGAATAGGGTTCATCCACGAAGCAGTTTCTGAGAGGAGAGTTGAGGATGCATAGTTTATTTGGGAGTTCAGAGACATGATAGGATAATGAGTAGGTAATTCAGAGAAAAAGAAAAAATAGTCAACCACTGTCGACAGTGAAGCTTAAGCCTAGGGGAGACATCAGGAAATGATATAAAATACATACTTCAGAATTATCCTAGCCAAGGGGTAAATGAACTGGCATTTTTATATTCCCAATCTCATCAGTCATTGCTTAAGGGGTATGACCATCCTGGGAAGATGTTAATTTCCATTCACTTCTATCCTGCCTACACATGGGCCAAGTGGGTTTAGGGAGCCCATGGCCAGCCAACCAACAAAGATGATGTCTGGCTCTTAGAAGTCAGAGTGGGATGCACAGAAATGGAAATGGAATCTGAGGGGATGTAGGACAAGCACAGACAGGGTCTGCCACAAAGACTATAAGGTGTCACTTCATAAATGATTATTCTCTTTGTTTATCTTTCTTACTCTCAAGAGCAGTCTCTGTTAATGTAGGAAAATGCCCTTTTATGTGTGAGATAATATATGTGAAAGCAACTTAAAATGCATTTTATGGACTGTAAAATGTGATACAAGTATATTGTTATTATCATTATTATAATTATTATTATTATGATAGCTTGATTATAGTTATCAGTACTTGAAATTGTTAGTCGAATGCATTTCTGAGAAGAAAAGTGAGATGAGAAATTTAAATACAATTCCAGTTACACATAATCAATAATTGTCCACACAGAAGCCCAGTGCCTTGCTTCAATCAATTTAGAAATAAAAGCAGAAAGGTCATACATTTGTTGTTTGTTTCTCTCTTGGGGAACAATGACCAATCGGATCTTTACCAGGGACTTATATGTATATAAAATATTTTAAACAGTGTATTCTTGGGGAAGAGGCCATTAGATTCGAGTTTGACATCTAGCTCTTTTACTTGTTTGGTTTAAACCTGCCTGATCCTGCTTTGCATATTTAGTCTTAGATGAACACAAACAGGGACCTCTGAACCATGTTTTTGACTTCCACTTCATGTGTATGACTGCTATCAGGATCACATCTTCTGTTTTGGCCCAGTCACCTTGAATTAGACCATTCAGATAACCATTGTGGTTCGGATTCATTTATTTTGCACCTATGACATTTGGTGACTTAAACTAGCTGGTCCGCATCTCTGGAAAGCTTCGCCTAAATAAGTTTCCAAAGCTACCACCCCATTACACATGACTTGTTCTTTCTTCTCTGCTGGGAACTCCCAGAATGCTTTTCTGCTGAGGCTACCCCACCTCCTGCTTAAATAGGAGAAATGGCAGAGGACAGAGAGGAAAGGGTGAATATGAAAGCTATGTGCGTGATGGAATTATCAGGGTCTGTGATTGATTGAATATGAATGTTAGAAGGAGTTGTCAAAGATGATAGATAAGGTGAGTGTCAATGCCTTTACCTGAGCTAGGACATATGAGGAAAGAGCCAGTCTGAGCAAAAAGATACATAGATACAGATAGATTTTTTTCCCCCTATTGAATAAAATGCAGCCAGCAGTTGTGGGTAAAACCAAACCTTACTGTTAAATTGTTTAAATTGATTAGCAGCACAATTATGGATGAGAGATGATTATTTTCCTGGTCATCCTACTAATCGAGCTTAAATTTAGTAACATTCAAATAACTAATAGAGTACATTTCCTATTGATAACTTGTCTAGAGTCTTGAGAGGATTTTCATTTGGTGAAAGGCACAGGGGAACTATTTCATGGTTTTGAATCAACTCTATTTAATTATAAATAATAAAACTTCATTGTACTTGACTAGAAAGATACCTGGAAGTATTCGAGTGGGTATAATTCAGCCCCATTTCCAAGAGGTGAGCCGGGAGACCTGAGGAAGGATGTCTGGCAGTGCATACTTTATGTAATAATGGTGCTGGCATCACTGAGTCAATTTAGATTTAATTTGATTTCTTGCTTGATCCTCTGGCTGGCCCATAACTGAAAACCTGAATATTTGTTCATATTACTATTGTCCTCAAACAAAGACCTCTTGAATTCACAGAGCAATCTATAATGTAGCTATCCATTTCCCATCTTCTCTGTGTGTACCTTAACTGATAGCTATTCAGGCATTTATTTTAGATAGCAGTGTCTGTCATGAACTGAGAGTTCCTTTGAATCTGGGCTTTTGAGATCCAAATTGGTAGCCTTGGAAATTTATTCTTCGACAAAGGTCTGTTTAGGGCTCTTCTCATCTGGAGGAAGAAGGGGAAGAAAAAAGAAAGGCTTACAAAACCTTCACAATCCTCTTTTATCTACAGAATTACCAAAAATGTTCTTGGAAGAATGGCCCATATAAGACTCACCTGACATTTCGCTGGTATAAGTAATTTCTGATTATTTCTAGTTTCTCTGTTTGAATCAGTGCATGACCCAACATAGTCATTTTCCATGGACTAGAGATGATGTGATTTCAAGTGAGATAACAAAAAGAGAAAATGAATACATCAGCTAAGCACTTCAAAGAAGCATCAATTCTGTCTTTGGAAAGGGCAGCCCAGGATGAGGGCACTGGTTGTGGAGAGACAATCTTGAGATATAAATGGCCAGAAAGCTCTATGCACCACAGCTTTGAAAGTAATAGGAGTGCATATTTACAGAGACATTAACTTCTGCTAGGCACTTTTCTAAGTACTCTTTCTATATTATGCCATTTAATGATTTAGATCTTTTTATGCTAAATTTATAGGCAGTGTGTTAGCTGAGGTTCTTAAGAGAAACAGACCTAAAAGTTGGGGCTCTCCAGAGAAACAGAACCTGTTATATTATAAGAAGTGCATTCATGTGATTATGGAGGCCAAGAAATTCTCAGATCTACCATTGGCAAGCTGGAGACCCGGAAAGGTTGATAGTATGGTTCTGGTCTCAAGACAGAAAACCTATGTCCCTGCTTGAAGACAGTCAGAGAGAGAGGAGTGAATTCTCCTTTATTCAGTCTTTTATTCTAGTCAGGCCTTCAACTGATTGGACGAGGCCCACCTACATTGGGGAAAACAATCTGCTTTACTCAGTCTATCAGTTTACATGATAATTTCATCCAGAAACATCCTCATCAACACACCCAGACAATAATATGTGGGTGCCCCATGGCCCAGTTAAGTTGTTACATAAAACTAACCATCACAGATAGGGAAACTGGGACATAGGGGGATAAGTAACTTGACTAAGGTCACACAGCAAGCATATAACCACAGATTTGAACCCAGGCTGTCTGACTCCAGAGCTGATGTTGTAACCACATGGGACATTGTCTCCCTCTGCCACGGTTTAGAACGTATATAAGAGACATTTCAGACAGTTCAGATTCCTCAAATCTATAAGTAAAATCTCCCCAACGCAGAACATGGAATTGGATAAAAAAATTATTTAGAAAAAGAAGGGAGGCTTAATTAACATCTCAAAAATGTGAAGTATAAAAATAAAAAAAAAAATTGGTCTTCTAGTATTTACCTGTGGCAAAGAGTTTAATCAGTTTCTTAAATTAATTAATATTTTTTGAATGAGTAACTTTATTATCTATTATTGGTAATTTGTTATATTTTTATTATGAATATGCCCAACTTCCACAAATAGATAAACTGTGGGCCAGGAACTTATTCCATACTTGTCCGTATCTCCCAGAGGCTTACATGGTGTATGGGTTGTGAAAGAAGATCAATAAATATTGGTTGATTGGTGGCTAAAGGTGTTAATCAACTGATTAATTGTTATATATGCTAATAAGTTTATACATTTTTTTAAATAATAAGAGGGGATAGAAAATGTACTCAATAAATATTGTTATTGAATCAAATTTAAATATTTTGTAATGGGAAAATTATTTCTTTTTTAAACAAAAATAATAAAGAAAAAAGTGTTCCCACAATTTCTCCTGATTATGGGGGTGGGGGTGGGCAGAGCCAAAACAGATTGTAATGAGGAGAATGACTTAAATGGTGGAATGGTCGGCTCTTGTCTACAGGTTTACAGAAATGAAATTAAACTTGGGCTTTCTATTGCAAAACAATAAGCAAATTGAAGACCAATTATACCAGCTCATCAAAAAAGCTGGCGAACTGAAGAGGGTTTTGCATTTCTGAGTAGAACGACTTTTCAGATGAAAGAATTTATTATAAGAAATTGAGAACATCTGGGCCATCAAAGGCAGAATGCAGTGAATAATTGGACAATCATAGACTGGCATCCATTTGAATAAGAGGCACTTCCTCAGTTCCCACTAGAGGAAGTATTCAAAATTCCTCATCTAGTGGGAAATGAAGCTCAGCTTTTGAAACATGATTTTCCTACCTGGTTATTATTTGGTTCTGAAAGAAATCTATTTCAGAAACCTCAGTTCCATAAAGTTATTCTTACAATCAAAATTAGAGTAGAACAACAGAGAAGTGGTTGGCTTTGTTCTATGTATTTCATCTGCTTGTTTAAGCCTTACTCACTACCCTCTTCTGATCTTGACAAACATCGCATTTATAATAAATCATAACAACTCTTCCCCTCCCCATTCTCCATCTTTCTTCTCTGATGTCTGTACAGCCCGAGGTCACTCTGCTGGTATCCTACAGGTGCCAGACAGGGTGCTAATGAAGGGATCTCTGATGAGTTGAGCTTCTGGGCTGGCCACATAAGTGGGGCTGAGCCAACTTCGTCCCCACTACACTCAGAGGCATGTGCCTTCCTAATATGTGATAGTGACACTCCTACATTAGTACGCCCTACTTTAGGTTAAACACTGAAAGAGGTATTTTACATACATACACTATTTCCACTCACTCCAATAGTCCCTTTGGGTAGTAATTATTATTCCATTTTACAGTTAGGGAAACTGAAGATCAAAGAGGTGATATGGTCAGTCAGATGATATAGTTCAGATTATACTGTGTAATGATTCAATACTCAGTGACTTAAAACCAAAAACATTTATTTCTTACTCATGCTATATGTCTAACATGAGCTGGCAGGGGGCTCTGCTTATTGTAGTTAGTTTCCTGGACTCAGGATGACTGAGCAGCCACCATCTTCAGTAATGTATGTCTCATTGCTTGGAGGCTCAAAGGGAGCATTTTGCACCAACAGTTAAAAGCTTGCCCCAAAATGACATATATTATCTCTACTTATAATTTATTGGCCAGTGGTGGTTACATGGCCCCAATCAACCGTAATGTAGGGGGCAGGGGGCAGGAAATGCAACCATATTCTGCATGCCCAAGTACAGAGAACTGGAAGTGTTCAATAAACAACATTGGTGAGAGAGTTGTATAGTATGGTGATTAAGACTAAGGGTTTAAATTGTGGTTATACCACTTACTTAGCTGTAAAACCTTAGATAAATTGCTTAATCTGCACAAGTTTCAGTTTCTTCACTTTTTTAAGTGGAGAAATAATTATACCTTCATCAAGGATTTGTTACAAGGATCCAATAAGATAATGCATGCACGGAACTTAGCATAAATAAACAGCCCAGATAAACATGAGACCAACCCAAATCCTACATACCTAGCAATCATTTGCTTATAGCTTGTGGAAATACAATAACCAAAATTGTGTCTGACAAAGAATGCTGGAAATGTATGTTCAGATATGTCCAGTAGAACAAATTGTCTAGAGAAGAGTCCAAACCTTGGCATGAAGAGCCAGGGCAGGAGAGAGATGGACAAGAGGAGAGAGGCAATTTTAAAATGTGGCCACAAATTCTTCCATACTTAGCTTCCTCCTCTTGAATCTGGGAAGGCCTGTGACAGCTTTTACCTATAGAGTACAATGGAAGTGGTACCTTGTTGCTTCAGTGCTAGGCCAAGTAGCTTCTATCTTGTTTGCTGAAACACTCGCTTATTCTTAGATCTCTGAGCCACCGCTAACTGTTTTGAGGTGCTCACGCTGTGAGGGAGTCTAAGAACATGAGAGGCCCCATGTGGACCAACAGTTCCCCCAGCTGAGGCCAGATGGAATCATATAGACCAGATACCACATATGTGAGTGAAGAAGCTCCAGATGACTCCAGCCCCCAGATGTCACCCCCAGCCATCTGAGTTTTCCCACATGAGGCCCTAGACATCATGACATACACATAAATCATTCCCATTGTGCCCTGCTGTATTCCCAACCCTCAGAATCTGTGAATATAATAAAATGGTTATTTTATACCACAATATTTTGACATGGATCATTATGTAGCAATAGATAACCAGGAATGTGAAAGTATGGAAAAGGTAATTATCAGGATCAGCACTAGAGAAAAAACCTGGTTATTTACTGGATCCTAATGATGTGCCTTTCTGGAGAAAGTGGGTCCATTTAAAGGGTCAAGGGCAAAGTGTCAGTTTTCCTTTGACTTTGGATTTGATCATCCAATTGAGCTCACATACACACTGGGCTTTGATTCGGTACCTCTCATTTGCAAGCTTTATTCATAAATCTGGCTATCCTTCTGCCTTTCACTTCCAAAGTCAGAAATCTGATTTTAATATCTTGTCTGTGTTCTTCTGCTCACCCTCTGGTTTCAGCTTTGGTGGTCTCATACTGTTAACTTGGCAAAGCTAACATAACTGCTCTCTTTCCCTCCCTCTTCTCCTTGTTCCCCCTCCCCCTGCCTTTTTTTGAGTTATTCTAAGACTACTACTGGCAGTTCACATAACACTCATTGAGCTTTCTCAAAGCTGCCTCCACTCTTCACAGCTAAGGTTCTTTTTAGAATACCCAGGGAATCAGGGAGGTGTGTTTATCTACACTAGCAAGGCTCAAGGGCAACCTCCTGAGCAGCTCAGAAGCCTCCCTTCCAGGTTTACTGAAACTTTTCAAGAAGAGAGGAGAGTTGCCTCTTTCCACCATGAAGGACATCTCTCCTCCCAAACCTTGTGGAATCTTCTCCCCCAGCTCATGGGCCTGGCATGTGTGGCATGTCATTGATAATTGTGGCCCATCATAGAGTCATGCCACCTCTCTTATAAGTAATTTTCAGTAAGTAAAGGGCTACTTTTCCCATTTTGTAGGTGGAAAAGCCCTGATCTTAACATCATGTCACTATTTATTTTCCTCCGACTCTCTTCCAGATGCGATTTGTTTGTCAAAAGACTCAGTGCCTTTGTCAAAAGAGTCAGGACTTTTCCAAAACCCAAGGTTTTCAAGGATGTGTCCATTTTATGCTCGTTTCCTGACCATTTTCCAATTTTTACCACTATGTCCCTGCTTGTGATAATTTCCCTACTGCATTTCCTCTTCCCTGAAAGTTTACTTCCTGTTTCCTATTTTCCATCTCTCTTGAGAGTTTAGGCTTCTTTCTTTATTCCTTCTGAATAACATGATAGATTTTTGGCAAACACTACTGAACTGTTGCTAAATGTGATCATACCTAATAGAAAAGAAAGAATAGACAAAAACTTCACTGGTATTTTAAATCAGATTCCACAATATCTGATACTCTCCTTTCTGGATAATAGCAACTGCTCCTGACTAAGTCAATTGAGAATCTCAGAAGATGATACATTTTGAGTTTTCTCTAAGCCTGTTCCCACAACTGTAAACTAGTCTCTTTGAGTGAGATTTAAATAAGCTGTCATATGTAAAATAAAGCCATTTCATGGCAGTAAGTTCTCAAAAAATGCTGGTTATTATTAATTGCTCCCCTAATGACAACTTGCCACCTCTGTGAAGGCTTTAAAGTACCCTTGACTGTTTGGCATCATCTGAAACTCTAAAAGCCATAAACATATATTCTAAGCACCGAAGTTTCAGTTGTTACTTGGTGATGTTGACACAAGTGTGTGACATCAGGCTAGGTCTATTTCAAAGACTAATAGAAAAATGACCTGGGTTAGCTCCCAGAATGTAGGTCAGGAGACACTTTTACATCTTCCTTCCTATTGATGGAGCTCCTGTTAACCTTTTCAGAGGCTCTGGATTAGGTAGTGTCAGCAGATTTATCAGGGACAAGTTGGTGCCTCATGAGAATCAGCAGTTTTGCTTCACCAAGGTTTCTATGAGAGCCTGCTTTTGGCTCATTTCATCTGAGTTCACTGGAACGGAATAATTTCAAGGAAACAGCAACTTAGACCCTTGAGTTTCTCATGGCCCTCAGACTAAATCATAAATCAACTCCTGCTCACTGGAAATGGAGCCCTCCCCTCCACTCCCGCCCCGCGGCCGGATATTCCAGAAACTTCCGAAGAGTGTAGCAGACATTCCAATTAGGTCTGTAAAATTTCCAGACAGGTTATGAGTTTTCTGCTTCTCTTTTCTTATTTAATCCATGCTAGTAAAGGCTAAGTATAATACATTTTTTAATATATTTGTATTTCAGAGGTGAGGAAACTAAGGCTTAGGGAAATGAAGTAACTCATTCAAAAAAACAAAAAAAACAAACAAAAAAACCTGTTAATGCAATGGTCAAACCACAACCCAAATCACTCAATTCTGTCTTCTGCCTGGCTGTACTTCCATTCTCTGTTAATATTAATGTTGCATATTGTGTACCAGGTACGAGGACTTGGAGACTGACATGTGAGAATGAAAAAACCAGAATTTAAAAAGGTATATTAGAGAGATATGATTAAATAATCCATACTTGATAAAATAACAGAGTCAAAATTGGAGGAAGATTTTAAAGTTGTCGGATCAAGCTGGTTGTGTTTAGGCATGAGGTCTTCTAGACAGAGGAACAGAAAGCAATGGCATTGTGAGGTCGACCAGGTGCATACAAATGGCATACAACATGCATAATCGTATTCTTAATGAATTACCACAAGCTTAATGTCAGAGACTATGGTAATCTTAATGTTTCTTTCAGGGAAGATGGGAATCAGCCATGATTGATAGTCACTGCCCTTGCCAAGTGCCTTTCTGTTACTGTGGTCTTGCTCTTGGATTATCTACCAACCGTAGCCTTTTAGCCTTTTAGCAGCTAAAGGGTTAATATCTGGCACAGGAGGAAACTTTCAGGGCCTTCTATGCTAATAGTAACTCCTTCTCTAAATATTATATTTTAGTTTACTATTTTAATATATGTATTTTTTCTATGTTGTTTCAAGTCCCTCGTAGAATGGGGCTGTATACCAATAACTGAAATAAAATAATTGTTCAATTATTTCAAACCATTTCATATACATTATATGCTTTAATATAAAATATAGAAACATTAAAGCATATTATAGCCATGTATAAAAAGATGAAGGAAAATATTCCCGTTATACAAATTTGGCATTTAGTTACTGTCCTGTAATAATTTCTAATAATTGAACACCCAACCACTCTACCTTCTGCCATTTCTCCGTATTTAACTAATAATTAGTACCCAAAGGCTGGAAAATATTCATTCTATAACTTAGACTCCAGATATCTTCTATGATTGAAATATAATTTTATTTAAGAAGAAAACATCAGACTCTTTATTTCAGACTTCATCTATCCATTATCAAAGGCAGAATTCTCAGCCTATTTTGGGGGGACTATGCAATGTTTGGAAGGATGCAACCATCAGCTTTTTGTGTGGCTCTCAACCTTGAGGGAGCATTAAAATCACCTGGAGGGCTTACTAAAATACATATCACTGTTCCCCACCCCCAGAGCTTCTGATTCAATAGGTCTGGAATGTAGCCCCCAAATTAGTGTAGTTTCAACCAGAGCTGCTGGTCCTGGGACCACACTTTGAGAACCATTGGCTTATAGTAATGTGCCTGCTGGGCAAATACCTTGATGGGAAACAGGAAGATCAAATGCAGCTTGAAAAGTAAACTCTTTATGGTGGGAGAGTCTGAAGACATCTGTACTAAGGTTTTGGCAGAAGACCAACATTCAGAGGAGAAGGAACAAGCCTGAAAGGTCTCAGGCCAATTCAGGCCTAAGTGGAGTTGAATGTCAGTAAGGGGAAGTATAGAGTTCTAAACTGCTATCCGTGGTGAGATGTGGAAAATGGTTGTGTGTGGAACTTAGTAGAGTTGCAGGCGTTTGGCCCTCCTTGTTGAACACTACCAGCTTCCTTATAATACCATAATCTTCTGGTTTCTCCTTTGACTACACCTGGGATATTACCTTCTCAGTGATGTTTTTAGGTTTATTCTTTTCTATCCATCCCTTAAATTGAGGTATTTAATGGTTTAAATCATCAGTTTTTCTGGGTCATCTTATTTACTCTCATGTTTTCAATTATCACCTATCAATAACTTCTCTCTTGAACTTCAGAACAGCCTTTTCTAAATTCTTCAAATATATATCCTATAGGCACCAAAAATGCAACTTATTTAATATAAAAATGTTGAACCACACATATCTTAATTAATAGTCATTTCATCTACCAAATTGCTCAAGCAAAAACCCTCGGAATCCTTCTGGATTCTGCCTTCTCTCTCATTCTGCCCCATAAACCAATTCTCCAGACTCTGATAACTCTACAACCTGACAATTTCTTGCCTCTGTCTCTTCTTCTCCATTTCTACTTTCTTACCTGGCACCCAGGCCCTTTTCAGTGCTCTCCTAGACTACTGACATAACCTCTCAACTTCCCGAGTTACCCACCACTCTGTCTTCTATAACTTTCACACAACTTCTATTTCTATCACAAAAAGATGATTTTAATTTTTTCACTTCAAAAATTTTAAATTGCTCCATATCATCTTCAAAATAAACCCCAAACTCCTTAGCAAGTAATCTAATGTCTTAGATGACTACTTTATTAACTTCCTCTTCCTCTTCTCGCTCATATGCCCCTAAATTTCAATCATAATGAACTAACATTGTTGCTGAATTTGCCATTTATTTTCACTCTACTTGCCTTGACTAGTTACTTTTTCTGCATAGAGTGTCTTTCCTACCCCTATCTACCCGTAAATCTCATTTGCCCTTTCATACCCTGCCAGCTTATCATTGCCCCTGTGGAAGTTTTCTCAACCCCTCTATGGTTTCTTGGCAAATCAGAAGTGGCTTGACTATCTTTTGTGAATACCTCTAGGGCAGTGTCCACAGCTGTCCTATCCCCGGCATCTAGCATAGCATCTGGTACCAAGTGGATGTCAATATGTTTATTGAATGAATGCTCCCAATTTCGTGCTCCAAGAAATACAACCCAGAGGGTGTCAATATTATGCCATGGTATTTGTGTGAGTAAGAGACAAGTCAATATATAATTTTCACATTTTACAGTAACATAAAATAAGCAATGTTTGGGCATCACCTAAGAAATGTATTCAATTTTCCTCTTGTCTGGATCATTTCCAGCATGTATTTGTGTCAAATAGTCCTCTTGTCTGTAATCCTCCTCTTAGAATAAGACGTTCATTTCATACTTTTATTGCATATTTGTCATGAGTTGTAAGCTCTATAAAAGAAGCTCCCTGCACTCATCATAAAACTGGAAGCTCCAATTTGTGCAGGAAATGCACAAGTGCACTGGAATGGACTTGAGGCAGGTGACTACCATTGAAAGGCAAATCAAGAACATGTAGGGCCTTTTGGTTTGAAAGAGAGATAGACATTTTCATCTTATGGGTGGGTCAGAGGGCTCCTAGCAAACCAGGGCCACTATGAACAACCATGGAAGACCCTGGAGTGGAATTTAGGGTTTCTGTATGGGTAAACTTTCAAATAAACCTGCCTGCTTGGTACATGACCTCTAACAAGGTAAATTCTTCACTGCCACCAATTAGTTGAACTCTCTCAGGCATTAGATGCCTGTTACTAAATGCTTAAAAAGCGGTCAAGTAAAAGAGGGGATAAAGTCTTTTATGACTATCTTGAGCCCAGAGGTCAACATTAGAACAAATGAATGGAACTTATTAAAGGACAAGATTTTGGCTTAATTTATGACAATTTTACTGAAAACTAAAATCAGTTAAAATCTGCTTTGTGAGTTAGGATGCTCCCATGAATGAAAAATAGGATGATGATTTGCCTTGGGTAATGTAAAGATGACTTACATTTGGGGAGGAATATATGAGGGGTGGCCTGGGATTCTAGGAGGCAGATCATGCTATACAATCCTGATCTCCTTACCTTATCTCTGCCTCTAGAGAAAATGTTGCCTCCTAAAGAAATAGGATGGCTGCTGACCATTCTTTGGATAACTACCATCTCGAATCATAAGATATGGCAAATCTTCCTTTTTCTCTCTCTTATATAAGGCTTTGTGTGGGTGTTACAGGGATGAGCCCCCTGTTAGAATTCTCCAGGCAGATATATGAGGGAGGCGGATTCAAATAGCAGCAGAAATGTTCAGTTTTGTCCTGATTTTCATGGCTTGTTGCACAGCCATTCACATGTTTCTTTGTATGAGCGATATAATAACCAGCTTTCAAAAGGACAGACAGCATAATGAATGGATTGTAAAACATGCTCATAAAAACAGTAGAGTGTGTCTATAAGTGTGTTATCTGCTTTTGATTTACTGTGTACCCTGCTTTGCATTTTCACATCATTTGCAAGTTTTCTATTAAAAATAAGCATTTAATGGGCATGCAATTAATTTTAATTTTTCTTTTTTTGTCCCAAGGTGATAAAAAGTGTGTGTGTGGGGGCATTTTACAGTCCTGACAGAACATTGATATTATAGCCATAGAGTTCATTATGAGGTAATTAATGCATGTTAAGTATCTTGTAAATATTATGTGGTAATAGCTCTAAATAAATACACACTACAGTTGGAAAGATCTGCTCCACCCCTGCCACAGGGAATGAGATGTTCCTAATTAATGCCTTTAGAAGAGGAGCCTGTGTCACCTTGGATAGTCTTGGGAAATTACAGCTTTAGTTTGTAGAAGGCAGCAGTGAATGGTTAATTACAGAAATTTGACATGCCCGGTGCCTATCCCACCTGGGCTAAGTGGGTTGGACAGGCCCACCTGGCTCGCTCCCTTCCTCAGCAGCCTTTGTTGGAGAGCAGGCTACACAGCTATAGTTTTACTGCTGGGAGCCGTTCCAACCCCAAGAGAAAAGCTTTCTGGGAGGACCTGCTGGTAAGTGCTAGTTCATCTTGGACTCTTTGCTGAGTTCTTTAATGCAGGACATGGGGCTCTGTCTGCTGAGCAGGAGGCACTGCTGTTGATGGTATTTATAGGCGTGGGTTTAAATTATATTTCCAGTTTGACCTTCTGTTTGGTTTATAGATGGTTTCTGCCAGATGTTGGTATGTGGGGCTTGAGATCTCTTAGCACTTAATTGCAGTTATCATCATCAGGACCCCAAAGTGTCTCTATAGTCATTTTCCCAGAGACTTTCAGAGTATAAGAAAGTGACAGGAAGGCTCTTGCTTTTCTGGATCCATTTCTGTTTTTCAAGTCAGCTGGGCTCAGGCTGATGTGTTGTGGACCAAGGATGTGGCACCAGAGTAGTTCTAGAGGTAAAAGTTTTAACATAAATCAACTTTCATACATTCCTAACCATTTCTGCACAGTACACAGCAACTCTCCCTTTTTCTAGACGTGTTCACATCTCAACTTGTTCAATTATGACTTTTATGCTCTTCAGGGATGTCAGCCTTTGGAGATCGGGTTATCAGTCTGGAATGAGCTTTCAGATGCCCTGGCAAAGGCTTCCTCTCCTATCTTTTGACAATACCTCTCCTAAACCTGTCATTTGGTCTTTGGAATTTCTAAAGAAGGAAATGAAGCTTTAACACCCTCGATGAGATAAAGTGGTTTCAAATGCAAACCTCTGGAGTTGAGATTTACACTTATATAAATGCAGATATGAAATAGATCCTTTTGTCAGAGTTTTACAGTAATGGGATCCTGAAGGCTTGGATTCTAGGAAGAAAGATATTTAGAATAGGGGGCAGAAACCTGCTGGTATGGCCGAAGGGACTAAAGACAAACTTGACCCACTTCAAGGTGAGGAAGTCCAAGTACTGTAGATCATGGACATGAATATTCACTTTGCTGACAGTGCCATCAAGAAATTGTGGTGAATTTCCCGAGTATCAATATCGACAGACAACCAAATGAGGATATTGAGCTCATGTTGTAAGTTGTAGGCAGGGACTATTAAAAGTCTGGGCAGAAGTATAGGGCAATGAGATAAGCCTTGTAAAATACTTAGAGCGGAGCCTGGCAAAAATGAACATTCAATACATACTGGTGTTGTCATGATTAAGAAATGTGCCCTCTTCTTTCAGCATGGAGCGATGCTTCAGAAAGTCACACCTCTTGTTCTGATGAAGACATAAATGGAACCTCATGGAGACAGGTAAGGGGAAATATTTTTGAGTACTGTTGAAGAAAAATCATTGTGACAATTGTTTAAAATGGCAAGAAAGACTTTATTTAAAACTACTGCAATAGAGGAGAAAGATTGAACTCAACTCCAAATACAACAGAGACAAATGGGAATGTATAGACGATGGGCTGGTGAGGGAGTAAATGGAAAAGTACCAAGAGGAACTTGGTTAGGTATCAAAGGTTGGGAGGGGAGAAGAATTTGATTAGATATTGAGTGTGGAGGAAGAGAAAGGTATTTGGATATCAGGGTGTAAGATTTGAGGAAAACTGGCTTAGCAGAATTCTTTGCTAAAACTCAACTCAGTAGGCCAAAGACTAGGCCTAGTCAGGAAGAGAGCTTAAGTGAGTCTGACTAAAGTTCGGTCAAGAAGGGAGGCTTTGTCATTCCTTTCTCTTATGCAAGGAAAGAAGAGTCGTTATTCTTTCCTGTGGACAATATAAGTCCATTTCTTTTTCTGTCGTCTTTTGTTTATTAAGGACCATTATCTGCTGAGATTGGGTAATAGAAGATATTTTCAGGATGTTGTGAGCCATCAGGCATGTAGAGTACTTACTTCTTGGAAGATGATTTGGTTCTACTATGTGAAGATGAGAGGTGACTCTTAGCAGAGATTTAAGTCACAAAAATAATGTATCAGTGTAACTGTGAACAAACTGCATTTCTTTAAATAGTTTTCTCTGATTCAAGCTGGTTTTGCCCAGATAATGGCATTGTGACTCATTTTCTTTTTTTTCCCCTGCCCTTATCCTTCTACCTCTATATGCCTGCTCCTTTAATCATTATGCCTTAGGACATAAGATTAACTGAGCCTCTGGTCTATAATCACGAGGACAATAAGTTTTGGCTGGACTTTAGACTAAGAATAACATCTTGGCTTTAGATGTGTTTCAGCCTTGGGCCCATCGAGGCAGAACTATAACCCTACAGGCCACAGGATCAGCCCATGGGACCAGACTAGATAGTGCTGTGGCTGTTTCCAGAACCAGACACAATGATCAATTACTTCATCCCTCACCAATCATCCAAACAGTAGCACCCATGACCTCAACTCCCTTACTTTCCATGACTATTGATTTTTCCCTATATAATCTATACTCCTGAGACACCTGGGGAGCCATGTTTTTGAATGATTGCTTGCCTGTGTCTCCAGAACTTGCAACTCTCTAATAAACCTTACTTTCTTTGCTGCAAAACTTGCATGCATCTCTTCTTTGGTTTAGATGTGTGCAGGCAGATGGATCCCCCCGCTTTTTTTTTTCCTGAGAACATCAGTCAGGATTCAACCAGAGAAAAATAGCAAGTAGGGAGGATCTATATTGATTTATTTATTACAAGGAATTGACTTATTGTGGGGCCTGTCTAAGTCCAAAATCCATTGGGCATGCCATCAGGTGGGGAAGATCATGGATGGACTATTCACAAGTATTAGGTCCAGGACGGCCCTATCCCAACCCCCAAGTAGTGTGGGAACCAGACTTCTCCTTTACCTTTGTGTGGGAACTGAACTTTGCATCTGGGTTAGCAATGCTACATGCTGACCTCCCGCTTCACTGGAGTCTCCTCCCTCCCCTAGAAATTAACCCATCCAAAATATTCCCACCAAAAGCCTCATATAATTTTCAGGTCCTTTCATATTTGGGGCTGATGCCATCTGTGGCTCAGCCCTGCTGTCATTCTGCTACAATATATCCTGCTTAACCCCTTTGGCCTTGTGTGTTCCTCCTTCAACAAACCTTACAACAAAAATTTCTCCTCTCCTGGGGAAGCGCCAGCCCTGCTTTTAAGGCCTTCCAATGGATTCAGTTGGGCCCACCCAGAATACCCAAAATAACCTCCCTTACTTAAAGTCAGCTGATTAGGGGTTTTAATTACATCTGCAAAATACCTTCACAGCAATACCTAGATTAGTATTTGGCTGAATAACTGTAGACTCTAGCTGAACTAGGTTGGCATATTTTTAAAAAATCACATCTTTGTTTGAAGAAAATACAAAACTTGGAAAGAAGGCAAACAAGATGATAGCATGACATTTTAATACCATGTTAGAGCATTTTCTAATATGTCCACAGGAGGGTCATCCGATTCTTGGGATTTTTATTGGATTTGACCAATAACTAATTCAGACCCAGACTGTATAGTCCTATAAAGTTAGAGACAAATTTGCAGAAATCTGGTAAGGTGTGATTATTATTATTATTATTATTTTTCAGCTTGGAAAAGAAGATAACTTCAAAGGTTTAATTGACCTGTAGGACATTAATTAGTTTCATACCTAACTTGACAGTCTTACTTTAGCCTTCTTTTCCCATGGATTGTATAAATCCAAGTTTTTCGTATTCTGTAAAATCAGTTCTGTCATTCTACTGGTTTCCTCAGTAAAGAGTTAAATAAAACTCTGACATGTATTCATTATCTATTTGTATGAAAATTATGTTTTTAATGATTTGAGAATTATGCTCTGACAGGTTTGGAAGGGAGGTGAAGGTAGAGATGAGGCTGTTTGGGTAGTAATGAGACTATGGGGAGAGAGAGAATAGAGTAGATGTTTGGGTAGAAAGTGGTAAGTTTTAGTCAGAGACAGAGAAGTTATCTCCAGCTGGCTGGAAACACATCCTGGATTTAGTAATTAAGAGGGAAAGGACGGGGCCTGCTAAGACTCTGAGTTTGTTAAATTAACCAGCAAAATTTTTCAATAAAAATACCTTTCCTCCTAATTCAAAAACTTGAGAGAGAGAGAGAGAGAGAGAGAGAGAGAGAAGGCCTTTCTCACACAATTTATATGTAAACCAAATGATGAACTTTCCACAATGATACAGTGACAGTGGTGTAATTGAAGGTCAAAGGCAAGAGACACTTAGGACTATCTAATCTAACACTTGTTTCAGTCTGTAAAATTCTCACTACTAGTTGTTCCTTTGGCTTCAGGCTTTGACAAACTTGATTGAAAGCATGGCATTATTACAGCTAAATCCTATATGTGTTTATCATGTTAACTAATCCCATATTAAGACAAGTGTTTTTGTGGTGGTGGTGGTGGTGGTGGTGTGGTAAAATACACATAACAAAGTTGCTATTTTAACTATTTTAACGAATACGATTCAATGCAATTAAACATATTCACAATGTTGTACATTTGCCTCTAAGTGGTTCCAGAACATTTTCACTATCCTGGAAGGAAACTCTTTACTCATTAAGGAATTACACCTCATTTCTCCCTTCCCCCATCCCTAGTAAGGACTAATTTGTTTTCTGTCTCTACATATTGTAAACTGCTTTTTGAGTCCCCCAAAATTCATGTGTTGAAATTCTAACCTCCAACGAAATGCTATTAGGATGTGAGGCTTTTGGGGTGTGATGAAGTTTGGATCAGGACATGACGGTGAGGAGAGAAGGCACCTATCTACAATTTAGGAAGGGAATTCTCGCCAGACGTTGTATTTGCTGGCATCTTGATTTTGGATTTCCCAGCCTCCAGAGCTGTGAGAAGTGTTAGTTGTTTAAGCATCCCCTCCCTGCCCACGTCTACAATATTTTGTAATAGTAGCCTGAGCTGACTAAGATACTATGGATTTGCCTATTCTGCGTATTTCATATAAATATGTGGCCTTTGTGTAGTATGAATGTTTTTGATGGGAGGAAATGTAAGAATTGGACAGTCAGAGTCCACGGCAGAGGAAGACCAAAGAGAGAGTGGAATGAGTTGGGAAGACTCAATGTGGTGAGAGGTAGCTTGCAGGGCCCCTCAGAAAGGAGAGGTGTGGTGAGGAAAGCCCAGGTGAATTTAGTCTACTCCACTGGTCTACCTCTCTTCATGATTTCCAAAACAAGATACAAGTGTCTAGAGTGAATATCTTATGCTGCACGTGTGATTTTTATGAATACAAAATAAAAGCGACCGTAGTCGGAGTCCACTGAGATGGCATCATTCAGTGATATGAGCAAGTACCTGCCAGGGTAGGGTCTGCACATAGGCTCGGTGCTCAAGATAAGAGGCTTGTGAGGACTCCTTGAGACCATTGTCTCCCACACAGACTTTTCCCTTCCTCTGGCCAAGATAAAGAAAGCATCCCATTCATGTGCATTTGCTTTCCCCTCCCCGTCAACTACTCAAACCCATAATTGCATTGCTAGGCAATCTGAAGCCCTGCTGATTCCCCAGAATTCAAAGAAAGCACATGGGAGCCTTTTCAGAAGCCAGGCATGCTACAGTCGAGGCACTCCACACACAGGTCTCTAATAGTATAGTAATCAGTAGTAATCACCCATACGGTTTATGTACAGGAGGGCCTAATAAGATTCATCCCTCTGTGGTGAATACATTTTCATTTATAGGACCAAATGCAGGCATACATTACCTGTTTAATTAAAAATGAAATTCTCCAGCCAACAATTTTTTCCCTCTCCTGGGTGCATGCTACATACATTACCGATGTTTCCTTTAAATCTACTGATTACATATTCCTCAAGTAACGTGTCATTGTGTGTGACTGTCTACCGTTTGTGAAGGTAAACCTTTGCTCCTGGTTCCTCTTTGTTGAGAAATCAGGGCCCCAGTGTGTTACCTGCATGCAAATATGTAACGTAGGTTTAGATATGTAGACTGGTAATGACCCCTCAGAAGTGCAGTATATGAACAGAGGATGCCAGAGGGCAGTGGCTGGCAGATCAAGCCAGGGGAACAATCACTGGCGGCTCACTATTAATAGGAGCCTTTTAATAATTCTTGCTTCTTTATCCGGTTCCCCTCTTTTTGGCCCTGAATGTGGCCAGCTGCCAACGTGGTTAAGTTCGGAAGGGTTCTTTCATTAAGAACAGGTCTCTCAAACAAATGGATGACTTATTGTCAGTCTTGCTGAGCCAATGCGCGTGAGAAGATGAACTAGGGTTGAAAGGACTAAATTGAAAACAGGGTCAAATAGAGAAGTTGGCATTGCCAGATGTCACCAGCTGTCACAAGGCCTTGAAGACATCCTGGTATGCTCCTCCACATTGTCAGTGCTTTCATTTGCACTGTGTTTCTGATCTTGAATTCTTTCACTTCACAAATCTATTATTCATTTGCTTAGGTTATAATGATGAGCGAGATGACGACTCTACCTTCAAGGAGCTCATGGGTGATGGTTAGGGGGAGAAGTCTGAAAGGAATAGTCAAGTAATTTAGTACATTTTCTATTAAACAAGAAAGAAGATGGAAGATTTAAAAGAATGATTAAAGTACAAGATAATAAGGATAATGCAGGCAGGAACATAAGGGTAAGGTCGGGTGAGGGACATGAAATGGAGGAAGGAATGGTGAGCAAATAAGAATATGGACTTTGGAATTAGACAGGCCAAAGTTTAAATCTAGGCTAAATTTTACTGCCCTCTCTTCCCTTTTTTAGCAGTTGCTTAACTTTTTATAGCTTCTGTTTGTGTCTATCAACTGGGAGCAACAAATCTGTGACAGTATAATATTTTGAAATATTAACTGAAGCATTTTCCCTAACCTTCCTCTCTCCCTACCTACCACCCCCAAACTAACATTTTCCTGGATGTCTGGCCCTTCCCCATTTAGTTAGTTTCCAGAAAAGAGTTAATATAACAGGCATAACTGCTTTGGCCTGCTTACCAGGCTTACTCTTGGCTGTCACCTGGTAACTTGGATTTGGGGAGGTTTCCCTTACCTGAACTGAAAACACTGGCTCACTGTTCCTTTACTGTTTGTACAAACAATGTGGTTTATGCTGAATGTCTGCTTGCCATCTGGGAGTCTGAGATTTTGAAACATATGAGGCAGAGGGCCTACATGACCAACCCTCAGAAACATTTAGGCACTGAGTCTCTAATGAGCTTCACTGGTCCATAAGACTTCACATGTTGTCCCAATACATTGTTGCAGGAATGAAGCAAATCCTGTGTGACTCCAGTGTGAGAGAACTCTTGGAAGCTTGGTCCTGATTTCCTTGGACTTCAACCCATGTACCTTTTGCATTCTATGTACCCTTTCATTATAATAAATCATAGCCATCAGTATGACTATATGCCAAGTACTCCTGGCAAATCACTGAACCTGGAGATGGTCTTGGTGACTGCCACTCCTCCCACAGAGTTGGCTAAAAATACCCTTCACTTATTTGCTCTGAGAAGGGGTGGCACAGCAAATATCAACAGTCAATTTTGAGTCTCAAAAGCCTAGACTGAGAGGACCAGATGTATCGAATAATAAATGTTCATGATCAGCCCCTCTCTCCCCTCCAAATAAAGACTCAAATGTATTTCTAGGCAGAAGAAGATGGAAAGGAAGAGTGGACACTAAGATTAGAGTTCCTGAGATTAATCCCATGTCTTGTCCTCTCTCAAGCTGAGTCCTTGGTAGAAGGCAACGAGAAAACATGCAGTTCAGGGAGATCTGGAGACAAAGGAAGCTAGGCCAATCTTGATAGAAACTGAGGAGGTGCCAAGACCCAGAGTGGGCTTGAGAGAATGGGAGCTTATGCACACTAGCCAGACACAGCCTTGTGTGTGCATTGGTGGCTGAAGATAACACAGAAATTAAGACTCTTAATGGGATACCAGTGGGGACAGATGGAATCACACAGTAGCAGAGGGCTGACCTCCATTCAAGGCTGTCTACTAAGGCTTTGGTATCAAGTAAGGCCCTCACAATGGAGACATTGTCCTGGGGAAGCAGAGAAGACATAGTAATAAGGAATGTTGTGTCCTGTCCACAACTGAATTTGTAGCCTGCAACGTGTCACTCTTAAAACACTAACTCAGTGGGTTACTTTAAATATTACACAAGCCTAAGTTACATAACACAAAGCCCGATGCATTGTAAATACTCAACAAATGTTTGCCACTATTATTAATATTAAAGAAAGGATTCAATAAACTTCATCAAATGATAGCTGTTATAACAACAAAGGCAAATTATAGTGTGACTCTTCCAGGTTGGGGATCCAGACAAAGGCCCTTCTGCCCAGTGCCATTTATGCCAATACAATGAGACTGAGTTCAGTGAAACAGAGCAGAAAGCTTTATTTTTTGATCAAGGAATAGAGAAGGCTGAGCTCATGCTTTAATGGAACCTTCTCCCTGACTGGGAAGGTGCCTTCGGTATTTATAGACTGTGGTAGTGAAGTGATTAAATTATTTTAGGCATGCGTATTTATTCTTCTGTTGCACTCAGACCTTTTGTGCACAGTCCTTTTTGCACATGGCGCCCCATCACCATCTTGGTTTTTGTACTCAGCACCTTGTTCTTTGTGCTCAGCCTCCTTGTTTTGCAGCTGGGAATCTTTTTTAGTGCTTGAAGCAAACATAACTTGTGACATAGTTTAGAAACATTAGGGTCTTTTGGATGATAGCCTTGTGACAACAGAGCTGTACACATGTACTACAATGGACTCTCAGTGTTCTAGGCAGCCCATGGAAGGGAGAACCTGATCATCTTCCGTATTCACTGGGTTCATTAACAAGTTACGCCATAATTTCAAAGCTATTCCTGATACTAATAAATGTAAGACATCTTTCCAAAGGGTTCTTGTGAAGATAACCCTGTTCAAAAATACAACTTCTTTTGAACACATTTCAAAAATTATCCATTGTGTCAGTTATAAGGTTCTCCTAGGCTCGCCAATCTTAAAAAGAGCAAAATTCATATAACTGATCTGGAGATTAAGCGTGTGAGTGGATGACAGAAAAGCAAGCAAGCAATTAACACTTTGATGATAAGCTCTAATAAAATTATGCTGATAATTTTATTATGCTAATAAAATTATGGGAAGATGGAGTATGTAGCTTAGGCTAGGAGAGTGAGAGAGTTAGGGAAGGCTTCCTGGAGAGGGTAACTAAGTTGCGAAAGATAAATGGGGATTACCAATGTAGATGACTCACAAGAGTGAGAGAAATGGAAAACAGAGCAATTGCTATAGAGGTAACCATTCATTTATTGAATAAACATCTACTCTGCTAGGCACGTGCTGGAGATCTAGAGGTAAAGAAGATAAATTCAATCTTAAATATGTCCAAATGAAAGGGGAGAGCTTGTCCTGCTCAAGGATGAGGAAGGAGAGAGAGAGAGAGAGAGAGAGAGAGGATAGAGTCAGAAAAGAGAAGAGAGAGAGAGAAAGAAAGAAAGAAAAGGAAAGAAGGAAGGAAGGAAGGAAAAGAAGGAAGGACAAAGAAAAAAGAAGGAAAAGGAAGAGAGGAAAGAAAGAAAGAAAGAAAAGAAAGAAAAAGAAAGAAAGAAAGAAAAGAAAGAAAAGAAAAGAAAGAAAAGATGGATGATGGGACAGGCAACTCTTTGGGCAGGAAGAGGGCAGAGAGATTGTGATAGACAGAATCCAGATCACAGAAGGCCTTGAGTGCTGAACTAAGGAATTTGATAAAGGAGGGCCACTGGAAGAAGGTGATCAACAGTGCTTTTTTAGGAAGCTCACTTTGGCATCTGTTTATGGAATGACTTCATGGGAGACAAGATAAAAGCTAGTGAAGAGTTAGAGGATTTGATCAATGGGCATGCTCGTCAGTGAGAAAGGGTCATATTCCAGAATGGTTAAAAGATAGATTTAACATTCATTGTTGCATGGATGCATGGATGGAGTTGCTGTTGATGAAGAAGGAAATGTAGGATCTGCTTTTGGGGAAAGATGATGAGTTCAGCATTTACCACATGGAGTTCCAGGTACCTCTGGAATGTGTGAGATCAACATATGATCTGGAGCTCAGGGATGTAGTCCAGGCTGGTAGCTATAGAAATTGAAGCATTAAGAGTATATCTGGGGGTGAGAATTACCAAATGGTTATGAGCTGCAAGGTTTCTGAACCCACAATGCCCAAGAATGATCTTTGTTCTACTACTAACTTGATAATGGCCTCAGGCAAGATATTAATCTCTCTGTGTTTCAGGTTTCTCATCTATAAAATGAGATTAATGGTAAATATGTACTCACGTTGAATATTATATGAATTAATGCATGTAAAGCTTCTAGAGCAGTTCCTCACATATCATCCAAGTCAAGGAAAGAAAGAGAAGAGAAAGAGAACAAATATGGAAACCTGGGAGTATCTTCATCCTTAACACATGGGTGAAGGAAGGGGTAACCTAGATTGTGAGCATGTAGCCAGTGAAGTGATAATGAAAACCTGGGAGAGGGAGTCAAAGAAGCTAAGGGATAAGAGAGTAATAAGAAGATAAAGGAAGCAAAAACAGCATCAAAAGTCTCAGAGGTTCAGTAAGTTAATGAATGTTTCATTTATTCACTGGGCAAATATTCGCTAACATCAGAGATGTTAGCATTGACCAAAAAGACAAAAATTCCAGCCCTCATGGAGTTTATATTCTCAGGAGAATGCAAATGATAGAACAGAAAAGTGAATTGCGCAGTATGTTAGAAGTTGGTAAGGGCTATGGAGACAAATAAATCAGGAGAGGGGCATGAGAGTATCCAGGAGTGAGGCAGTTTGCCATTTCAAATTGGAGCAGGTTCGTATTATAAATTGAAGGATTAGGAAAGGTCTTGCTGAAAAGGTGGCATTTGAGCAGACTATTCCTGACCTTAGGTTGTAGCAGTTTTAGAGTAAATGAGAGATAAAGAAATGAAAGCAGAAAATGTAACATGTTATTCAAAAACTAGACTCTAGAGAAAGGAGAGATATTGGACAGCAGTTGGAGAGAAACTCAAGGTCAAAGGAGAATTTGTATTTTAGCATGAAAAGATGTTAGCCAGTGTATTAAAATCTCCATTTTAGAGATGAAAAAATTAATAGGGAGATGAAATGATTTGCTCATGTCCACTGAGCTAGGAAGAGATAAAGCTGGAATTCAAAGCCAGGTGGGTAGGATACTAAAGCCTGTTTGATTCAAGTGCAGACCTCTGTTACACACAACCACACCTGTTAATGTCTAAAAATGTATTGCTTTTAACCTCAGCTGAGGTGTGAATGTCATTTCACATCTTTCTCAATGTCAATTCAGCTACCTCTCTCATTCCCCACAGTGGATACTCAACATCTGCACCTCTTTCTTCAAAACCATTTGCAAGGCTGTTGGAATACATGAATGCAGGGTTAAATAATTAGAATATATTGTCAAGAGAGGGTTTAAAGTAATAGCCCCTTGAGTTTTGGCAGGATAGAGACAGTAACATAGCTATACGTATACAGAGAGAATATAGAACTCACTTGCAGTTAAGTTGATCATGTTCTCTTAGAGGAGATGCTATTAAATTGGACCATGTAGTATAGGTAGACTATTGAGGGATGGTGATTAGGTAGCTCTTTGCATTGAGGGAAAGTTTTGAGCAATGGTGCAAAATTATTAAACCTTAAATTAGCACTTAAATTGTGTATAAAGCTATTCCAGTTTTTAAAATAATGACTGTTTTAAATAATAGGAATGCATATGTCTTTGAATTAGTGTTTTGAGTTTCTTTGAATAAATACCCAGAAGTGGAATTGCTGGGTTCATCTTTGTCTCTCGTTATAGGCTTTGTTTTAAAGTGTATTTTGTCTGGTGTGAGTATTGCTACCTAGCTTTTTCTTATTTTTCTTTTGCATGAAATGTCTTTTTCCATTCTTTTACTTTCAGTCTGTGTGTGTCGTTCAATCTGAAATGGGTCTGTTGTAGGCAGGATATGTGGGCCTCTTTGGATTCATTTTGTTTGGTACTCTCTGAGCTTCCTGAGGTTGTATGTCTATTTCCTTTGCCAAGTTAAGGATGTTTCCAATCATTATTTCTTCAAATGGGTTTAAAATTTCTTTCTTTTCTCTCTTTTCTCCTTCTGGCACCCCTGTAATGTGGATGCTTGATGTTGTCCCAGGGGCACCTTAAACTAGCCTAATTTTTCTGGATTCTTTTTTTTTTTTTTTCTGTTCTGATTGGGTGTTTTCTGCTATCTTATCTTCCAAACCACTGATGTGATTCTCTGCTTTATCTAACCTACTATTGATTTCCTCAGTTATTGCATTCTTCATTTCTGACTGTTTTGTTTGTTTTCTATCTCCATTTTTATGTTTTCTATCTCTTTGCTGAAGTTCTCACTGAGATCATTGTTGATCCTTATAACTAGTGTTTTGAACTGTGCATCTGGTAGATTGCTTGTCTCTATTATGTTTAGTTCTTTTTCTGGAGCTTCGTTCTGTTCTTTCATTTGGAACATGTTTCTTTTTCTCCCCATTTTGTCTGCCTCCCTGTGTTTGTTTCTATGTATTAGGTAGAGTTGCTATATCTCCTCATTTTAGTAGGCTAGCCTTATGTAGTAGGTGTTCTCTGGGGTCCAGTTTTGCAGTCTCCCTGGTTTCCTGAGCCAGGTGCTCCAGGTGCTCCAGGTGCATTTGTATGTGTGTGTGTGTGTGTGTGTGTGTGTGTGAATTGTCTGTGCTTACCTGTTGTAGTTGATCCTTGGTTGCTGTTTACATGTCAGTTGAAGAGATTGACCCTCAGGATGATTGGCTGCGAGAACTGGCCATGACTACCGTGGAGGAGTTGTATAGGGGCTGACACTGTGGAGCAGGATTTGCTTTAGCAGGGCTCTAGTGCTCAGTCTGGTGCTCAGTCTGTCATTTGCGGAGGTAGAAGGGTAGTGCTCTGGTATAGTCTGAAGCTAGACACCAGGTGTGCTAATTTGGGGCCCCTTGGGTAGGACTCAGTTGCAGGCCAAGTTCAGCTACTGCCTATGCACTGCCCAGGGCCACTTGGTATGAGCTACAAAATGATCTGAAGATTATTGCCACTTGTACTTGGTTTGGAGGTGACTGGGAGAAGCTAAGCATCAAACCTAGGTCAGCTGCTGCTACTGCCAGGCTTGGGGCAACTTTGTAAGAGTTATGGGATATGCTGGGGCCAGATGCTACTCGTTTGGGGTTTGTGAACCTTTGAGAGCTTTTAGGAAAGTTCATGGCATGAGCCAAGACAAACCATTTGTATGAAAAAGGTGGGATAGGGCCTCAGGGAGGTACAAATGATATTAGCCAGGTTGATGGAGATTCAGATATGGTGGCTGCCTGTGTCTGCAGGTCTGCATGCTGGGTGAGGGGACGGCTCAACAAAGGAAAAATGGCTTCTGCTAGCACTTCTATCTAGAGAAAGCTGCCCCTCTAGCTCCTGCCCTGAAGCCAGATAATTTATTTCTTCCTCATTAATCCCAGAACTTTCTGAGCAGTTCTCTAGTGCTGGACCGTAGAGTGGGTGGGTCTGTCAGCCAGTAAGTCCATATGTGGGCCCTTTAAGAGGAACGCCTGGAACTCTCGCAGTCCTTCGACACACTCAGCCACAATCTCCATTTATTTTCACAGCCAGTTGTGGGGACTTCTCTTACTGGCCCTGAAGCCCTGGCTAGGGAGCCTGGTGTGGGTCTGGGACCCCTCACTCTTTAAGGGAGACATCCAGAATAGAGATATTTCTTCCAATCCTCCACTACCACACTTGAGTGTGTGGACAGCCTGTTTGGCATCTTCAACCCTCTTAACAGTTTTGAGGAGGCTTCTTCTGTATTTCCTTAATTATGGAACTTCTGTTCAGATAGACTTCAAGCAATTCTCACTGACGGTTGTTCTGCAGGTTAGTTGCAATTTTGACGTGGTCATGAGAGGAGGCAAGCACTAGTTATATAGTTCTTAAGTTGTCATTGTTTATACTATTTTTGGTTGTTTTATAATTAGTTCTTCAGTAAATTGAATTCAGTGCTCCACTCTAATATTTTTGCCAACATTTCATTATTACTCATTTCTTGGCTGAAGTTTGTTCTTTGGTATTTTATTCAAGAAAGGCTCATTGAGAATATATTACTTTATGAGAATATATTTCTTTATCTTCGAGGCTTAGTAACTTTATTGTCTTGGTTATATTAATTCTATATCAAGTTTTTCTGGGGACATAGGGTATGATTTTAATAGATAAATTAAAATCTTTTATTTCCCACAGTTTTTCTTGTATTTTTTATGTTCTTTTGTTTAGTTCTCTTTTCTAGGGCACCAGTTATATTAATTCTGAAAGGCAAAGTAGCCACTTAGAAGCAACTTGCCTAACCTCAGTGCCTTATAGTTTCCTCATCTACAATGTGGAGTACTAAACCTTAAAATGTTGTTGTGAAGATTAAAACATGTGAAGTGTTTGGGACAGTGCCTGGTGTGTACTATGCACAGAATGTTAACTCTTACTCTTTTTATCTACTCTGCCTGACTTCCATACCATCTTTTCTTCATTGGTAAATACTCAGACCTCAGTTCAAAGCTGAGATTAGCTAACAGGATATCCATACTTGGTGGCCCCTGGACTGACCTCAATTAATAGACAGATTTATTCTTTTCTTTCTTTAGGCTCAATATTTATTCCTAGAAAGTTCTTTTTATATGGCCCCCTCACATTCATTTTATAATTGCCCAACATCCTTTCCAGTTCAATCAATCAAAAGAATTTATTGAGTGTCTACTCTAGGCCTAAAATGATATTAGTCACTGTTAAAAGATAAATTTGGACATATTAAAATTTAAATTTTAAATTTGAGCAAAAATTGATTCAAATCGGGCAGCACCTAATTTAGCAGATAGAAAGGAGAGCTGTACAAAATGAAAGACTTTTATAGATAGAAGGGAGTAGAAACAGGGATGTTATACCAGGCAAAAAAGCAGATTGGTTATTGCAAGTTTACTTTCTTTTAGGGAAGGGCAGGAGTTTATCAGGCAGATTGCCTAACTAGTGCTGATCAGATGATTCCTGATTGACTGAGTTAAGATTCCATTTCTGGGAGAATGATTAAGTCTTGATTTGGTGACATGAGACATAGCATAAGTGACTCCATTTTGGGCCCGTTGTCTTGTTTTTTAAAAGCACGGGATAAACATTATAAGATGTAATCCCTGTTATCAAGAACTTCTAAATCTGTGGAGTGATATAAAGCAATTGTAAGTTATTATTTTAGATCTTGTTGTTATTTACTATAATTAAAACAAGAGCTTAGTTAAAGAGAAAAAAGTAAGAGCAGCTTTGTGGAAGTGGTAAATTTAATTGGAACATGGAGTGTGGGTAATCTTTGAATGACAAAAAGGGAAGAGAAAGAACATTCTAGGTAAGTCATGGTGAGAACAGTGAAAATATGTATTGTATTAATTCAGAATTTACATACAGTAAGGACACTAGCAAGAAGCTGGGTTGGCTTTAGATGGAGCAGAGCATAATATGGGAAACTTAATAAACCATGTAAACCAGGTAGGCAGTGGGTGCTTGGTCTTTACTTGCAGACATAGGGCAAGGCAAATCTTTTGGGAAGTTGCGCATGAAAGAAATGAATGCTAGAAAGTTTTAGATGTTGAATTAATCAAGTAAGAATAGTTCTTCAAGCTGCTTCAGATAATGAAAAACAGTAACTGAATAAGAAGAATCTTGATCACAGCAAAGTAATGTGAGCTAAGGGCTAAGTGTTGAGGTCACAATGGAAGTAGGAAAAGAGAAAATTTTGTAGCTGGAAGGAACTAGAAATTAAACATCAGGAGTAGTTTGAGGGGAATGGTTCAGAACTAGAAATGAGTGTTGTTTTCCTTTTATAACTTAGGGTCAATTCAGTAAGAGTTAACACACTCTTACTGACAAGGGTAGCAAGGCCAGAAGCTTTACAGCAAAGCCAATAGAGATCTCTCTTATCTTTCTTGTGGGATCCCGAGGAAGCCACAGGTTTTCACACTACCTGGTGATTGTTGGATCTACTTTGCAGTCAGAATATTGGAATGGCATAGGTAAATTAATTGTTTTTATCAATGAACCATTCCACTTCCTTTTATTTTCCCCATTCGCTTTTGTGCATGAATTTTCCTGGGTGTTTTGTTCTAATGGATTTAAAGATGCGTTTTCTAGCTCAGCTCTCATGCTCAGATCCACTGAGGAACCAAGAACGAGTCAGGATACAGCTCAAGAATTATTATTATCCTTGTCTTGCAGCTCTTTGTTCAGCAGACACTGAAGGGAAATTCCTACAGACAAATGGATTGAAAGGAAACCAATATAGAAATAAACAGTGCTTATCATCTGCAGTCTGCATTTGTAAGCATTGTTTTTGAGATGAGAAGCCTGAGCTGATGACTTCAAGTAATTGAGGCAATATTTCAAGTAATATACACATATTCCTACTTGATAGATCTTCCTCTCTAACTAGCCATCATCTTATTTTATAATGTTATCATATTTTTAATTATATTGTACATACTTGTTTATAGCTATTTGCTATATATCCAGGTGACAGTACAGTAAATTACTTTTACCCATTGCCTCTGACTGTTTTTGCTTCAAACTGAACCATAAATATTGCACCTGAGAAAGCTCATTCAGATTACTTATCATGCTGCTGTGTGACCACAATAGAAATACCCTAAGGCAGAATGTCTTGGAGGCTGACTTACAGGAACACCTGGAGGGGAAATGTCTACATCCACACAGCAGGATTCTCACATTAACACATGCTCAGAGTAGTGCTGACAGCTTGCTTGACTGGATATTTGCAAAGGAGTTTATGATACCAGTGCTTCTATCTCTTCATCGACTGTTGTAGAGGTGGGGACATGTAGAAAAGCAGCTGATAAGCTGATAGCTAAGAAAAATGAAAGTAAAAAGTACCTAGCATGGTGGCTGGTGTATAGGAGGTTTCAGGAACTGGTAGTTTTCCTCTTTCCTTCTGCATTGGCAGAGGAACTGGACCAGAAACAGACACCAACAGGTTACTGAAATGCCTCACCTGGGCTCCAGAGTTTATCTTGGCATAGCCAGAGGATGTGTTAAATACTTAGTGGGGCAGAAATCTAATCTTGCTTCTCTTATTTTTCCAACTGTGGCTTCACCGTGTTAGGAACTGGGCTCCTTCTTGTTCCACTGTTGCCAAGACACACTTATAGTATCATTTATAATTATAAGAGCTGTTTGAATTTATTGAGTATATTTTATGAACCAGATGATATGCCAAGTGCTTTATATAAAATATGCCATGCAATCCTCATGCAGGTCTATGCTACTGAGACTTAGAGGTGTTGAATCTTTTGCTCTAGGTCACCCAGTAGGCTTACCTGTGGAACCTGGATTAGAACCTACATTGGTATGGCTCCAAATCCTATGCCTTTAACCACACATTATTCTACCTGTTCTGGCTTTGTTTTCATATCAAAGGGTGTCTGCTTAGGATCTGAGGTCCCCAGAGATTGCTTTTCTTATCCCTCAACAGTAATGTTTTATTTCCATCACCAATACCCATTTTTAGCTCCAGCCTTAGCGTTTGCACTTGCTTTGCTTCCCACGCATTCAAATGGCATTCTGTGGTTCACATGAGGGAGAGAGACATAAAGAAAAAGGTGTCTTGGGTGTCGGTGATGCCAACTACCCATTTACTACTGAGAGATGGTAGAAGACTACCTTATGATAGCCAACTACGCTGGGATGATGCAATTTAGTAAAGCATGAAAAAGAGAAACAATGATTATAGCAATAATGAAACTGGACGTATAGGGATCATCTTTGGAGAGGTGCAAATACTAGTTTCTATCTTGGGAAAAAGAGAGAATTAAGGGGCAGAACTATGTTTAGTGAAGGATGTTAAAAGTCATTGCTATTAAGTAGGATTAGTAACTGGGAAATGAGGTATGTCAGAAGCAAACGAGGGCAGCCTACCTAACGTTGTAGAGTATCAAGGCTATGGCTTGGGCTACATTTATAGGATTAAAAGTCTCCTCATTTATAAGTTTGACAGTTTTAGAGATCCTCTTAGCAGCTGAAAATTATGGGTACTTAAACTCATGTAACTAGAGGTCTGGATTATTGCCTTTTCTTTTTGAAAAGTTTAAGAACAAGAGCCATGTTCCATAGCCTTCCACAGAGCTTAACACTACCCTAGGTGCATAGTAGATGTTTAATAAATACCTCATCTTACATGGATGAAGAATAGCACCAATTCCATCCCCTCAGCCTCCCTCAGAGGAAAATTATAATGTTCACACGAGAGCAGCAGGGCATCAAAGGGATGTTTGACATTTTAAGAGCTGATTTCAGATGCTCAGAGAACTCTGATAATGCATTACTTTTCTGCCCCAGCAGTGTCTATGATATATTCACAGCATGTGGCATCCTGCAAAACTTTGCCATTACACGGGGGTACACTATTTGAGGGAGGCAGGTAGAAATTCCAACAGAAGTTCTGGCAAAAGAGAAGTGTGGAGACAGAATCATTTGGACACAGATAGGGAGCAACTGAAGCACAACTCTGATCAAATGTAGCAGCAACTGAGTTCAAGACATAGAAAGCTGGAAAGAGGGTTGCCCCCACCCTTATGAAAGAAAAATCCAGACACACCGAAAATTAGTTGCTTTTCTTTAACCCATCAGAAAGTTGCTTTTGCAGGGCAAATGACTAACCTGAAATCTGGAGAGAGAGGGATGTCTGTAGGAAGAAATAGAATCTGAGCATTTGCTTACCTGGGCAGATGTCACATGATGTCACATAAATGGGTAAGAAGATTCAGCTAGAAATCGTTCAACACTTGCTGAAACTTAGTGCAAGGCAGTGTGTGAATGGAACATCCCAGGAACTACAGACATAGGGAGGTTTATACCAATTTGTAAATTTTTCTCCAGGAGTTCTACCAGGTGCTGATAGAAGAAATGGGGAGGACCCTAAGAATTTCTCTTATGGTATTGGCTGAGGGAAGGAATAGCAGGCACTGCCAGAAACTCCACCCAGACCCACCTACCTCACCTTCTCTAAGGAAAAGAAGTCTTAATCTGCCGCAGGGTAGAACAGAAAAACTATAGTTCAAGGGCACTGGTAGCAAATCACTGTAGTTAGGGGCAAAGAACAGAAAAAGAAAAGAAAAGAAAGAAAACCCCAGCTCAGTCCCCGGGAGAAGGGCAGGAGCAGTGCTAGGCTCATTACACCTGCAGGAGGGCCAGGAACATTTGTGAAGGCCACATCCCCAGGACTCAGTGCCCGCCTTGAACTGAAGCTTAATCAGAAAAGAGAGTGCCTAACAAGCATGGAGCAAAATATAACAGTAGATTCCAGCTGGGAGAGCTACAAGAGACCAGCTCTCTCTGGGTAGACCCAAGGCAAGCAGGGTGACCTGAAGCCAAGCAGGGAGTAGACATTGAAAATAACTTTCTGGTAGATTAACCCACACCCTATACGTGAGATACTGTTAGATGAATTTGAAACCTGTGGCACACTGTGCATAACCATAGCAATGACAAACTTCAAACTCAGCCCAGCTCCTGACTAGATGAATACAACCCCCCACATTAAAGCCTTAGCAGAAAGAAAGCATAAAAAAAAAAATAATCTCTGTGCCTATTATCTTAGCTAACAGATACGGATTTCAACAGTTACAACCATATAAAAAAGTAAGAAAAAACAGAGTCAGAAGAGACAAAGCAATGATCAGAACCAGACTCTGATATGATAAAGATGTTGAAACTGTCAGAGAATTTAAAATACCTATGATAAATATGTTAAAGTTCTAATGGAAAAAGTAGACAATATGCGAGATCAAATAGGTACTTTTAACAGAGATATGAAAACTTTAAGGAAAAAAGAATGCTAGAATTTAAATATTCTGGCATTTGCGAAGCTGTCTTGTGGGCCTGAGGCTTTCTTGGAAGCTGAGGTTCCCATGCCTGACTAATCATGTGGTCTGGCTTTGGAACTGATTTCCATCGTTTTGTCTCCACGTCAAATTTTTGCCTTGATCCACCTGTGGACACTTATTTTAGCTTTCAGGAGGCTCCTTCCAGAGAGAGCCATGCAACACTTCAGTTCCCCACTCCCTCCTTGCTCCCAGGGCTCTAGCAAGTAGATGTGCCCATTGTTCCCTGAAAATACTGTGCTGTTTTAGGCCTCTAGTCCTTTACATTCGCTATTTCCTCAGATGTTATGACAGTGTTCCTTCCCTATTTGCATAACAAACTATTCAACTTTTAAAGCCCAACTTCCATGTTGCTATACTATATACCACTTTCCTTAAGTTCTTTTTTTCCCTTAAGTTTTTGTCCTCTACCCCCATGCTATAAATTATTTTATGATTGTATTTATCACATTATACTAGTTGTTCATTAACCTTGTCAGTAAGTTAATTGCTTTAGCTATTTCTATATTTTTATGCTATTAAATTTAATGATCCATCAGTATTCCATTGTACCTCCCTAACGCTGGACAGCTGGGTCAATTTCAGTTTTTTACCTATAGTAAATAATTATGTAATGCATGGCTCTAAAATAAAGTATTGTTCTAAAAACTAAATGATTTCTTAGGGTAGGAGGTACAATAGCGGTAAGGCATGGATGATCTTGGTGCATGTGTATAGGTTGGCAGAAAGGCAGTAGTGGTCAGGTGTGGTGAGTGAGGGGCAAGAAGTAGAAGATGAGGCCTAAGAGGAAGGCAGTGTCAGGTCACACAGGACCTCACAGACCATGGTGAAGATTTTGGATTTCATTCAAAGTAATGTGGGAAACCATTGGAAGATTTGAATAGGGGAGTGAAATTGTTTTATTTATGTAAAATGATCACTCTGGTCATGTTATCAAGAATAGATTATTGTCATTGTTGGTAGGAGCAGGGACACCAATAAGGAGGAACCCCTCAGATACTCAGAGTTATAGCTTCAAAGAAGGAGATGCTAGTCTGGATTTACCATTAAGGGTAAGAAAATCTTGATAGTTTTGCTTTTGTTTTCTTTACTGTGGACAGATCAAATACTTGAAGAGAGGAAAATCTCCATCTTTAAACTTGATAACCTAACAAAAGATAACTAAATTGCTAGGTGTTAGTTCTTTCCCATAAAAAACAATGCCACTAATTATAGGGTTTTAGGAATTCCATGCTTGACAGGTTCAGCTGATCCAGACAGGGAGAGTTCTGGCCCAAACTGGAGACCCAGCCCTAGACAGAGGTGGACATGAGGACATGAACAGAGGGTCTGGGTGGACCAGAAATGCAGAATGTGACCCCTCCCCAACCCCACTCAAAGAGAAGATAATCAAAGATGTATACAAAAAAGCAGCTTTATTTAAGCCTTTTGTCTTCTAGACAAATATATATATACATATTTGTCTCGTTGGCTTTTAAATTTAAGAATGGGGGTATAGATTTTATTCCTTGGGTGTTAAACTTTCTGTCCCATTTGGTGACCAATTAAGATAGTAGTGGAAGTGAAAGAAGGAGGGTGTGATGGTTAATTTTATGTGTCAACTTGACCGGGACATGAGATGCCTAATATATGGTTAAAGAATTTTCTGGGTGTGTCTGTGAGGGTGTTTCAGGATGAGATTTACATTTGAATTGGTGGATTAAGTAAAGCAGATGGCCCTTCCCAATGTGGATGGTCCTCATTTAATACATTGGAGGTCTGATTAGAAAATTCAGAGATAAGGAAGAATTTCTCCATCTCTCTCTGTCTCTCTCTCTCTCTATATGTATGTGTATATATATGTATATATGTATATGTGTATATATATATATATATGTATGTGTGTATATACACACATACATATATATACACACATACATATATAAGTGTATCTCTCCATATATATGTGTTTATACACACACTTATATTCTCTCTATATTTATAGTCTCTATATTCTTTCAATATATGCATATCCTCTCTATACATCTATATCCTCTATCTCTACATCTATCTATGTCCTATAGATTCTGACTAACCCTGACTAATACAGAGGGTTGAGAAGTGGTTCACAGAGTCTAGTGAAAGTGGGACACAGGAAATGATCGAGGCATGCAAAGGAAGCAAAACAGGAAAGAGAAATGACAAAGAAACAAGGAGCATGTCAAGAGCCAGAAGGGAATTTACTTTGGGGAGGGGGCGGTGGATTAAGAGGGAAATGAGGGACTTCAGTGATGGTAATGATCTATTTCTTAACCTGGGTGCTATTTACATGTTTTCTTTTTTTGAGATCATTCACTGAACCATGCGTTTATGTTTTGAGTACTTAGTGTTTGTGGTTTATTCCACAAGAATAAAGTTATTCAAGAAAAAAAAGGAAGAAAGAAACGGAAGGGGAAAAAAAGGAGAGAATGACAGATATAGAGAAATGGGGACAGAGAAAAACATACTCAAGTAGCTTTTGAGGAAGTTTCCAGAAGTCCCACACAGCTTTTCCTAATGTTGGGGTCTCCAGAGCATTTTCTTGCAACCCAGTATTCTCAATTCATAAGCAAAACTTTCTGTCCTTCCAGCTCTATGTTCCTTTCTTTGTGCCTTTACGGAGACCAGTATTTCCCAGTGCCCACCTCTTTATGCCAGCCCACTGGCTTCCTGGAGGCCTTGCTTCTTTAGCCAGCCTAGACTGTGACATCAATCATTTATATTCTCCCTCTTGAGCTACTCACTCAGTGGCTTCTCATCCTGAAGACTAATGTCTTTTACAAACCTGTAAACTTGGATTAAACCTCCAGTTTTATTTCTCTACTTCTCCGGTCTCTGCAGTAGCTACCACTTCAATAAATATTCATTGAGGACCCATTTTGTGCAGGTACTGGTCTAGGAGCAATAGAAACAATGAAGGCTGACTTCTAAGAGTGAGTATTCCAAGAGACCCAGGAAGAAGCAGCAAGATTACGACGTAGCTTCAGAAGACTCAGAATGTCACTTATATCTCATTCTGTTGGTCAAGCAAGTCATTAAATTCAGCCCTGACTAAAGGGAAAAATAGTTTCTATTTGTAGATAGAAAAATGACATGTGGATACACAAGGGAATTAGTGGCACTCATCTTGAAGACAAGCTACCACAACCACTGTAGTAAACAGCTACCATACTGCTACAATGGCCTGACTGCAGTTCCTTAAACACACAATTCTGTTTCATGCTTCTAAGCTCCTAAATAATTCAGTTTTCTATTTTTGGATGATCTCTTTCTCCCTTGTCTGTCAAACTACTGCTCATCTTTTAAGACTAATTTTGTATATCACCTCTTCAAAAAGAACTAATGTCTTACCCTCCACCTTTGTGCTCCTGTTAGGGTGGAATTGCGTCTCGTAAATGTGACCTTTTTTGGAAATAGTCCTTGCAGATGTAATCGAGGTAAAATGAGGTAATTAGGGTGGATCTGAATCTAATATGACTTATGTCCTTTAAGAGGGGAAGAGACACATGCAGAAGGAAGATAGAGGCAGAGACTGACATTATGCTGCGGCAAGCCAAAGAACACCAAGAATTGCTGGTAACAACAGAAGTAAGAAAAAGGCATGAAGCATATTCTCCCCTAGAACCTTCAAGAAATCATGGCTCTGGTAGCACCTTAACTTTAGATTTCTAGCTTCCAGAAATGTGAGGAACAATGTCTAGAGCAATCGTCACATTTTAAAATAATTTCATTTATATATGAGTAAGAATACATAACATTTGTGCTTCGCATATATGGGGCATTCTCTTTATTCCCATATGACTCAGAATTTTACTGACAGAAAATGGACATTCAAAAAATACCAACCTAGCCTTCGTTTACAAGCCTTCAGCTACTCTAATCTATGAACCTGTAAAGCAAAATTATTTACAGATGTGGGACCTGAGCCACATTTAAAATCCTCGCTAGCCAAGTGAACCTCAGAAATACCTTAACGCGTGAAGAGTCTCAGTGGAATGCTCTGTTATGGCCACAGAAAGCCAAGGCCTTGGAGAGCATGAGAAAAATCCACGTGATGTTTGTGTTTGGTTGCTAGTTAACAGCTCTATTCTGAGTTGGTAAGTTCTACTAAACAAAGGCTCTTCTTAGAGCTACATTGTACTGATTAGAAAAGTTGAAATGTTTCCCAGAACTCTGTTAGGCCACAGGCCACATCTGGATTCTTATAGGTTCTCCATTCCAGATACTGACCTAATACGCTTCTGCATGGCTAGATTAATTTAAGGGGCCTTTTTGCTGGGGGAGCATGAAGCTCATTTGTTCCTTTAACTTCCTATTCTCTTTTTTACTCCCTTACCCACATTATCATCTAGAGCTCTAAACTTCTTCAAGAAAGTAAGATAAATAAGGGGAGCCCAGAGACTCTTCCCCACTTTAGCCTCCTTTTTTAGAATCCTGGCTTGTCCCACTCATGATCCCTGGGACATTGAAGTATACCAAGTGGGTTGCAAGAGTGGCTTTGGAACTTGAGGGTTGCAAGTTGTTTATAAGGTAGGAGCCTGTTCGGATGAACATAGAGGCGTACATAGATGAACAGACACACAGGATAATACTTTGTATCACAATAACCTGTTTACATATTTTCTTCTTCATTTGAAAGAAAATGAGCCCATCAGAGCAGAGTCTGTGCTTTTTTCCAGCTCCACTTCTCACATAATGTTTCTAAAGAATAGTATATAACAAATGTTTGAGGAATGAATATTAAACAAACACAGGAACACATTTGCACACACACACACACACACACACACACACACACACACACACACACACACACAAAGGCCACAGTTGTGAGGACTGTGGTTTAATATGAAAAGAAGTGCATCTGCCATTTGACTTATTCAACATGCCTCACACTCGGTGAGCTTAGCGTCGCTATAAAGATTTATTTATATAGCACCCACTTTACACATTATTTTGTGTATAACTTTGCTAAAAAAACAAATAAAGAGCTGGAACAGCTCTTTCCCCAAAGAAGAGAACCAGCTTTTCCCCCTTCTTTCCACATATTCAGGAAATGTCCCAAATATCCTCTTATTGCCAGTCTCACCCTCACCTGGAGTAGGTTTCTCATTCACTGATGGAGAGCATTTGCCAGGTGAAAAGGCTGAGGCTCTTTGTCACTATTGGGCAATTGGTGAAAGCATGGTCTGAAGCTTCAGCCTCGACCTGGGGACAGATGACCTGCAGGAGTCATGTTGGTCATGGACATAGTGGCTCATCAGTGTTCAAGATTTGAGGTTGACAGCATTGCTTGAAATGCTAACTTTGTAGAGTTGTTTCAAGAAGCTCCTTCCATATTCTTACTTTGTGTTGTCCACACTGCAGCATTCTCTAGGAGGTCCACTTATTTTTACTTCTGAATGCTCCGTTCTCCTTTCTTGTCACAGTGATCATCTTTTTAATATTAATGAACTACCACCTATGATTAGAACCATTCCTTGGGGACTGTGAGGCAGCTGCTGCAGCAGCAATATTTTTTTTTTTACTGAGTAGCAGTGGCTACTTCAAACCCTCCTTTAATAATACTTATAACTTGAGCTCGCTTCATAGAAGAAGGGAGGGGCCAGTTATACTGAAACAGGCAATGTATACATCTGTTCATTATTGTGGCCAAAGGCACAAACCTGAATATGAGTGTGGCAGATTGCATTTACGGCACCAATCTTCACCCTTCTCTATATCCACACCCTTTGCCATATGACTTTCCAGTCCTCCCATCATGAGGGAGAATCTATTCCTGGGACCTTGATTTCTGGTTTAGACTTTTGAGCCTTACCTTGACCAATAGGATGTTAGCATACATGACACAAGAGGAGGCTTTTTAAAAGTGCACTTGGACTACTATACCTCTGCCCATGAGAAAGAAGGACATGCCTGGACAGCCTGCCAGTCCCAAGAGGAAGGTGAGAATCTTGAGAGCGTAGTCAAGGCATTACATTTGAGCTCAGCTAGATTAGCCACAGATGTGCACAGAGCTCAGCCTGTATGAGTTAACTCTAGATCACTCATGGATTAGGGAGATTAGAGGATTGATGTTTTAAATCCCTATGTTTTGAGGTAGTTGGTTACATAGCACTATTGTGACCTGCTATAGAATAAATGTTTGTACTCCTCCATCCCCCATTCTTATATTAAATCTTAGTCCCAATGTGTTGGTATTTGGAGGTGGGAACTTTGGGGGATGATTAGGCCATTAGGGTGGAGCCCTCATGACTGGGATTAGAGCTCATATAAATTAGGCTCCAGAGAGCTTCCTTGATCCTTCCACCATGTGAAGACACAGTATGAAAACAGCCATCTACGAACCAGAAAATGAAATTTTACCAGACACCCACCCAATCTGCTGGTGCCTTGATCTTGAACTTTCCAGCATCCAGAACTGTGAGAAATAAATGTTTGTTGTTTCTAAGTCGCCAGGTTTATGATACTTTGTTATAGCAGCCCATATGGACTAAGATATAACACTAGTTAACTGATACAATGGAGAATTTCAGATAAAATAAGTGGCCAGATTGAGTCTGTAATTAGTGTCCGAAGTCTGTGGATAGCCTTAGTTATGTCATGACCAAGATTCTCTCAATCTGAGCTCAAGACCCCATCTCTATTTCTTTATCCTGGTCCAGACCACCATCACCTTTACCTGGAGCCTCCTACCAACCTAATAGCTTCTATGCTTGCTCCCTTATGACATGCTTGCCACGCAAGTGCCAAAATGATCATTTAAAATCTAAAGCTTATCATGACACTTCTCTGCTTAAAACCTCAAACGAATGAATGAAACCCAAACTCCTGCATAATCTGGCCTCAACTTCCCTATCCTAATGTTCACTTATCTGGTTGATTCCCTTTGTTTTTTCTGCTGCAGGCCTTTGGTTTCCTACTTCCCACTTCTTTCCCTCACATGCCCAAAGCAGATTCCTTCCTAGGAAATTTACCCTCCCTGTGTGCTACTCTTCCCCTAGATTTCTGCATTGTCAAACCCCACCCTACAACATCAGCTCTAACGTTCCCTTATTTTGAATGTCTGTCCTAAATGTCTTATCCAATTACCCTTCCCCCACCTGACAACTAGTTACTTGCTATCCTATACCGCTACTTTGCTTTCTTCATATCACTCGTCATTCCATAGAGGCATTTGCAAGTCACCACTTATCTGCAGTTTTGCTTTCCATGGTTTCAGTTACCTATGGTCACCGGGGTCTGAAAATGTTAAAGAAAAAAATTCCAGAAATAAACAATTCTTAAGTTTTAAATTGCGCGCTATTCCGAGTAATGTGATGAAATTTATTCCTCTTTGTCCTACTCAGGATGTGAATTATTCCTTTGCCCGGTGTCTCCACACTGTATATGCTACCTGCCCACTAAGTTGCTTGGTCGTGGTCTAGGCAATCAGGTCAGCTGTTGCGAAATTTTTGTGCTTGTGTTCGAGTAACCTTTATATTGCTTAATAATATCCCCAAAGTGCAAAAGTAGTTTAAACTTTATCATAGGTATGCATGTAGAGAAAAATCTTAATAAATATAGGGTTCAGTATTATTCAAGGTTTCAGACATTTGTTGTAGGTCTTGGAATGTGTCCCCCAGATATGGGGGGACTGCTGTATATTTGTGTCTGTTTCTCCACGAACACAATGTGCTCCTGGAAAGCAGAGATCTTGTCAAGCTTATTTGTCTCTGTATATTCAATGCCTAGAATAGTGTTAATTAAATTAAAAAAAATGAAGGAAGGAATGAGACAGAGCAAAATTAGAATTTGGATTTACTCTCAGGATCAAACTACAAACATCTGTAGAGCAAACATCTGTGTCTTGTTTAGACATGAATCTGTGCCCAGAGTTTAAACAATAGATGAAGTCAGAGAGTTAAATAAAATTTAAGTATTAGAAAGCATTTCAAATTACCTTAAGGAACTTGGGCTTTATCTATTTTTTAATTAAGATATAATTTACCTAATATACAATGCACAGATCTTAAGTCATTTTGATGTTTGACAGTTGTATGTCACCCCAAAGAAGATGCATAATATTTTCATTATTCTAGAGAGGTCCCCTGATCCCCATTCTAGTCTGTTTTTTACCCCTCACTATGCCACTCCCCAGAGCCAATTGGTTGCTGACTCGGATCCACAGACTTCTTTTCCCTGTTACTGAACTCCAGAAACAGAATCATGCAATATACTCTCCTGAGCCTTCTTATACTCAACATAATAATTTTGAAACTCATCCAGGTCATTGCTTGTATCAGTTATTTGTTACTTATTGCTAAGTAGTATTCCATAGTTCATCAATCCTGCTGTTGACTGTTGACAGACAGGTATCCCCCATCCTCACATTTTGGAGCTATTATAAATATTTTAAAAGGTTGCTAAGAAAATTCTAGCATGTCTTTTTGTGGCCATTTGTTTTCATTTCTCTCAGGTAAATACCTAGGAGTGATGTTGCTGAGTCATGGTCAATGAATGTTTAACTTTTATATTTGAATTGGCTAAACAGTTCATCAAAGTGATTCTACTATTATATGACAATTCTTCCTAACAGTTCTGGTTGCTTGATATCTTCACCAATACTGATATGGTCGATCCTTTTTTTTTTTAATTTTAGTCACTCTAACATGTCTGAGACAGCTCTTTGTGTTTTTAATGTGCATTTCCCTGGTGACTGATAGACTTATTGGCCATTCATATGTTTTCTTTGTAAAGTCTCTGTTCAATCTTTTATCGAATTGTTTTCCTTTTTCATTGGTTTGTATTCTGGATATGAGAAGTTTATCATATATATGTTTTGCAAATATTTTCTCTCAGTTCATATTTTTAAAAATTTTATTAAAATTGTCTTTTGATAAGCTTAATTTTTTCATTTTGATAAACTGTCATTTATAATTTTTTTTCTATTGTTGTGTTTTTTGGTAATCTAAGTAATCTTTGCCTAGCTGAAGACATGAAGACGTTCTCCTACTAAGGGAAGAGCAGCATTCCAGGCTGTATACCTTAATGTGTGTATATATAACATTTTATAAAAGGAGTTGTTTGCCAGGCTCCTGAGGGGATTTTCTCACTGTCTGAGGCCTCGCTCAGCAATAAATATCTTCAATATCCACTTCCACTGAAGCGACAGAAGGTAAGAGACAAAGAAGAGCCTCCCAGAGAGAAAAACAGAGGAAACATAGTTGAGGTGTGTAGTGAGTTGACTTGTATCCTACCCTCCTGCCAAGTATACACCCAAATCCTAACCACTGGTACTTGAATGTCACCTTAGGTGAAAAGGGTCTTTGCAGATGTAATCAAGTTAAGAGGAGGTCAGGCTGGATTAGGATAAACCATAAATTCAATGGCTGGTGTCTTTATAAGAAGAAGACTCACACAGACAGAAATATAGAGGAAATACAGGAGAGAAGAAGGCCATGTGAACATGGAGGGAGAGGCTGGAGTCATGCTGTCAGAAGCTAAGGAACTCTGAGGAGTGCTGGGCGCCACTGGAAGCTAGGAAGAGGCAAGGAAGGGCACACGACCCTGTTGACATTTTGATTTCAGACTTTTCACTTCTAGAACTATGAGAGAATAAATTTCTGTTGATTTAAGCCACTAAGGTTGTGGTAATTTATTATAGGAGCCCAAGGAAATGGACACAACGTAGTTTGTTTTGATGATATCAGCACTCTCACATTTGGGTAATCTCTGACATATAATAATTACAGAGATGAGATAGAGTTCTCACAACAAAGGCAAAATTCTCTGGAGAAGATGCAATTTGAGCTGGAAGCTGGGAAGTGGGGTGAAGGGAAGCAATATGAGCCTGGAGAGGACCAAGTATGCTGGATATGTGCCATGCATTCATTATTCCTATTCCCTGCCTACGAGAGCTTTGTGACTCAGACTACAAATTTCTAATCTATGACTAACTAGCAAAGAAAGAAAGAAAGAAAAAACCCATGGTGTGTGTGGATGTACATGTAACATCTGATTTGACTATAGCAGCAAGAAATTGGTCTTTTGTGAATTGATATGATTTAGAGACGCCTACAAAATAAAAGTATGGTACTTCAGGAAGAGATGAATAAAATACTAGTGTTTTATTGGAATGATGCTGTGCAGCTGAAAAATTGTTGAGTTTTGGAAATGGAGAAATTGCATCTTTCAGAGTGCCAGCATGTGGGAGCATACCCTGGAAGTATGCTATTTGGCTGCACTGCAGCTTGTATTAAGCATACCTCATATTTTTCTGTCTCCACTACTCTGCTATGCTGACTTGGAAAGGTAGCTGGGGAAAGCACTCACCAGCTAAGTTGGTGACTTGCCTTTGGAGTGGAGCATATCCTCTTCTATCCTTGATGTGATTGCAAGCATGTGACTCAATGTTCTCTTGTCCATGGAGGGGAATTCAATCCATTTTAATATTGTGTAAAAATCTTAAATGATTGAAATACTAACACAGATCCCCCTCAACCAGTATGAAGAACATCTGCTTGAAAATTTTTTGCTTAAAGTATTGAAGGGAACAGATGCTACATTCTCAGAGAACAAAAGTTTCTCTTTTGGGGAAGGTGAATAAATATAGAGATTATTGATGAGGCCAAGGTGCATTTCCTCTTCCTGCATGTATGACTCAGAGTACAATTCTTTCCTTCTTTTACTGATATTTGACATTTGTATTTAAATAGTCAAAGTGTAATGTTCCATATCAAATCAGTGTGCCAACTAAATTTCTAGTGTGGAAATTATTCATATAAAGACTCGACTTTTAGTAAAAGACCCCTTTTTTACCTAATTTCCTAATCCAGTCCAAATTCTCATTGCAGACTCAATCACTTGTTGTGAGAGAATTACATGTCAGAGTTACTCAATTTTCCAATTGTAAGTTGGGAATGACATGGCCTTTTAGAATTTCAAAGTTTCTGCTGCAACACTTTTCTCCAGTTAAATGGGTTATTTCAGGAAGGGAGGAACATAGATGACAAAAAGAAAAGTGTTCAATAGCTCTAGACGGGCTGTAGAGCATTTGCTTAGTGATGTTTTGGTAACTTGTAGCGAGCAAACAGAGAAATCATGAAGAGAATGAAAGGTGAGAGAAAATGTAATTTAAATCTATGTCCTATGGAGAGGACTAGATGAATAAAGGCTTTACCAAGTCCCAGTCCCTTGCACAGCCCTTTTGAGAAAATCATATCATTTAATCTGACCTCTGGTCACTCCTACACTGCAGTCTTCAGTGAGCTGTGTTCCCACTGTGCTTGTCATAGCCCCGCAAACAGGACACCGAAAATACAAGAGCGAGGGGCATGCCTTTGAAATTTCAGTGTGGAAAGTTTAGGACCACAGAAAGAAGTTCCACTTCACAGAGTGAAGAACTCCACTCAAAGAGGTAGAACTGGGGAAAAATACTTATAAATGTTCCTTTTATGCTTGGCTCAGAGCACTTCACTGAGCTGGGGGCAAATTTTAAAGCAATTGAGCCTGACTGGGCAACTTCAATGGTTGGATCATCAATATTATGGCTGGAAGCAAGAAATGGTTTCACATACTTGCTAGCATAATACTGCCAAAGATAGTCTGATTGAATTGAATTAGGAATTGTGTTAGTTTATGTATGTATTAGGCAAAATCTTTGCCTACAAGAGTATCTAAAACTATTAGAGAAAAAAATAGAGAATCCTGAATAAGTCTCACAAAGCCACAGAGACAATAGATATTATTCAGAGGATGAGAGAGTAGAGTTGAGAGAGATTTGGTGGTTGCGGTTAAGTGGCTAGAGATGGTGATATCAGTAGTGGTAGTAGTGAATGTCTATTGTTGTGTAGACAACAGCATCTTACTGAACATTAGCTTAGCAGCCTTTGGCTGAACTGAAGACTGCTGTCCTTCCTTTATCTCTGCTAATTTCTCCAAGCATAGTTTTCCAGCTTTCTCATAATTCTCTGAGCTATTTAATACCTGTTTATGATTTTTCTTTCTTCTTAGGTTATCTAGAGTCATTTCTGTAATTTTCAGTCAAGAATCCTGACAGGAATGATATTGCTTAGTGTTCAGGAAAAAGAATTTGGCTACTTGTGACATGTAATGGCAAGGGATGATTATCACTTGGGGTCTCACCTAGGATCTTTAGATGACTGACTGCTACAATGGATCAGTAAGAAGAACATGAGAAATCTGATGTCTTTGGAGAAGAATGGCTTATTCTAACAATAGCTTGTTCTTCAAAGAGAATGACAGGCTCAAGTACCTAAATTCTTAGTTCAAGGACAGACTAAACAAAGACTCATGATGGCTGGGTCAAAAAACAAACAAATAAGGAAATAAAAAATTCTAAACTCCTGCAGCTGTAGATCCGAGATAGCCAAAAATTAGATAAAGAGATTAATTCTCTGGTTACTGAATGTCAGTGACATTTGAATTAATAGTCTCATTAGATTTCTTATATGAAAGTTGAGCATTGCTCAATACATATTGGCATGCCAAAAACTAGAATATGAGTTCATGGGTGCATTCAGAGTACTCTGAGGATATGCAAACTCCAAACCCATGCTTAAGGTTCTCTGACAGCCAAAGAGGCCCTTTCCCCTATGTTTGAAGAGGCTGTTTATTCTTTTATAGATGACCCTATAATTCCTTCTGCAACTCTCAGAGTTTCTGGAACTATGGAGTCAGATCCCACCATGCCTTAAAGTACCAATTAGAATGTCAGAACTGTAAGGAGAATAATCATAGAGCAAAAGGATGACACTTTGCTACTTTATAAGAGAAAAGAAGAAAATATGTGCAAATGGATTTTAAACAAACTTGACCTAGGAAGGTACTCTACAATATTAGATCAATCTGAATTTACTGACATGAGTAAACTCATCAGAGATCCTGGATTTAATTTGTTACTTTGAAAACTTGTCATAGTTCTAATTTTTTGTTCTTCTTTTTGATGGGTGATTGAAATGTAGACTCAGTATTTGCCCACTCTGAGTAGGGTTTAGATGTGAGAAAACACTTGATATAATGTAAAGAACTTCAGAGCATAGAAATTTTGCAGTGAGTTTGTTATATGGCTTCCAACTAACTCCCTAATGATACAAGCAAGAGAAATCTTTCTCCTAGCCTGCCACAAATGGACCTGCATCCTTTTACAGGATAAATAGACTAGTGGTCTGGGTATTATTAAGAGTTAGTACTAATTCTGAGGACATAGAATGCCTTTGTATTCCAGTAGTTAGAGTAAAGTTTTAACCCGAATTCACCTTCCAAAAGCTCACTGGACTCCTAAAACTTTACTAAAGCTATTTTTTTTCCATTTCTTTTATGTTTGAATAGTTATCCGTACAGGTTGAAATAATTAAGCAATTAGGAAAATGGGCTAAATAGATGTGCCTAAAGTTTCCCATTTAACCAAACAGCAAATCATCTTCAAAAATAAAAATAAAAAAGAATAGTGTTACTTTCAGACATAAAACAGTAGAAGTCTGACATATGCCAAGGATGGATGAGTTTCAAACCATGGTGGTAGAGTATTATAAATTGAATCAGATGTTCATTCTAATGGTAGTTGCTGGCCCTGGTGTGGTTTTCTTAGTGAACTGGCTATAGGTCTGGCAAATGTTTTATCTCTATCTCATTAAGAATGTCAGAAGCACTTTTCTTCCTTCTGTCAGGGTCATCGGTACATCTTTATAATCTTGCTTCAGGTTTAAATCATCTATCTGAATCCTGTGCTACACAATTTATTCTTCAAATATATTAATTATCTTACCAACTGGTTCACTACTCTGATGAATTGAGATTGATGAAAAACTAAATACAAGGACATTTTACTCACTGAGGCAATAAAAAAGTTATTGATAGGGGTTTCTAGTGTCTTTAAGATGCTTGATTCCTACTGCTCTGTGAGCCAGGGTTGATGGTAGAGGAACTTAACTTCTTAATATAAACAGGAACAATGTGATTGTGGGAAAGCAGAGACAGGTGGTAGCAGTTAACCATCAGAGGCAAGGTTGACCTAATTGTTGAAATGAAAAGGAAGGCTGAACTAACAATTAAGATACCTTGATCTGTAGGTATCTATTACAACAGTTAACCATGGTGTTCCTAAGGATTAAATACATGGACAGCTGTCTGTGTACACACACACACACACACACACACACACACACACACACACACACAGATATAGATGTAAAAGCAGATATAGATATAGATATTTCCTCAAATCCTTCCTGAAATGAATCTTTATCTCTTTGTCAAGGTACACTGGGAAAAGAAGAATGCCTAGTTTTTTGAGATCTGTTAGATACAAAGTAAAATTGACATCAGGGGACCTGATAAGCCATCCTAGTCCCATAGTTAGAATAGGAGCTTCTAGAGACCGAGTGATAAATGAAAGTTTGACCCATATCAAATTGAGTTCATTAGGCCCTCCAACCTATAGTTGATTATTTCATCAGTTCCTAAAAGTATAACTGAAATTAATATATCTAGCAACTGGTAGAATTCTCAATTTTATTTTCTTACCTGTGGATTAAGGGTCATTATATTAGGAAGGAGCAAATGGAGCACCTATGACACATTCAGAACTAATACTTAATTCCTGGAGGAATTACAGGAATTAAGGCCAACATCAAATACTTGAAGGACTGCAGAGTTGGTAACCCTTATTATTTCCTCTTTCAATGAGACTTTCTGGCCTCTGGGGAAAAAAAAAAAAGATGGACCTTTACAGATGATAATGGACTCTATAAAATTGACAAGGTAATAACGCCTAATTCAGCTGCTGTGCCAGATGTAGTATGTTTAGTAGACAGATCAACACAGTTTCTGGACCTTGGTATGTGGCTGTCAATTCAGTGAATGCTTTCTTCTTGATACCCATAGTAAGAGTATCAAAAGCAGTATGCATTTACCTAGCAAGGCTAGTAGTACACTTTCTCCTATGTATCTTGGATCTACAAAAACATTTCTGTTTTCCTTCATAGTATAGTCTGTATAGATTTAGATCATTTTGATGTTTCATTAGATATGACACTGGCCCATTATATTTTTGACATCATACAGTTAACTCAGTAGTTAGTGGCAAGTACTAAGGTATTCTGACAAGGCATATGCATACCAGAGTGAGGAAATAATCCCCATAAATATTAAGGTGTCTGTAACACTGATGTAGCTGTAGATGTTCAGTGATTTAGAGCATAGATTCCTCATAAGATAAAAGACAAGCCACTGTACCATGTTCCTCCTATCACCAAGAAAGAGACAGAATGCTTGATGGGCCTCTGGATTTTAGAGGCCACATATACCACACTGGTAAATAATGTTCTAATACATTTATTATGTGACCTAAAATACTGCCAATTTTGAGTAGGACAAAGAGCAGGAGAAATTTAGGATTGCAGTCCAAGTTGATATGTCATTTGAATTAAGATTCTCTTTGATTCAATGGAACTAATCGTACTGGAGATTCCTGGAATGAATAAAGATCCTGTGAGGAGCCTCTGACCAGACCCAAAGGAAAGTATCAGCACAGACCCTAAGAGTTTTAGAAAAATACCACGGATTTCAGAGCAGATAACCAGCTTCATCCAAGGCACCTCTTTAGATTCTGTTACTATCATATGGCTTTAGATGTGTGCTTGGCTGTAGCCACCACCATGGTGGTTAACTTCATTAGTGCTCCTAAGATCCCATGACCTGAACCAATGGCTGAGTCCATGGGTGCTTCCAGCATTTCTCGTGGAGAAGGGCAATCTCTCTAGAGGGTAAACCTCAAGCAGTATTTGTTATCCAATTTGGAAAATGACTTGTCAAGGTGATTTAGGACTTGATGAGAACAAAATTAGAATATCAATGTCAAGGAGTTTAGGGGCAGTCATGCGAATGAATATCCCAAATATAAAGAATATTGTCCCATGTGAAAGCCCACACAAGGCCTTTTACTGCCTTTTGTTCTCAATAATTAGAAATGTGTCAGTTATCTCCTTCCTCAGTTCTTACTAAATGAGCTCAAGAGCAAAATGTGTACAGAGGTAGCAATATAGGCCACATCTTGCTTAAGAACTTGTACTTAACCTCTTCAGTATCACTTGGCTTCGGCCACTGATGTGTTTCCAGTTTGTCCATCGTAATCAGTAACCAACACTGAATCTCAGTATGGCAACATACCACTGTGATGGACAGCAGCCAATACCATGTTGGTTTGTTAATTTTATTAGACATTTTTTTTCATCCTCAAGTGAGATATAAGCTCTCTTCACTAATAGACACTTTGGATTTACATTTTTTTCCCCTTGTCCACTATGCTTTTGCCAGTAATAGTATCTGTGAGCTTCTTAAATGTCTTATACATTGACATGATTGCTCAATCAACGTTTGTTCCTGAACGAGTAACTCTCACTTTGCAGTGAAAGAAGAAAGGGAATAGACTCTTAGCCATGGTGTTCATTGGTCTTATCATATTCTCTGAAGTAGCAATTCATATGGAACAGTGGAGTGGCCTATCAAAGACTAGTGTGACACTATCTGGGAGATAATCCCTTGCAATAACAAGGTGATTAAACCTAACTATTCAGAAGAAATAGAGTTGTTGCCGCTTGCTGGGGACAAAGAGGAATTTAAGTAAAACCTGTGGGTTCATTATACTAGGATATGTACTGCATTCTGTATAGGCAGAGTCACCAAAGACTCAGGGATCTTAGGAACAAGGCTTTAGATCCACTCAAAGTAAAGAAAATTATAGTTTTCTGATTTCATTTATTTTCCAAAATGATGAAAATCCTGAGTGTTATGGTGACTGATGGTGACGATTTTGCCCATAAAGGGAAATTTGAATTCAGATTTTCTATAATAAAATTGGATGATATAACTGATGAAACTTTGGTTACTCTCCATTTCTGGGTGATAGTGCAAATGTGGATATATTTTGAATACATGAGAGATAGTCACTATCTTTAGGCAGAACAATTTTAATGAATATATAATAATAGAAAGAATGATTTTATGGAGAAAGAAAGATAACCGTAACCAGGCTCCCTCCCACACCCGTAACTAACTTCCAAGTGGAAGAAAACTCAGCACTTCTCCCCTTATGTAGCCATGTGTCCTGTACACGTGCATAGGCTCCCATTATCTGGCAGTGTGCTACTACTGTTTAACCTGTGTATAAAAGGCACCACTGCCATGTGGGGTGAGGGTTGTGGGGGTGGGTGCCATGCCCTTGTTGGAGAATTGCCACCCTGTGAGGCTGGTTGTGCCCTTCCTGGAATAAAGAGCTAGGTCGCAGTTGCCTATGGCTTCTTGCTTTTTCTTCAAACTGCTCGAGTCTCGTACCCCTTATCTGAGAACCGTGAATCTGTAGTAACACAATGATAAATGCTATGTAGCTATTATGTAGACAAGGTGGTAGCTTCCAGTGGTATTTCCAGCTGTTCTGTTCCAAAGTTCTTTCTTTTAGGTTTTTCCTCACTGTGAAAATTAAAGTAGGCAGATAGCTCCTCTCCCCACCTTCCAGAAACTAGAGTATTGGGATAGGCCCTATGCTTGGACAATCAGATGATATAGCCCAGTACTTTAAATCTTGAAGGAGTAATGCAAAAAAATGTATAGGAAAAAGAAATTTTCCGGTGCCAGTGGCTGACCAGAATAAAGCTGTAGTGGCAGCGTCCAGTAGTGGAGACACCAGCACCACTCTAATCGAGCTGCTGGGTTGTGCTATGACCTTGCCAATGCACTTTCTCACCTCCTGTTTTCTGAACTTAATGCCCCAATAATTTCCTTTTCTGAAGCTTTATATCCATCATTGGTTTCTGTTGTTTTAACCAAGATTATTGATAGTCAATTCTATGTCTGTGTGGTGAAGTCTACACCAGAAGTAAAGTCAGGAGGAAATAGAACTAGCCTTGTTGGTATGGGTCAGGAGGCTTCTCATAGATTGTGACAGATAAGTTAGATATTGGAAGGTTACACATTGGGTTGGATTAGGAACCCCAGGCCCTCCAGTGGTTTTATTCCTGAGCTCCTGAAACAAATTTTTGGAGGAGAAGGCAAAAAACTTAAATCAGTTACATAGCTATTGTGTATGTTTTAATTTAACTCCCAAGTGGCTGTTCATATCTGCAGTTTATTTCAATAGGAATTGTGTAAAGCCTACGTTTTAAGACATAAAGATTTTTTTTTTGACAATCTAAAATGAAAGAGTGGTTCTCTTGTAAAAGTTGCTGACACTTATGTAATCTATGTTAATGTTTAGTATATAATGTAGTACAAAGCTGTTCATTACAGTGCTATATATGAGAAAAATTGGATAGAATTTCAGTAGTGAACAATAGGGAAAAGTTGAGGTAAATGTAATAGACTTATAAATTCAGTAAACATCTTATTTACAAAGAGATTTTAATGACTTAGAAGAATATTTGGGATTTTGAATACTTGAGAACACATGAGATAAAATATTAATTGTGAAAGATAAAAAGATAGAAAAAGATAGATGTGATAGGTGTATATAAATCATATTTATATACAACATGATTTCAAGCCTGCAAATACACACATGTAAATACACATAAATTCTAGAAGAAAATACATAATTGCAATTGCTGTTTTATTTTTAATATTTTTTTCATAATTTTCAAGAATTCTACAAAGAGCATATATACTTTCTAGAGTGAGATAAATATTATATAGGACAGTTAATGCAATTGTAGATTCTGGACCAGAAAAAATTGTTATAAAATATATCAATGAGACAATAGGTAGCATTTGAATAATATCTATAGATTATATATAACAATATTGTACCAATGTTAAATTTCCTGATGTTGATTATTACACTGTAGTTATGTAAGCAAATGACCTTGTTTTAGGAAATACTCACACTATTCTATTTAGAAATAAAAGGGCATGATGTCTACAACTTATTTTCAAATAAGAGCAATGGGGATGAGTAAAGCAAATGTGGCCAAATGTTAATAATTGGTGAATGTAGGTAAAAGGTATGTAGATATTTATTCTACCATTCTTGCTTTTCTGAAGTTAGAAAGTAATACTTTTAAAAATTAAAAGCATATCTCTTATGATGATAAGTCATTAGCTACTAGATTTATTAGAGAGGAGTGCTTTTCTGTTCTAAGATGGATCAACTTGTTGAAAAGATTATGAACTTGGGTGATGAGATATCTGGCAGAATTCTAGGTCTGCCACTTATTAATTACATGATCTTAGGCAGTTTAATCTCTAGAGACTCAATTTCTTCACCAGGAAAATGGGGATAATAATATTTCCATTGTGAAGATCAAGATGTTTGCAAATTGCCTAACACACTGTTTTCATCACAGGTGCTCAAAAATTGCAAATTGCTTTTAAGCAATGGTAGGTTTTCTGAAAGTAGGGTGGGTGGTAATCAGTATCAGCTGGATTATTTATTAATCTCAGAATGGTTCATTCATCTTTTCTCTTCAAATAAATGGAACACAGTAGATATCCCTCCAAGCACAAAGCAGAGAGAACTCTGAATATTTGAGCAATGAAAAATAATATTTAACACTCAATGATCATTTACTGTGGGCCAGGTACTGTACCGAGGGCTTTTTTGCTTTTTTATTTTTCAGTGGATTGCTCATTTAATCTTTACCACAATGCTACGAGGTAGAAAATTCTATCAGAGTTATTTTATAAAAGATGAAAGTGAGGCACAGAGAGTTTAAGAAACTTGCCTAAGATCACACGGCTGCTGGTGTCAGGTGTAAACCCTGTGCTTGTCATTTACCATACCTGCATTTTGCATCTCAAACTGAATATGAAGATGAATTACCTGGAGATCTTGTTAAAATGGAAAATTTTGATTTTAACATTTGCTAAAATGTAGATTCGTTTGTGTGTACATGAGCATGCATGTTGAAATTCAGATTCTGCATTTCTAACAAGCTTCTGGATGATGTTGATAGTGCTGGCCCTTAGATCACACTTATGAGTAGAAGGGATCTAGAAGATGACATCCTAACTCACATTGGTATACACTAATTCAGATGATCCAGGTCAGCTTCCAGTTTCTACCAGTATTGCCTGCCATTCCTACCCTTGTCCTATGCCACCCATCACCCCAGGTGCATTGTAATTCATATATACTTCAAACTGCTTGTGCAGTCATCCCTGCATGTTATATGCTTTTATGCATCTATGCCTTTATCCTGCTCCTTCTGCTTGAAAGGACCTCATTTTCAAGATGTCACTGTGACAAATGCTTTACTGACTTTGTTCAATTCAGAGTTAGTGGTTTCTTCCTCTTTGCTTCTAGAGCACCACAGACAGATTCTTGTTTTAACATTTATCATTTTGTACTGAGCTTATTTATTTGAATTTCTGCTTCTCCCACCAGATGACTATTCAAGGGTTAATATTATGCTCTGTGTATCTATATATCTTTAGCACCCAGCAAGTGTCTGCCACATATAAGATACTCTATAAATATTTGTAAAGTGAATTAATACATGAAAGAATGATTGGATATATGAATGAATGAATAAGCAAAATGATGTGAGGCCATATCTTTTAGGCTACAAGAGTAATCTATAAACTTTTTGGATTGTATACTCCTTCTAAAAAAATGAGCATGTATCATATACATATGTATCCCCACATATTGTTGTATTAATATCTATGTACATTTAAAAATAAACATAGGCATAGATTAAGAAAGGGTAAACTAAAATAATTAAATTTTTAATATTTTTATTGGAATACCCCAGTAGAATGTCCTGTGTGCCCTAGGATGGGGATTATGTACCTCATCTCAGAGACTTCTGTGCTAGAACAATAAGTAAACTTACTAAATTACTAAAGGGTAGAACTCATTTTAATAGTGCTCTAATAAATATGAATCAGAAGAAATAAAAAGGGAGAAAAGAAATAGGTCTCTATAAGTATAGGATTCCCAGGGCCTGGGCCTTTACATTCCTCCCAAGGAAGCCAAATATTGTACAGAGTGATCTAGAACCCAAAAGGAGAACTCACTGAAGCTTGATAGCAAAGCGCCTTCTCCTCTGAGGACTAGTGACTGGATCGTGACACCGAAACTTAAGGGAAGCAAGGCCCCAGGAGCCCAAGAGGATAATTCAGGACTCCCCAGATACATTCTGGTTGAAAATTAAAATACTTTATTTAGCATCAGATAATTTGAAACCTGAGATTAATAATGGTCGTCTATATGTAGAAAGAGGTCTCTTTCTTTCATTTTACTTTGTTACTGAAATTAAGTATTTCAGCCTTAAAAGCACTTTTGTGCCTTGTTAGATGAATAGGAAAATCTATTCAGGACAAGATCCAATCCAAGAGTAAAAGCAGGAGCACTTGATTTTGCTTCTGAGGATGAGAGGCCAGGGTGCATGGGCTCAAATCCCCTTTTGGCTTCCAGGCAAGGGGTGTGAGTGAATAAAGTCGATGCTCTCCACATTGACCTTACTTGCTCATACATATTTCAAATGACAGAGCTGGCCATGTGTCCTTTGGTAATTCGCTGCTCTGCCTCAATCATTTCCTCCTTCTCCTCCTCCCACCTCTAACTCTGGGGCAGCCCGCCCCTGGGAAATAAACAGTTCTCTCTGGGCTTGCTTATACTTAATCCAGCATAAACCACACCTCCTGGCACAGTAGTAATTCTCCTTAGAGCATTTGTGGGTGAGGTCTTGAGCCTTTGAAGAGTAACTATGGCCTCTGAGAAGCTTTATAATTTAGACCCTCATAAGTGGGAATCCAGCTTCAATATTTGCACCTTGATTTGAATGTGGGTCACTAAGAGAGGCTTCCCAGAGGTGCCCACAGGTTGTCTCCACTCACTGCCCCATCCTATCCTGTAGATTTGTTGATCGTTAGTTCTCTCCTGATGAGGTCCTTCTTAAACAGGTCAGAAGATGCTAGAATTCTGAAGGGTAGGCCATGCAAGTCCCTCTTGAACCCTTCCCTCACCTGGAAAACCTGTGGTAGGTGGGCCCAAGGTTTAGGTGAAATTTGCTCAGCCTCTCTTCTCTCCCACCACTTACACTGAAGATATGTACTCCTGGCCTCCATATTACCTTCTTTCTCTTCCAACTCCCAATTGACTCTTTAAAATATATATCTTTTTCTCAATAAGAGTATCTTGACTCTATCTTCTGAGCTCTACAAGGAGGAATTGAGTTTTAATTAGACATAATTAATTGTTCCAGTTAACTCTTGCTGGTTTTCCTCTCTCACACTCACTTTGACATCCTCCTTCTAATTTACATGTCCCATTTCTGAGCTTCTACAGCTCCAGGGCATACTGTGTTTCTAACAACTGAGTGTGATGATTAAGAGGGAATGAACTCTGCAGCCAGATGGCGTGGGTTCAATTCCGCCCAATTAGAATTTGAGCAACTTTGGTCAAGTTACTCCACCTCCTTTTTTTTGGCTTGTTTTATTTTTTATCCATAAAATGAAGATAATAAAAATGCCTTACTTCCAGAGCTTTTGTGAAGATTAAATGAGGTATGTATTTAAAGTGCTTAGAAAAATGCCTGCAAGAGAGTAAGGACCATAATAAATGCTGGCTAATGTTATAATGCTGGACGCAATGTCCTGTAGGCCCTGAATTGCTTTGTTGCCTCTCTGAGCAGACTGAACTGTAATTTCTTTAAGTCAGAAATTATATCTTATGTATCTTAGCTCTTGCGTGTGTGCAGTGACTGGCATAAAATAGATTTCCAATAAATGCTTGTGGAATGGATCGATAAAACCATAGATTGTTTAGGGGAAAGGGCCTTAAGCAAAATTTTAATCTTATAGAGTAAAATATACTCTATAAATAAATTTTATGTACTTATATGCTACCTTCTAGTCATGACACAATTCTGATTGGTAATCAATATTCCTCATACTTATATTTCTCGCATCTATCTTGTTGTAGGTCATATACTCTCACTTTGCTTCTTAGGTACCTGTAAATACCCTCTAAGTTACAGGACATTTTAAATGGAACCCCAGCTAGTGATTCTGGAGGCAAAACCGAAATGACTGCCCTCTTCACTCCACTACATTCCCGTGTCCTAATCCTCATATTATAATTGAGTTCTATACTTTAGATTCCCAGGCTTTTGTCCTGCTGAGAGGTTGGTAGTCCATGACTGTGCCATGGCTTTGGTCATATACATTTCTCTTCGTGGTTACCTGGCCTGGTTTTTTCTCCATGTTTCTCTATCATCCATGGCTAGTAATGTCCTTTCCAATCTCTTCACATTTTTTCATTTCTCATAGCATGAGCACATTGTTCATATAGTAAAGTAGGGGTCAGATAAACCATCCTACATAAACCAATATAGACAGGATGAAAAAACAAGATGCACTACAGCCAGGTTAACTCTGTATGCTGGAGAAGCCTGGGACACATTTCACGGGAAGAGTATACATTAAGTGTTTTGGAGGTCATAAAAATCTACTATAGAAGGGCAGAAAACTTCAATTTATGTAGAGTCAATTCTGAAGAAAAATTGTTTAATGCTTAGAGTTTTTATTTTTTTTATTTTTTTATTGTAAAGTTTGGTGACAGTGATGTTTTCTATCAATTAACTCCAAGTTAAATTACTTATGAACAAATCTATCAAATGGAAAGTTTCATCTTCTTAGTGAAAAAGTCAGTTTATTGTGATTATCCAATTCTGCTTAAAGAACATGATTAGGTACATTTTAATAGCAATATCCAAAGGTCTGACTATAAGCTTATATTTCTCATTAACAAAACTTCATGCTTGGCTAGCAGGCCTTGAACTGTGATCACTTGCAGTAAGAAAACACTGCTTTTGAATCTGTTAAATCATGAGGACACCACAATCTTAATTAGACATTTAAGCTAAAATGAATATTTAAACAATGAGGCTTTCTTTAACTCTTTCTTCTTACTTTTTTTTTCCCCCTCTAAAACTGAGATGTGCTGTTTTTTGCCTGAGTCAACACAAAAAGGCTTTGGAGAGAAACCTGGAGGTGAGGTCATTTAACTCTGTTAATCTGCCTGCTATCTGCAAAACCATTGATCGAATTCAGACAAATTGAATTGATAATTAGCACCTGGCTGTTGATTGAGCAGGTTTCCATTCTGCTGATCCATCAACTGACCATAGCCTTTTATTTTAATCTAGTTCTGCAGTATACTCCACTGATTAAGGCACTCTTAAAGATGGTCCACGCATCATTTTGAAGACAAGGGAAACTGACTAAATAGAGAAGCTCCAGGATTAGAAACATCTGGTATGGAGAAGGGCATCTGGAGAATCTAGTAAACCTCTTTAAATAAATCTAATCATTTTTTCTCAATAATCTTCAGGATGTTAGCTAGCTGCCAGGCATAGAACTCCCAAACAAGAATAGAACTCTTTCGCCAGAGAAATTGAATTTCCTCAGAGAAAAGACACACAAATATCAATATGGGTTTTGGGGGATGTTTCAAACAAAAGTATCAGCTGACCACTCAATGCTAAAGTCAATTAGTTGAAAAGCCTCATCTGTGCTCACAGGACTCAAATCTGCTTTTTAATGTCTCATCCTTAAATAAGGACAAATGATCAAGGATAAACAGACTTTTAGGGAAAGTTTCTTATATGCAAAAGAGCAAACTGGAAAGAAATTAGGAAATAAATATGAAGAAAGCAGAAGAAAACTCCAAAAAGACTATACTTGATATCATCAATAAGATTATAAGCTACAGCATCCTTGAAACTATACAAAAATTATCTAAAAAGGAACAATTAGAGAACAAGAATGAGTTTGTGGAAACTAAAAATAAAAACAAATTTTTAAATTCAGTAAAAAAAAAAAAAGAGTTGAACAATACAATTTAGAGAATTCCAGAAAGGAGGAAAGAAAGCTAAAGAAAAGTAAAATAGGAAACAAAATATAAGAAAGTGAGAGAAACAGTTAGGAAATGAAATTTAAGGAGATCAAGAAAGATAGAATAAAGAAAACAGAACAGAGGAAATAAAGAAAGAATGTAGACAAATCTTCAGAATGAAAAGACATGTAAAGCAAATCACCACAAAAATTTAGAACAAAAAGATTAAAAGGAATATCTTTAAAAGCTTCCAGAAATCAAATCAAAGGGACAAGAACAAACAAAAGTGCCAGACTTCTAAAATGGCACATTGGAAAATAAAAACAATGGAACTATACCTTTAGAAATTAAATAGCAAATTATATCTAGCCTAGAATTCTGTATGTGACCAAACTATTATTCATTTATGGATAACAGAGCATTTGGCCCAAAAGAGGATTTCCATCACGGGGATGGGGAGCACGGCATAGGGAATGCAGTTAGCATTAATATATTGGCTAGGTGGAAAACCAGAGGAGAGAAGGAGCAATTAGGGAGATCATTTTATAAACTATATAAATGTCTAACCAACGTACTGTATACCTTGAAAAGAGAAAGATTTTCATGACAGCCAAGGTTAGGTCCACAATTATAGCGGCATATGAGGTCAAAAGAAAAAAGGTTTAGTCTAGAGCTGGAGGGGGCTCCAGAAGGAATATCCCCACCTCCTCCAAAAAAATGGAACTGAGAAATTAGGAGAGTTGTAAGCACTTGTTTTGAGAAATATATCTCAGAGGCGTGGTAGAGTATGGAAAGACTTGTCCTCAGGCTCAAGGAAAACTAAGCCAATGGCAAAAGAATGATTAAATATGGAAGAAGGGGACTTGTTACAAGTTAAAAAAAGGTGGTCACAGTAAAATACTAGGCTCAGCAGTAATAATTATAGCCATAATAATAAGAACACTAAATATGGATTCAATAAAACTTGTAGTATAGATATATTGGAAAGATAAAATGAAGGAAAAAAGAACTAGATCCTTATCTATCAAAACTGGAAGTTACTATGTTATGTTTTAGGATGAATTAACAGAGAGTGGTAGATATATCTTATTTAGAAAAAATTAGAATTAATGAACAAAAAAATAGTAAAAAATGTTGAAAAATAGTTGCTTCCATGGAGTAGGAGAGGGAAAGGGTTGGGCAGGGATCTACTGTTTTTAACACAAGCATTTTAATTTTATGAATTTTAAAGCCATGCTTTACTTATTACTCTAGAAAATTTTTAAAAACTTAAAAGAAATAATAGTAAATGAGTGTACAGTTGATCCTTGAACTATGTGAGTTTTAACTGCTCCTGTCCACTTATACACGAATTTTTCAATTTCCCTGTGGAGATCAATTGATCAACACAGTTCAAACCCACGTTCATTGTTCAAGAGTCAACTGGCAGTTGAGAATTCACATATGTGGAAGGCTGACTTAAATTATACACCGATTTTCAATTTTGTGCTTGGTCAGCACCCCTAACCCCCACATTGTTCAAGGGTCAACTGTATATCTATACTGTCAGGTAAAACTGGTGCTCCAGGAGTATTCGTCATATTTATTCTGCAGATTTACTCTCCTTGCTGTCACTTGACCAGATACATTTGGGGTCTACATACCTCAGTTTAGGAAGCTTTGGTCTAGACTTTCTCATTATGGTAAATATTCAGTTCTCATTAGACTTTTGGAAACACTGACAATGGTTGGAGGACCCGGCTGTTGCATTCTCAGACCCTTCTTCAATGCTAAGATGTTATCATGTCATCTGTGTTAATGGTTCCCAATATGGCCAGTAAGAGTCTGTAGATCCTAGAGTTGACATCATTAACCTTGTTTGTTCTTATGACAAAAGCATAATAAAAGGAATGGTTAGCAATTTGCTAATGTCACGTAGCTAATAGCTAGTTCGTTACTCTTTCTAAGCCACTCATTAAAGTGTTGGTTGTTTTGATGCTTGACTCTAATCCAAGCCTGAGGTGTGTCTATTTATATGTACTTTAAAATTTTTCTCAGCTCAAGGCTGTTGAGTACCAGCTGTCTGTGATTTATATTGTTAATTCATTAAACTTCATGCTTTATCCTCTCTGGAAATCACTGCCATCCTGTTTACCGGCAAACAATAACACTGGAGCGCTTGCTGCTGCAGTTGCTGACAATATCAATTATTTAGTTTTCTGCCAATTCCTATTAGGCTTTTTCTAACTGGAGAATTTACACGGTGTTATTGAATTAAAAACAGTGGAAAGCTTTGGGGAATTTAAACTAATTAGCCAGCTTTTGTAAACTCCTTTGTTGATGATAATTTGTTTACATGACTAATTCAACCTTTTAATTATGGGGGCCTACACGGGCCATGAAAGGTGCCACTGCAGTCATCCATTGCTGGGCACAGGGATGCCAACATGGGAAAACTCATTTTTCTTTGCGATGAGGTATGATGCCCTGTCTCACTGGCACCTAACCTTGCATATTAGCATGTTTATGATTACACTTGGGAGAAGCTTTGGGCTTCCCAGTTTTCTAGTTGTGCCTTTTTAAAGCTATTTCTCATCCATGTCAGAAGAGCAACTCTAAACAGCTACTTCATCCATTCTCTACCTTTTTGTAGCTCTTGCTCCCCCTCTCCTGTTTGTTCCTTTTAGAGCTCTTTGTCTTTCAGAAGTCATGATTGGATTCTTCAATGCTAAGATGTTTTAATGCCTCCTCTGTTAATGATTCCATGTATGGCTAGTAATTATCCAACCTATGCATGGCTTGGGATAAATACAGCTGAATTTGCTCTGGAAAAGGGGAATAGAGAAGACTGACATCTATTCATGTCTACAGTAAACATGAAGGTATGTTTCTATCCAATATATAAAGAGTTAGAATCAAACTGGGTAAGTATTTAAATTGTTTCTTTGTGGTACTTGGCTATTCATATGCAACTTTCTTGATGAGACTGGTTGGATCATGGACATATATTTGCTGAGAGTAATTCTTAAAAATAATACCAATATAGCTATACATATTTTAATTAGCTAATTTCTTTAGTTAAGATTTAAGGACTGTCTTAACAAATAACTAGCAAAAGCATTCCAAGTACAACTGCAGTTCATATATATCTTGCATGGATTTCTTCACTTGGCTGATGTCTACTCAGATGCTCTAAATTCTGAGGAAAAGGTGGGTTGATAAATAATTAAATGTGTGGGTGAAAATTTCAATCTCTTCTCATTTGCTAGGTCCAATCAGTAAATGATTACCTTCAAGATATAAATTAATATTTGTGGTAAGTATTTTAAAGCATTTTATCTGCATTCATAGGTATGTTTCAGGCTTTCTTAAGAGTTACTTGGCAACATTATCTTCTAGGCAGCCTTCTGAAATAAAGAGGCCATCTCTATTTTGTGGTATTTATACCCCAAGTTCTTTGTTCTAGGTTGAAGGTAATTTAGGTGTTCCTCTCTTTCTATAAAATGATGGGGCTGGCAGCATGCAGAGGTCTTAGTTAAAATTCAGGGAAAGTTCTATTCCCAATTCTTCCTAATCGTATCCAGTGAGAATAATTTTCACTTAATTTCTGCGTATTTGTGCTTATGTACAAATGAGTGCTATCACTGGAGCTAGCATATCTGGCCTGCTTTATAGGCATTACAGCATGCTATTCTACATCATCCCTAATAGGCAATGCAGCCAGGATTTCTTTCTGCTGCAAGGGACAAAAGCCAGCTAAAATTGATTTGAGTAAAAAGGCATTTGTAGCTCTTATCATGGAAGAGTCTAGGGGTAGATATGGCTTTAGATTTGCTGGAATCAGGTGCTTAAAAGTATTTGCATGACTACAAATCTCAGCTGTACTTCCTTATATGTTGGCCTATTTTAGATAGGCTTTCCTCCTAAGGAGGAAAATAACCCACACGTACAATCTTCCTCTAAACTAGGATTTTGTTTTTGTTGTTTATTGCTGTCGCCCAGAACTAAGGATCATGCCTGGCACATAGTAGATGCTAAATAACATTTATTGAATAAATTTGAAAAAATGATTCTTCATGGCTCTATTACCCAATTATAGAACACAGGGTTAAAATGAGTCATCTCTAATTTATGTGGCTAAATATGGGTGCTATAGACTGAATTGTGTCCCACCTCAAATTCATACATTGAAATCTATTTTCCCCCAATGTGATGGTATTGGGAGGCAATTAGTCCCATACATTAATCTTTTGCATGTGATTAATGCCTTTATAAAAGAGGACTCAGAGAGCTCCCTTCCCCCTTCTGCCATGTTAGGACACAGTGAAAAGAATGTCCCTTATGAAAAAGCAGGCCCTCACCAGTCACTGAATCTGCTGGTGCCTTGATCTTAGACTTAGCAGCCTCCAAAATTGTGGGAAATGAATTTTTGTTTTTAATAAACTACCTAGTCTATGGCATTTTGTTATAGCAGCCTGAACTGACTAAAATAATAGAAGTGTATGCTTTCTGAGGAAAAATCAGGAACTGTTGCCAGAACAGGGGAAAAGGGATGATGAACTGGCAAACATAATAGAAGTCCTCTTTGCTATGGCCAACAGCAAACTTCCATATGGAACTAGGGAGACTGATATAATATCTGGTGCCATATAATCCTAGAACTTTACTTCTATTTTCATATACACTGAAGAATAAGAGAGGATGGTCCCTAAAGTGAAAATCAAGGAGCTGTGTTATCTTTATTAGACCTAGATATGAGCAAAAATAAAATGGTACGTGTGTGTGTTCAGCCACTGGTAATTTGGGGATTATTTGAATCAACAGTTAATAACATATAACATATAATATATGACATAACAGCAGAAACAGTGAGACAAATTTGAAAGGCTTTTGCTATAATGTAGACTGGAGGGGTATATGGTTGGAATAAGAAGGAAGCAGTGGAAGTGATAAAAAAAAAGTTTGGATTCTGAAAATATTATGACGAGAGGGCCAACAGTATTTGATGGAGCATTCAGTGGGGGAATATAAGGAAGAAAGAAGCCTCAACGATGACTTGAAGATTGTTGGCCTGCGCAATTAGAATAGGGTTGACATTTATTTCAATGGAGAAGAATGTGATGAAAGCAAGTTTGAAGGATGGGCGAGGTAAAGAAGTTAGGAATTCTGTTTCAGACACCTATGTTTGAGATTAATTCAACTGGGCATTTAAATAGAGATAGAAAATGCTTCTCTTTTCAGCCATGAGAACAGGTGAAATCACTGAGGAAGTGATTGTACATAGGGAAGAAAATCAGGTCGTAGAGCTGAACTCTGACATTCCCACACCTACAGATGGGGAAAGTGAGGAGGAACAAGCATGAGAGATTTAGAAGTAGAGCTAAAATAGGTAAGAACAGATTTGAGACAGAATGTCCTAGAAACAAGAAGGAACGAGTAAAGACCTGCATTAATTGTTGCTGATAGGTCATGTGAGAGATGGAGTGAGAATTGACCCCTCCTTGATCTAGCAATATGAAGACTGAATGTCCCTGACAAGAGCTGTTTCCATGACAAGATGGAGATAAAAGCCTTTTTGTGACTATATTTAAGGAGGAATGCAGGGTGAGGGTGTGGGTGGTGGTGAAAATTCAGAAAGAGTAAGCATAGAGGACTTTTTCAAGGAATCCACTAGCCCCTGATTTCATTTGGTGGGAAAAGGAAATTATTCTTTTCTCTTGTTCTAGTCATCTTTTTCTACACCTTTCTTGTAACTCTCTGGTTCAGCACCTTCCCCAGCCCTAGCACATTCCCTATGTCTCCTCTTTTATCCCTTAACCACCAGGCAGAGCTTCAACTTCAGCTCCCACATTAGTTATTCAGTCAGTCAGTCCTACACCAGGAGGCTTTCTAATATGTCAGGCATTCTGCTGGATCTGGGCCCACAGTGGCAAATCAAACAGCTTACAAACTGGAACAGAGGTCTTTAAACCTTTCTGTTTATGAATCCCTTAAGACAATTTTGAAAAACGGATGCCTCTTTCACCCAGACTGCAATTTTAAAATAAGATTTTATGTTCTAAAAGTCTTTGTAGAAAGCAAAGAGAAAGGGGTTTACTAAACATCTGTGTGCCCGACATAACCCAGTTCCCTAATACATCAAAATTACAGACTTCCTTTTATACACGAGGGTTTTTTTTTACAGCCAGCAGAGGAGGAGGGGCCTGGTGAAACTAAAGTAAAGGACAGGAGACCTTATGGCAGTGGCAGTCAGCAGAGTGGGTATAGGCAATCCTTGTAGTTATGTCAGCAAACTTCAAAAAGCCTAATTGAAATGAATGCTGATAATGTGCATTTGAAAGTATTTCTAATAAGATACATTTAGTATCTGTCATTATGTGCAGACTAACTTTTTCATTAAGCTAACTTTCTTCAATTATTGACATGCTCTAGTATTTGATTGCACATAGGCTGATTTATTTATCATCTTTTGTACATTTTTAAGTTAATATCTAAATATTTTCATCATGACTATAAATAGATGCGAAGAACATAATTTCCAGTGACTATAAATATTATCATTTTAAAATAAAACTAATACCTTCTTTTAAAAGGTTCCAATAGAATAACATAGCATTGTGATATATAACATCACCCATTTAATAAATAAACAAACAAGCTCTTCTTTAGCGGTAAGAACATCTACTATTTCCTTATTTCCATTCTATCCTTTATACCTCGCACAAAATTTTATCCTAATATAATGGTTTTGAGCTTGAAAGTCTTTTTATTAATTATCTTAATATTTTTCTCTGCAGCAAGAGCTTATACTGTAAATGCCCTGGACCCAAAGGCAGACCAGGATGCACCTGGTTGAGTGAGTTGGGTTTATTGCTCATTGAAATTAGGGAGAATGCGCACCATGGGAACCAAAGAGCATCTCAAGTAGAAGATGTTAGAAAGGATTTATTATATGACTTGGGCTTCGATTAGGTAATTTTGAGGAAAGTTGTAGAAGCTTGGCTTTACTCTGAATTGGATGTTATCAGGAAGTGGGGGCAATTCTATGATTCATTATCTTAATCTTATGTGGAAGGAGTAAAGATAAGAGTAAGTTTTTTAATGATAAAGAACCAGGCATGACTCATATTAGCTGGGAGGAATTTATTTTTGTGATTTGCACAGTGATTTTTTTTTTTAATGCTTAGACAATACTACGAGATGACCTGGGTTACTGTTTTATTTCATCATGATAAAACTCCATCCAATGTTGGTGCTTCATGAGATTGTTGATAACCAGAAGTGAAAACGATGGCTCAACTGTGAGCACAGCCAATGCCTGCCTAACGACTCCAAGGCTTAGCTTAAGTGGCAGGCATGAAGACAGTGATAACTTAAGTAACTCATAAAACCAATGTAGGCTGTCTAGAAAGTTTGAATATGAGACACTTAATTCTGTATTTATACAAATAAAATTGTGTTCTATCAGTATTTTTATAGGGTAAACTAAATTTTAAAGACTGAGTTGTGTCCAAAACTCTTGTTTTACCTTGGAGCTAAAGCCATTTTTTTTTCTTTTCTTTTTTTTCCTTTTTACCTCATAGCTGTAGTAGCAAAGTATAAACATATTTTTCAGGGTCCAGAAAAAAAAAAAGCAGTCGAATATATATATATATATATATATAGTTAGGCATTGTTGAGTGTTTATCTGGGATAGATATTGTAGAGTGCTGACATACCAACTAAATAATTTTATTTTTAATATTTAAGCTCTCCTCAGATTCTGGGAAACATGGTGGAGTGAGAGACGTCCTCAGATCTCTCCCCTTGTAACCTCTTTTTCTTCAAGAAAGGGAGGAGAGAGAGAGAGAGGCATGCAGCGGGCTTTAGGCACATATGAAATTATCACTCTAAAAGGCCAATTATGTTTTCTCTACAAAATGAGGACAGAAAGTTTAGAAACAGATTATGACATATATGTTCACTAAAGAGTAGCAGGCAGCTGGTTTTAATATGACTTGTATACACTTGACAGTTTTATCAGCCAAAACAATTAAACAATCAGTGATTCTTAATTCCCAAATATTAAAATGAAGGAGGAGACAACTCCTGGGTTAAACAAAGTGTTCTCTCTTGTAGACAAAAAAGAGAAATAATCTCCTCTTGAGAAATTTCTTCACTTTTTATTCAAAGGGAGTTTTCAAATAACTACTCTCATTCCTGTCTAAAGCTCCCCTTAGCGGCCACTGCAATTTTGAATTGGCTCTCGTGAAATCATGCCAGTTAATGAAATAAGCTCACAAGTTAGCATGATAGTGAGAAAACAAGAGGAAGGAGGATTTGGCCTGGAAGAGGCCCGTGTAGTCAGAGGAGAACCTGGGAGAACCACTGTGGTCTTTCAGAAGATGCTTACTTCATAGTTCTGGGCCCTGGCTAAAGGCTAGTCATCACCCAGCCATCATCAGGGAGCAGACAAAACCTCCTGATTGCAGGCAGACAAAAATAAACAAAGTTCTCAGGGATACCAAGACAAGACTAAGGAACTATCCTTATAAGGTTTTAGAATGTTGATGCAAGTCAAATAAATTTGTCCAAAAAGAGACCCGTTTCAGGAGATATGATGAACTCTTCATCCCTTGGGACTGGCTTGAGGACAAATTTATCAGACCTCATTCCATCTTCTGTCTGTGATGGTTGATGTCGTGTGTCAGCTTGGCTAGTCTATAATCCAGTCCCCCAGTTGTTCAGTCATACACTAAACTAGATATTGCTTTGAAGATACTTTGTAGATATGATTAAAATCCATAATTTATAGATATGATTTAAGTCCATAATCAGTTGTTTTGTATAAAAGAGGTTATCCTAGGTAACCTGGGTGGCCCTAATTCAAACAGTTCAAAGGTCTCCAAAGCAGAGCTTCGGCTTCCCTGAAAAAGAAATTCTGCCTGTGGACAAAAGCTTTAGCATGTGCCTGAGAGTTCCACCCTCCTGCTGGCCTGCACTCTGGATTTTGGACTTGCCTAGCCAGCTGCCACAGTTACATAAGCCAATTCACTGCAATAAACCCTGTAAAATAGATAGCTCCTACTGGCTGTTTTTCCGGTTGAACCCTTCCTGACTCGTCTTTCTACAGATGTTTCTTGTTATGGACAAACAATACCCAAGACACTAGACAAGCAGATAGACCACAGGAGCAAGTGTTAGAACTCTACAAAAAAAAATTTCACCAGAGAATGCGAAAGATCTGACCAGATAAACACAAAATGTTGAGTGGGAACATATTTCCAGGAAAACAAAATAAACCCATTGCTGAGTTTATTTAACAAAATACCGGAACTCAATTTAGCATGAACTTATCTCTCTGCCACATGTGGAGGGCACCTCAAACTGGTAGAGACACAGAGGGTCTCAAATGTGAAACAAGAGAAAGCAGGATGTAGTACTAGGTCTAGGGCTACTGTTCAAGGTAGCAAGGTCTTTGGATGAATCTTGGTGGCATATTCCTTTCTGCCAAAGCCCTCTAGCCAAACAGGAGCACACTTGCAGGTGAACAAGCTGCATTTATTATCCATTGCGGCATGGGAGAATGTATGCCATGAGAATGTGCTGGGCATCTCAGTAGGAGGGGGTAAGGAGGGACTTAAAATAGCATTTGGACTTTGGTTAGGTGATTGGTCAGGAGTGAGATTTACTGTGAATTGAATGCTGTCAGGGGGAAGAAGCAAGTCTATATGATTGGTCTTAATAAATCTTATCTGGAAGGAGAGAAGATGAAAGCATGGTTGAAGCTATAATTGGTAATAAAGCAATTACCATATTACTCATATTAGCTGGGAGAGGGCGATGTTTGGTACCTTTGTGGTTTTCACAATAACTTTGTGCTATAGACTGTATCCCTTCAAAATTCCTAAGCCTGAATGTGACAGTATTGGAAGGTGGAGCTTTTCGGAGGTGATTAGGTGGAGCCCTCATAAATGGGATCCATGTCCTTATAAAAGAAACTCAAGGGGCTTCCCTTGCCTCTCTGCTCTGTGAGGTCATCTGGGAACCAGGAAGTGGGTCCTCACCAGAGAGCAACTCTGCTAAGACTTTGATCATGGACTTCCCAGAATCCAGAACTGTGAGAAATAAATATTTGCTGTTTAAGCCACCCAATCTATGGTATTTTTTGTTACAACACCTTGAACTAAGACACTTTTATTTTTGTCTGTGCTTTGTTTTGTTTTGTTTGTTTGTTGTTTTGTCTCACTGCACCATAGTCACAGAGCTCAGAGCACCAGCCGCTGCCCCCTCCCCCAGTCTGATGCTGATGTCGGTGAGATTGTTGATACCCAACATGAGGACACCATGGTCTGGCTGAGTTCTAGGCTGGCTCCCGACAGCTGCAAGCTGGTTAGAGTTCCAGGATGTTGGAGCTGCTCTTCTCTTCCTCAGTATTTCAGGTTAAATTTTTTTCAATTTTCTACAGCCTGAGATTAAGTTTTTTAAAAATGTGGACTGAACCTCAAACAACATAATTATTATTATATCCAATTTACCCAAACAAAAAAATATATAACATAGCATGATCATTACTAAACATAAACATTTCATTAGAAATCACATCACAATGAGATAGAAAGTTTCCATTTAGGTCATGCATCTATGAATAAATATTGCTTATTTCTTAAATGAAAATAGTTGGTACAAATTTGATTCTCACTTTCAATTTTTATTTAAGTGCTGAGAAAACTCATGTTCTTAAATGAGGAGATGGGAACAGAATTAAAACAAACAAGCAACAATGGCACTCAATTTTTTTCAGATTATCTACAAATCATTCACTTCGATATGCCATCAAAAACTAATTTTAATGATCTGCCTGTTTACAATGTAATTGAGTCCTCAAACTGAAAGCAAAGAATCAAAAACCACCTGCATTGCAAAAGGATTTGTGTTTTCAGTTGTTAAATCTTATATTTCCCCAACTCAAGGATAAGCATTTAAAATTTTCCTTTGTTCAAAACCCCAGCAGATTTTTAAAAACATATAGTATGAGTGACAATAAGTGAAAAAATTGTCTTTCTTTTGTAAAATGTGAGAAAGTTGAAATTTAGGAGAAAATAGGGATTGAGAAGCCATGTGCTCTCAATTGCAGGTGAGTTCTCAGTTACGACAGTTTTAGCAAAGAATACAAATGCGAGATGGGAATCTAGAAACTAATTTTCTAAAGCTGTGTGTGCTGAATACCCCCTTGAAATGACTATGAGTATCCTCAGCATTACCTGCACTTTGAGGACTCACCAAGAAGATTGTTGATCTGTGGTTTGTTTTCCTGGGTATATCTGCTACACCAATATAATAGGATCATAATGGAACATAATCGGTTAATTTATGGCTTATCAATGTTACCCTTAAGTCTCCGATAGTGCCTAAAACATTGTCTTTGCACATAGGAGGTTCTCTGCAAATGTTGGCTGCAGTGAGAGAATTCATTGTTTTGCTTCAGGTGAGAAAACACAATTCAAAATAGTAGCCATCATGTACCATGGAGTACCAGTGCCTGAGAGCTCCTGCCAATTAAAAGGTGGCCAATAATGACCTACTAATTAAACAATATTAGTTATCATTTATGGAACACCTACAGGGGCCTGGCACTGTACTTGTAAGGTAAAATATGTAAAATCCCAACAGAGTGCATGGGACACTTTAGATATTTAACAAATGCTGCTTTCCTCTATCATTTGAAAGAAATAAAAATAAATCTGTAGTACTCAAAATTGGTATATTTTGCTTCTGACTTGATTTGGTGACATTTTCCAACTGACCAAGTCTCAAACAAATCAGACCAGCTACTTGGCTATTTTGAAAACCCTTTCTAAAGCAAGCCCACTTTAAACAGTTCAAGGATGATGGATTCAATCCATTCTGAAAAGATTGGAAACACGTCACAAGTTTTTATCATTTCTAGAAGTAGAACACAACTTGAAAGTGGAATATAACTGGGGCACAGAAACATCTGTGGGCTGCCTATTTTATTCTCATTTCCTCGGAAAGTATTCATAGTTGATCTCTTGGTGTGAGACTGGGAATTAGAGCTACCCACACTCTGCCTTTGAAACAGGCAGAAGGTATCAGGCTGGATGACATGCACACTGTTGAACCACATCAAACCAAACTGATGATCTGATCTTTAACAGTGAACAGCCCCCAGTCTTTTTAAAGGCAGAAGAAATTCTATAACATGAAGATAAAAACAAAGGCAAGCTGGTTTCATTTTCTGAATAATTCTTTTCCTATAGATTCAGTTGAGAAATCCTCATGGATCTGATTTCTTTTATTGACTTATGTTATAAATTTTGTAATGAGGCAGGACTGAAATATTGGGCATTTATATATCCCAATATATAAAAATAGACCTTTAGCCAAAAGAAAACACAGAGCTCAGAGGCAGCAGGCATCCAAGTAAGCAAGTTGGCATTTGATAGAAGTCTGGACATCAGAAGGGTGTTGTAAAGCTTTTTTCCTTTTCCCTCCCTGCCAAAGTATTGAATGGCTGTTAGGTGACTGAGTGAAAAGGTAGAGAAATTCCAAAGCCTTCCTCTGTTAACTTTAGCCACACACAGGGTTTTATTCTTGGCCCTGCGAAGGGGTAAAAGGGGAAGCCATGGTGATGGGGAAAATAGAATAGAATAGATATTTTACCTTTCAGTCTTGGCTTGGTTTCATTTAAAAGTTCCTCTTTTGGTGCTGCGTACTGACCCTACGTATGCTGCAACAGGGCAAGTTATTGGGAATGAACTGTCACAAGCAGCACAAGTCTTCTTGTTTTCAAAACACATATCTCCTGGATATGCCTCTCCCACTTTGAAACTTCCTGGTCCATTCCCATTGGACAACATTGTGAATGGAGCTGTCCTCCTCAAGCTGACATCACAGCAAATGTCTCTCAGACACAAAGAGTACAATTCTAAATCTGCCTGAAGACTCACAGACAATAATAGGTGACCAAAAATTGTGGCCATCAGCAGTCATGGGGTTTATATGCTGTATTAGTATCCTACTGTCTCTGTAACAAATTATTGCAAACTCAGTGTCTTAAAGCAACATAAATTTATTCTCTTACAGTTCTGAAGTCATAAAGTTAAAATGAGTCAGCAGGGCTGGCTCATCTTGGAGGCACTGGGGGAAAATCTGTCTCCTTGCCTTTCTCAGCCTTTAGAAGCTACCTACATTACTTGGCTGGTGGCCCTGCATTACTGTCTTCGTCATCACATTTCCTTTTATAACTGTGACCTTATTCCTCCCTCTTACAAGAAACCTTGTGATTATATTGGGCCTACCAAGATAATTCAGGATAATCTCCCCATCTCAAGATCCTTAACTTAATCACACCTGAGAAGTCCCTATTACCATATAAGGTAACGTATTTTCAGGTTTTGGGAATTATTATTTATGGAACACCTGCAGAGGCCTGGCCCTTAACATATATGTGGGTATGGATACATAAACATATACGCAATCTACAATGGTCTTACTCAGGGGCCGTGGGCATTGCTGGGGGACCATTATTCTGCCTACCACATGTGCCAAGTTATTGTCTCAGAATCTAAAATCAAGCTACTCTTTTCCATGTACCAAGTAAGGTTAAGCATAAACATTTGATGTACTTCTATTACTGGGTATTATAAACTGTTTACTTGCAGCACAACTGCTAAAATCATCTCCTTCCATAAACTGAGAACTCCTTGAGTGCAGGGAATGACATTAGATGACACTCATCTGGGCAGACCCAGTCCCTACCACATACTGGGTATCCAGTAACTGCTTCTTAATGAGACTATATATTCTTTCTTTGTGGGAGGAAGTGGTGATGGTGAGAGAACTGGATGGAAACCTAGAAAATAAAACCACATTTTATCTTTCGCAACATAAATCACTTCCTTTTTTTCCAATATGGTTTTGATATTTTAGTGCTCCTCAATAAAATGTAAAGCATGCAAGGAAAGTTAGTTGATTGTAGCACTAGGGCAGGCAAAATACAAGATGACCTTGACCAACCAAACGACAACAAAAAACCCCCACAAAGATGGGGTATGTTGAAAAGTCACAGGAAACAATGCTGAAGGAGCTCCCAGTAGCCCGAACTGGTATTAAATGAAAATCCAAAGTACATAATAAATATCCATGAGTTCATGCTGATGTAAGTGGAAGAAAGAAAGAAGGAGGAAAGGAAGGAAAGAAGGAAGGAAAGAAGTGAGAAAAGGAGGGAGGGAGGGGAAAGAGAGACAGACAGACAGATAGACAGATAGTCTTAGAACCAATTCCCTGGCAATACCGAGGAATGAATAGTTTTTGAAGAGTCAAAAGTTATATGAGGATTTCTGACTATGCCAAGCTTTCACGGGTCAACTGTACATACATATATCAAATAATTAAGTTGTACATCTAAAACCAATATGATATTATATGTCACTTATATCTTAATTACAAAAAAAAATTCAGTGGATGCTAAAATCAGTAGGCAAAAGTTTAAGATGAAACATATTTGCATAGTCTCAAAGTATCTCCCCCAAAAGTAATATTCATGAAATGAATAGGAAAAATAGTCACTTTACAGTGGAGAAATCCCCCAAATATCACCTTAAACAAATGATCAAGATTAGCTAATATCCGTCCTGATGCAATCATAAGAAAACATCAAATACATTTGAGGGACAGTCTACGAAGTAACTTGAGTCTCAAGGTCAGGAAAGGCTTGTCACAGATTGGAAGAGACTAAGGAGACATGACAACCAAATGCAGTGTGGGATTCTGGATTAGGTCTTGGAGCAGAAAAAGGACTTTAATGAAAAAACTGGGGAACTCCGAATAAAGTCTGTAGTTTAGTTATTAGTACTGTACTAATGGTAATTTCTTAGTTTTGATGATTTTACTGTGGTTATACAAAATGTTAGCATTAGAGGACACTGTGAAAGTTATATGGAAACTGTACTTTAGTCTAAAATTATCTTAAGATAAAAAGTCAAAGCTAAAATAGAGCAGTAAGGTAGTATTGGCAATTTTTTTGCATGATTCTAAATGCTTAAGTTGCTATTGTCCTACAGATGAAGGAATGATCTCCTTTTAAAGAGTAAGGAGCCCCTACCTTCACTTGGCACTTCCCCCAGTGTTTTCGCAATAATTTTCTCATTTGAGCCTCTCAACAATGTGAGCAATAGGTATAGAATGAAGCTAATTTTTCTAGATCAGAAAACAGATGTTTGTGGAGAATAAATGACTCAGATAAATGACCAGTGGATGGTGAGTCCAGGTTTTCTAATTTCAAGACCAGAGCTCTTACTGTGCCAGGCGGCTCGCCAGTATTCCTATTGCCCGTGCTTTGTAGCCATTAAGGAATTATCATCTTGGATTTGAAACCTGGCTGTTATTCTTTATTCTCTAAACAGGTACTAAAGCACTTGGCTTTCACCTTGTTTAAGTATGCCATAGGTCCAATCAGGCCCATGTATAGAGTTACTCTCTCTAATAACTGTGCAGTCTTCAGAATGGGTGAGAGCATAAGCCTTTACTTATTTCAATACTACATTTTAAAGAACTCCCAAACTTCTACAGCCTCATTTGCATATACCTAAAAAGCCTTGGCTCACTCTTTTAACTCTACTTGATCATCCCACATAGCCACAGCATGACAGGGTTGATACAAGTTTTGAATTTATTGATGATTTAGGGTTTCTAAGTTTCAAAGGCACCTTTGATGATGGCAGAATTGTGAGCAAGGGATGTAGGTGTTGGGAGAGATAAAGGTTTCTTAGGTTTGGAGCTAATATACCCATATTCATTCCCATGTTTTGATGTGGTAACTTCACATGCCACTGCTATCTATAACTAATTATGGTTATAAGTGAGTCTATTGGCAGCGTGGGTGAAAAAATAATAAAAATAAGACATAGTCTATTGTACTATAGAGACTTTTCTTCCCTCTCTCAAAACACGCCTAAGTGAATGATGAGAACAGCACCTGTATTGGTCTGCTGGGGCTGCCATAACAAAGTACCTAGACTGGGTGGCTTAAACAACAGATATTTTTCTTCTCACACTTCTGGAGGCTAGAAGTTCAAGATCAGAGTGTTGGCAGGATTGGATCCTTGTGTCTTCTGCAGCTTCTCTTCTTGACTTGTAGGTGACTGTCTTTTCCAATGTCTTCACATCGCCTTTACTCTGTATGTGTCTATGTTCAAAACTCATCTTCTTATAAGGATATCAGTCATATTGGATTAGAATGTACCTTAATGACCTCATTTTAACTTAATTAATTTTTAAAGACTATCTCTAAATCCTAAGGTATTGGGGGTTAGGACTTCAACATATGAATTTTAGGGGGATACAATTCAGTCCATGACAACACCTCTGTTGTAATCACCTAAAACATTCGACAAGGCTTTATGTGCTCCATGGTGGCCCTTAGAATTCTTTAGATTTGGTTTAATTCTTCCTTCCACCTCAGGGGGGCTTCAGCTTGCAGTTGCTTCAAACTTACACACCCTGGTTCCACCATAAAGTTGCTCATATGGGTGATCTTAACCGCCATTCGATCAATACCTCACAACAGTCTTCTCATTTCACTCCTATGCTCTACCATGATGTTCCTTTATCATAGTGCTATGGTGGGAGATTGCTATCCCCCAATCATATGAATCCCTCGTCTGCCCCTCAAAGGTGTTTTCTTATGCTATTTCTCTGTAGTACATCTAATATGCCAGCTCATTATTCAGCTCATGCTGCTAGTTTCTGAGAATTCACTCTTTTCAGTAAGCCCATGATCCAGGGCTTGGGTCATGGGACAATACAGCCTCAAACAAAATACAGCCCCAAGTGGGAATAGCTGTTTTAAAATGTAGGCTTCATCATTGTTCAGTGTGGTAAGGCCAATAGATCAGGAGAGATGATTGCCAGTTCCCAAGAGAAAGGGCACACTGCACTATGCAGGACCAGATGGGAAGCACCAGGGTCAGACTGGTGGCAGAGAGAACAAGGGGGAATGTGGGCAAAAGACTTTATTGTGGTTTCTGTGGAAAGAAATGAGTAAATTAGGGTAAGAAGGCTTTGGACTGGCTAATTTGAATAATTTCAGCAGGTTTCAGGGTGTAAAGATGGCCCCAAGTTGTCTTGTACCTAGCCCTCGAGTGATTAAGGCAGGAGAATATTGGCTTGGAGTTTAAGAGCCCAGTAAGGTAGGTGGTTGGATGTGACTCCTGGGTTAGTCGGTTTGTATGTGAAAGATGAACTTGCAGGACAGTCATTTTTTATGTCTAAGAATTGGCTAGCTGTGAGAGGGACCGTCTCTTCCTGAGTAAGGCCCCACATACCAAACGTAAGAATTAGAAGACATGTCTAATACAGTGGTACTTACAATTGTCCCATTCTAAGGGACAATTGTCCCATTGGTTGGTGTCCTGGACTAAACTGAGATATCCCTGCCCCCTTTCTTCTCAGATGATCACTAAGACCCTATACCTGGAGAGCAGGGGAGGCAGGCAGTTATGGCTCTGGCAGCACATGATTTATCTGTTCTATTTAGTTCACTAAGTAGGAAACAAAGGTCTGGGGGAGGTCGGGTCACTCTGCAGAAAAGCAATCATCTGCCCTTGCTCACTTCTCATTGCTGGGGAGCCTCACGTTTGGTTTGTGGACACTGCCAAATGGTAGAGAGTGCTGGCTATGAGAGAAGGAGAGCCAAGCTTCCAGAGAAAAGCTCATAGACTGTCGGGATAATAAAATCATAGTTAATCCCGGACAAAAAGCAAGGAAACGGGCTGACAGCAAGCAAGGTAAGGGGTGGCAGCAATCCCATCTCACATCTTGAAATGGGCATGGCAAATATTGAGCTTTCAGGCCCTAGACACTGTATTGAGATTTAAGAGGACTGCACTTCCTAAGAAGGGCAGAACAGCAGCAGTGCATAAACTGATGTTGTCAGCTCTCAAACTTATCTGAAAACTAGAGAAAGGAAGTGTGAAGTGAGGTGGAGTCCTGGAACTCTGGGCCATGTAGCTGACATGAGAAGGCCCCAGCTGATAAAGCCCTGAGGCAGGCTTCCTCTTGGTGCCAGTACCCTGGGAGGATGGAGAGAGCTGGGAACATAAGTCACCTGTGTGGAAGAGAGAGTCTGAACATTACAGAAAACATCTGGAGATGTCAATGCCACAATGGCAGTCACACAGTTGTTCATTTATAAATATCAGTGAAAGCTTATTATATCCTAGATGCTGGATCCTACACATATAGTGGTGAGCCAAACTCACATGGTCTCTTTCTGGTGCTTAGAGTTCTTTCACAACAGAGCCCTGGTCTTTAACCACCAGGTAGAGAGCCTCCTAGCCTTAAATACTACCAGCTTCTGGTATTTGAGAGCCTGACCTTTTCTTTTGGTCTAGGAGCATCACCTGTAGAAAGCCTGATGCTAATTTTAAACAGCTGGGCCAGAGCTGGGGCCACAGCAGTGTTCTACTCATCATGACTCGTGAGATACCGACTCTCAGCCAGTCATTGTACGCACTTCATGTCTTTTAATGCCCCCCAACAACCCTGGGAAGATTATAATCCCATTTTATGGATAAAGAATTGATTCTGGAATGGGTGAGCAGGTGGCCAAAGGTCATTCATAAGAAAAATAATTGAAACCCAGCTCCTCCAGATTCTAAAGCCAGTGTTCTTTCTAAGTCATCAGACATCCGGCAATGTGTCAATACAAATGGAAGATAAATCTGAATTGTTAACCTGATTAAATCATCTCGTTTGCTAATAGGTGTTACATCTAATTCTAGGTGTGTAGATACATGCTTCTTAGTAGCATTTTGACTCAAAGTTAATTAAATGATATGGATACACCCAAAAGATGAGTGTATAATTTCCAGTTTTTAAAATTTTAATGAATAATTAACAACTCTATTCTTTATCTAGTTTAAAATGTTAATGAATAGCTCCCCTTCTAATTGCAAAGCTGAGTATTTAAGCGAACCTGACACTTTATAAATATCGAACTGTGAGGTTTCATGTGTTGGTTTTATATAAACATAGGAATTGAGTAATTACCATCCTGCTATTCATTAAAATTCAAAATTAGATAAACAATAAGCAGGAATGTTTTTGTTCATTATTATTCATATCAAGTACTTTGCTCATAATATCCCCTGCTCCTTTTCATGATTTCTTTTGTACATTATCCTTTCTCTTTGAGCACAAAACTGCTCCATTGAGTGGAAAACTGTCTGATTTTCTTTTGGCTTGTTTTCACTTTTTTTTTCCAGCTGAGTTATTTTATTTAGAAGGAATGGAAACATCAAAGAAAGAAATCCGAGCTCAGGGATGTAAGACCCGTAGTTCTGGTCTCAGCTCAGTCACTAACTTGCAGCAAGTTTCCCAAGGCACATCACTATCTCACTGGACTTGTGTTTCCACATCTTCAGGATGAAGAATTTGCACTAGATGATCACTCATTCATTCATTCACTCCCTCATTTTCCCCTTAAACAAATGTTTTTGTGTATATACGTGTCAGGCACCATGCTACATACTGAAGTTCTTGAGGGGAACAAGAAATAACTGAAGTTTCTGCCATGATGGAGCTTCATCAAATAACCACACAAACAATTACAAGATTACAATGAATATCTTTGCTACAGAGGGGATTACATAACATGTGAACCATTACGAAAGAGGTTTGGACACAGAAAGTTCGGGGGAAGCTGCTCTGAGAGAAGGGATACTTAAATTGCTATCTCAAGGATGAGTAGAAGTTAACAAATTTTCCAGAAGCTGAGGAGAACTTGAGCAAAGGCCCTGGGGCAGGAGAAACTAAAAGGCCCATCTGTCTGAAGAGGAGAGAAGAGAATTAGACTATGAGATGAGGTTGGAGAGGTAGTTAGGGAATCTGTTCACACAGGTCATGTAAAGGATTCTGTCGTCACCCTAAGAGCAACAGTGATGTGTATCAGCACATATTTTAACCATGTTCTCTTTGAAAGTGGTGTTGTTAGATAGAAGTTAGATCTTTAGTATGGGTTTCTCACCACCTTTCCCTAGATCTTCAGAACCACCTGAAGATGTAGGATCCAAGGATATTTTGTAAATTTATAAGTAAATACCAGGTCACAGGTAGGTGACAATGGCTGAGATATTTGAGTGCCCTTTCCTTGCTTGCTGCTACATGCATTCTGCTGTTTTACATGCAGGAAAACTTGAAAAATACAGCTCTGCACACTCAAAGAATTCTCATGATGTACTCTTCATAAAACAACTTCATGAACCTGAACTTAGAGCTTTAACAGCAATCCTCCAGGTCTATAATTTTGCATCCATTAATCTGACTCTCCCAGAAATCAATGAAGGCTCTAAGAACACACCATTTATTCCTTTATGCGCAACAATCTACAATTCATATTTCAATGTACTTTGCTTGATATAACCTGCTTGTAATTTTTATTTTATTCCTTTAAAAGGAAAGGGATACATTGCAGAGACTGTATCCCTGGCAGTCTCCCTGGGGGAAATGCTACTTGTGCCATGAATCTTGATCACCAGCCATGGGTCACAGAAGCTACTTTTCATACAATGGGTAGTGGAGTGACAGCTCAAAGGGAGACTTGTGGGTTGGCTCAATTCCAGGACCTGTTTTTGAATTTGGTCATAGAAAACTCTTCAGGCTCAAATGTTACTGCAGTTGGTGAGAAAACTGAGACTATCCCTGAGGCAATGTGTGTCTGTGTGAAATACAGCAGAGCTGGGAGGAAACATGGCATTAAAGCGGTCTCCAAACTATCAAAATCTCTTGGAAGCTTTTTTAAAATGAAGATCTGTAAATCTCATTTCTGTGGATCTGTTTTGGTGAATCCAGAGTGCAATCAGGAATCAATAGCTTTAAAAATCTCCCCAGGGGATTCAGTTTGGGAACTTTTCTACCAGACCCAATAAAAACAATTTCAACTTCCAAGATCAAAACTCTTTTATTTTTCTTCCCTGCAAGAGGAAAAGGATGTTAGGAGGCATAGGGATAAGTAGACAAATTCAGAGTGCTTGCCACAATTGAAAAGTCAGAAACACTTTTCTCGAGTGTCCTATTGGTTGTCCTGTGGTTCATCTCCTTCCTCCCAGAGCTCAGCCCATTTGCTTTGTTAAACAAAAATCTTCAAGGCCACACGTTTTTCTGAAAGAAAGGGTTTATTGAGCCATGTGGTAGCCAGAAAAAATCAGGTCCTGGAGCATGCAGTCTAATCCACCAGCAGTAGGGATAGATGGAGAAGACAGCACATCTGTTGTCCTGGGATTGGTGAGGACCTTTTATGCAAAGAGTTTGGGGGAGAAAGATATAAATTGTTTTGAAAGACTTGCATTGGCTATAGATAAAGGGAGGGGAGTGGGGAGAAAGTGAAGTGGCGACAGTTCTGGGACAGGTCCAAGAGGAAGAAGTATGTGATTTTGGATTGGATGTGGGTAACAATACAGACACTTCATACGTAAGCAGGATGCAGTGGTGTCTGGTGGTCAGCTATTCTCTCTTGATAATTGCAGAAATAGCCACCTAGAACTTATTTCAAAGTTTAAATATATATTCAGGAATATGAGTTAATTTTGTTAATTTTGGCCCACAGCTCTTTTCATTGATTAAATTCCTCTGTCTACCCGTCCCACTCTGGCCTGCTATAATTTAATCTAGGGCATTGCAGAATTTTTCTCTTGTCAGCTTCTACAGCTTCTAATTCATCCTGAGTAAGCAGTTTATGGGCCGTCTGTCTGGGTGATGCTGTCCCCACACGGCCTTCTGGTGGCAGCACTTGAAGCTTCAGAGTCAGAACAACTTCTGACTGGCTTCATCCTCCCAAATTATGTTTTAATCAACTTTATTAAGGGACAATTTGTAGCAATAAAATACACCCATATTAAGTATAAAGTTTGAGAATTTTTGTCATATTTATAACTTGTGTAAACATCATCACAGTTATGATGAAGAACGTTCCCATATGACCCCAAAAAGTACCCTCCTGATCTTTGGCTGTCCCCCAACTTCTCAACACCCAATCCCAGGCCAACACAAATCGCCTTCTGCCACATTAGATGAGTTTGCTTGTTCTGGAACTTGATATAAATGTAATCACTCGGGATTTCTTCTTCTATATCTGGCTTTTTTTTTTCTTGTCATTCAACGTATGTTTTCAGAATCCATCTATGTTTGCACGCATCCGTACTCTCTTCTTTTTATTATCAGGTAGCATTCTATTGGATGGATGCAGCAGTTGGTCTTTTTACCTGTTGATGGATATTTAGGTTGATTTCTGGCTGTAACCTTGCTATGAACATTCTAGTAAATTTTTCTGCGTGGAAATTTGTTTTTATTTTGGGGGGGTAAGTACCTAGTGGAATTCTGGGTCATATGAGAAGAATATGTTTCATTCTATAAGAAATGACCAAAATGTTTTCCAGAGTGCCTGTACCATTTTGCATTCCCACCAGCAGTGGATGAAAGTTCCCTTTGCTGCTTTCTCACCAATACTTGGTATGGTCCATCTTTTTCATTTCAGCCATTCTAGTCAGTATGAAGTGGTATAGGAAAATTATTTTGAACTTCTTTAAACTTTAATTTCCTCACTCCTCCAAAAAAAGAAATACTTCACTAGTAATGTTTTATAGGCAATACGAGAGAGTTTGTAGTTTACGGGGCCTGGCATAGAATAGGCTCTCAACCAATATTATTAGTCCTACTTGTCATAGCAGTAGTTCTCAACCCTATTGTACATTATCTCAACTTGGTAGCTTTTAGAAATACAGCTTCTAAAACCGATGTATCCTATGATAGATGATTGGATAAAGAAGCTGTGGTATATATAAACAATGGAATATTACTCAGCCATAAGAAGAAATGAAATATTGCCATTTGCCACAACATGGATGGACCTTGAAATAATCATACTAAGCAAAATAAGCCAGACAGAAAAAGTTGAAAATCACATGGTATCACTTATATGTGGGATATAAACCTAAAAGCAACAAATGAACAGGACAAACAGAGACTCTTGGACATGGACAATGGACTAGTGGTTACCAGAGGGTAGCGGGGAGGGGAGAGAGGGAAGGTAGACATGGCAAAAAAAAATTTAAATAATTTCTTCAATTAAAAAATTAAGAAAAAACCCACAAAAAATAAAAAATAAATACAGATTCCAGGGGCTAAATCAATTACATTGAAATCTCTGGGGATACTTGAGAGGCGCTGCTCTGTGGAGATGAAGCCTTGTCAGTCTCTGCATAGGGTGCAGCCTGACTCCGGTAGGTGTTAAGCAGTGGCAAGGGACTGTTTTGACCTTGAGTATTTAAGGTTTGTATGTGTGTGAATGAGCGAAACGACAGTGAAGCTGCTGCAGTGACCTTTCCAGGCAGGCTGGCCCAAGACAGACATGTTTGCAATTTCCAAAGAATCTGCAGAGTGGAAAGGGAATTTGCAATAATAAGGTTTCCAACACAACAGGCTGTGCCAGCAGGCGTGCCAGCAGCAGGCTGAGTGGAGATCACAGGCGATCAGCGGGAGGACGGCTGGAGAGGCAGCTGCAACCCACTTTGCTGCTTCTTAGGCCGGCTTTGTGTGGTTTAACGAGGCTTTTCCAGGCCCTCCGCTGCAGCCAGCTGGCAAAGCAGTGGGATCAGCCAGCGGGTGTGGCCGAGGTTCCCTTTTGAGGACTGAGTTTATGCTTAGAGTTCTTCTGCTCTCCTGTGAACATGATACACAGGGAGGGGATAGTCTCACTCCTTTCTGATAAGGAAAGAGTCAGCCGCAATTGGCAGAAAGTTAAAGCAGAATGTTCTTTGGGTTTCCTGTGTGCTGCAGTTTCCAGAAAGGCGTATATATATATATATATATATATATATATAATTCTAAATAGCTTAGTTATTTTCCAGAGAGACAGTGTACCCAGAAAGGAGAAGGATTTCTCCAGACTTGAGGTTATAGCATCTTCCTCATCTGTATATTTTCTTCCCACACATAGCCTCCTGTTTCATAGATGCTGGGTACTTTTTAGGTGAATAGAACTGAGTCGAAATAAGAATTTTTGAATATTTTATATCCAGGAGCTGAATGGAGCCAGATCTATTTGAGTGATCATATTAACCTTGACTGTATGGCATTCTGCCTCCTATCACTGCTGTTAGCCAAGCTTTCTCTCTCCGCACCCACAGCTCATGCCCAGGCCTGTTGCAACATCAGCTGTCAGAGCCTTCTACCGCAGTGATGCAGACAGTCTTGCCGCTGGGTGCTGCTCCATGCTGCAAGCTTCCTCTCCGCTCAGCTTCTCATTGAAATGCATCTACCCTGAGTCCCAGGGTCACTGGGCTTCTCATCTCCCTCCAAAGGACAAAATCTGAGCAATAAGATCTCAGGGCTTTTCTCCTCTTGAATCCTTGAGAGAGGCAGCACTACTTCAGGCACCCAGAGAAGAGTGGAGAACCTGTTTGGAGAAGGATAGAAGAAGAATTTTATCATCTCCCTTCATTCTAGTTAACTACTACTGTGCAGCTAACTACACCAAATTCAGTGGCCTAAAATCACAAACTTCTATTATGTTTACAGGTTCTGCAGGGCATAAATTTGGGTAGATACATAAATTTGGCTTGTCTCTGCTTCATGACAACTAGGACCTCAGCTGAGAAATTTCAGATGGCCGAGGGTGACTTCAATGGTTGGGGGCTAGAATCATCTGGAGGCTTTTGTATTCACAAGTCGTGCCTGTGATAGGATGACTCAGTGGCTGGGTTCAGCTGAGATTATCAATCAGAGCGCCTACATATGGCCTCTACATGTGGTTTGGGCTTCCTTATAACAGGCTGGCTCCACAGACATTGGACTCCTTATATGGAGTCTCAGAGTTCTAAGAGCAAGGCAAGGGCATCAGAAGACACATAAAGTTACTTTGCCATATACCATGAGCCAGAGCAGTCACAAGCCCTCCCAGATTCAAAGTATGAGGGAACAAATCTCACCTCTCAATAGGAGTATTATATAACCCATATGTTAGAATAATTTGTACTTTAGAACCTTTACTCCTTAAATCACACTCCTTGAGGCTTGTGTTGGGAAGCTGTCTGGTGGAGGAGAGCAGTGAGTCAAAGAACATTAGCCCAAAGCACCTCGTGACTCACTCTATTCCCTTCTTGGGGCCTCCCTGGGACTCCTCAAGTGCAGCTCTCAATATCTGTGTTGCTGGATTTCAAGGAGAAACAGAGAGGTTGGACCTCAAATCCCATCCTGTGGTATTTCAATTTGCTTCTTTCCTTGGCAATTAAAAGAGCCTCCTGCAGTTGTAGCTTTGAGGAGATCATTGATTTGTAAGGATCGGATGGGTAGCAGCAAGCTGGGTGGGATGGACAGAGTCCCTCGGGGATAGGGAGGCCGACGAGATAATTATGTTAAGGCTCAAAACTGGTGTGGGAGCTGTGTTCACAGAAGAGAAGGGCCATATCTCAGATGCCAAAGGACAAGATATGAGAGGCAACAGCAGTTTTCAAGAAAGAAAGATCATTCAGTGGACAATCACATGGCCTGACTCCTGGACCAGGTTAATGAGAGTATGAGTTGACATCATCACTCCTCCCCACTGAATGGCTTTCTGTAACTGCAGCATCTCAGTCTCTTAGAAATTACATCAAAAACAAATCAGCTGTTCCAAGCTCCCACTGCTAATGAGCTCCAAGTGTGGGGGTTCCTCACCCCTCCTCCTTCTTTGTACAGGAAACTTATGAATTTTTAAACGTATAAAAAGCACATTGTTTGTGATTACGTTAGACCTTCATAAGGAAGTGCGAACATAAATTTTGAGATGAATAGCTCAGTGCTGGAAGCCTGCCTCTCTGCTTGACTTCAATAACTTATCTCAGCGAATCCTCAGCAGAAAGCATCTTACATACTTCAGTTCTTGAGAAGATGAGACGTGAATGCTAGGGAATTAGAAGACAGAGGGGCTTTATTGCAACAGTGAACAAGCTGAAAATTACAAGGTAATGGAATCCCAGTAGGAGGTCCTGGTACCCTGCCATTAGCTAACTCAGACAATGATTGCTGCGGAATCGACTAGGGTTATACAAACACTGCACAAGGTTTCTGCCCTTTGCTTCCTCATCTGGCTAAGCCCAGACAGAATCACGCTTGAAGGCAGAGGGGATGCCTGGCTGCCAGGAGCTTTGACCTCACCGGGAAAGTCTACACAGCAGTACCTGCCTTGGGAATCCTGTATTCGATTGGAGATGATTTCATTTTGGGCCCTTGCGGTGCCCTGAAGCTAACTACTGTTCAGAAAAGGTGGAACAGCTGGGTAGGCCTGGGAGGAGACACTGATCTCCCAAGATACACCTCTGCAGGCTCTGTCCCTTGCCCATTTGTGGCATCATTGAACCAAATGACAGCCTAGGGCAGGGGTCCCAGACAAGAGAGTCTCTTCTATACTCCCTACAGTGCAGCTATGAAGAAGGCTCCAGGTGGTATGGGAAATACAGAGGCAAATACAAGGGCCCTCTGTGAAACTTTGGACCCTTGATGGCTCCTTTTCACTTTGTTCTGAGAAACAGCAGGATTAGCTGATGTCCCATGCCTTGATTATGGGGTATGCAACCATATGACAACGATAAACAATACAATGTTTATACCATATAAAATGTGTATACTAGGTACTGCACTAGTGTTCCACATACTTTTCCCCTAATTCTTCCAACAACCTGACCAGGGAGGTGATCTTAGCCCCATTAAAGAGAAGAGAGAGACGTTCACCATCTAGTGAATAGGAATTTGGATTACATTGTCCCATGTTTCCTAAACTTTGGTTCTTTGAGATTCATCTTTGTGATTTTGCCCTATCTGTCCACCATATATATTTTTCATCATTTATTTATTTATCTTTGAATCAATTTGCCCATCTTGCCCAGACTTAGCTTAGTTAAACACAGCATAGGAGTGAGGTACGGCCCAGGAAAAGCTGGGCACTGAACTAGGTCCCATCTCACTTGGGTCAGGCTGGCCCAGGTAGGAAGTAGAGTTTATCAGGAAAGCCACGAATCACAGTCTTGGCATGATGCAGCATCTGAGGATTCAGCATCTGAGGCACGGAGAAGGCAACAGACTTGACTGAGAGATAAATGATTGATGGACAACACCTTGGCAATTGGGGGTACCCTGAGCAGCCTGCAGGGAGGAGAGGGAAGTAATCTACATTGATTGATATCCTCAACTGAGACATTTAATTTGGGGTTCTGGTCCCTGGAAGAGGTTGACCAGAGTAGAGCAGGAGCCCAGTGATTGGGTGCTGGGACACTTACTGGGTCAGGGTGGTGACCCAAAATGAGGCATAGACTGTTTCTAGAACTAAAACCAAGGATGCAAATGAGGCTGGGATTCTCTACAGAAACCCACTCATCAGGGGTTTGCATTCGGGCCCTGTCTCTGCAGTCAGAGTGCCCACCGGCTCCCTATTCCTTGGTCTTCCTTAATCGAGAGAAGTAACTGCAGGTGGATCTAATCTGCAGGTGGATGTCTGAGGCCCTAGCTGCAGGGAGAGGAAGGCTGGGAGGAAGGGAAGCAGGCCTGACAAACCTGTCTTCAGTACAAGCAGCCTGTGTTTTATTAGCCTGTGCTTTAAGTTAAGAAAACAAAGGTTTGCTTTCACTCTTCAATGAGAAAAGAATACAAGTCAAGTGCCTGCACAATGAGCCAGCAGTGGTTCTGAACCCGCCTCAGCTGAGCTCACCTTCCTCCAAGATTTGAGATTCAGAACATGTTAATGAGAAACATTTCCAGCTTGCATTTATAAACTCACACGAACAAGGGCTGGGCTCTCATCCTAAGTCAGGGATAAAAATGCAGCTGATTATGTAAAATGGGACAAAGTACTGCATCCAAAACCATTCAAGAGGGAAGAAAGGAAAAGAGGGTAGTGTGGGGGTGGGGAGAGCATCAGAAGGAGTCAAGGGCCCTCTCTGTAACTTGAGGCCTTTGGTGTCTGCCCTGTGGCTCTTTTTCATTTTGTTTTAGAAACAACAGGATTAGCTGATGTCCAAGGTATGAAACTCAATCCAGTTTATCAACCAGCCATTTGTTAGGAGCCTATAAGGCACAAAAAAGAAAGAAAGAGGTGGGGAGAGAGAGAGAGAGAGAGAGAGAGAGAGAGAGAAAGAGAGAGAGAGAGAAACCCAAATAAGCAGATCCCTCAAACAGAAATTGTGCCAACTAGTTAGGATCTAATGCTCTGCACATACTTTCTGGTGTGTGTTTGTTCTCCTGAGTGGACTTGCTCACCAGGATGGAGTGACCTGTGTTCACATGTGTGCTTAGTCATCTAGAGATTTTAGAAAATGAAGACTTAAGATTTTTTGATGCCTACTATGAGCCAGGAACTGTGATAGATATCTGATATGTATTATTGCAACTGACATTTGAATCAGACAAGTTAAGGTAAGTTGTGTTGCAGCAACAACTTCTAAACTTCAGTGGTTTAAACAGTGAAAGTGTATTTCTTCCTAACTTGACGTGCATTGCAGGCCCAGGCTGGTAGAATAGCCTACATCTAGTGGCCATTCTAGATAGAAAGATAGCTCTGGAGAGCACATACCAGCAATAAAATGTGCTTGCCTCAAAGTGACATATGCTCAGTTCCATTCACAGCTCATTTTGTGGTAGTCACATTGACCCACCCTGCCCCAAGGGAGACAGGACACACAATCCTACATTGTGCTCAGAAGGCAAAGTGGGAAATATTTGGTGAAAAGCACTAGCTGCTCCCATAGTTTCTTAAATAATACCTAGCTCACGGGGTTGTTCTATTATCATCATTTTGCAGACGAAGTTTCTGAAACTAGGAGAACTTGGTTAACTCGATTAGAATCAAGAGTTTTTGTGCCTTAGTATAATTTCTTTTGCTTTCAGTATTTTTGAATCCATTTCCCAGAAAATGCTAATATGATAAAATTGAATGTCTCAATTTGAAAGCTGGTTGCCAAATTCTCTCAAATGACAGGCACATAGCAAGGTCTTGTCTAGGTAGTCAGCCAATTCACTAGTCTCTTTCTTGTGAACATCTTTTTACTGCACAATTTAACGTGGAATGAGGTCCCCCAGAAAAAGTCCCATAGGATGTTAGTTCTATTAGATACTAAAAAGTATTCCACTAAATATACTTAAAAATATATTTTGGAATATGCTGGTATACACAATTTTAAACAGATTTTATCACTGCAGAATTTTTTTTAAAGGACCGAATTTACTAAAATGCCTTGCAGTTCTCCGCGGGGACTCTAGCCCATGATATACTCCAAACCTATTTGCTTTAGTTTTCTGGAAAAATCTATTAACAAAGAAACACTGGAACAAGGTGTTGATGAGTGATAGTGATGTTTATTGCATTATAAGAGGTATAGAACATAAATTCCTTTATTGTGGTGGCTCTAGTAGCAGAAAAATTCAGAGACTGAAGCATCAATTACCACACAAACTGAGCCGGCCCTGTTTTCCACCTGCTGCAGATAGAGAGAGATTCAGATATGGGCTCTGCCTTCAAGGATCACACAATTTAAACAAATAATTATCAGTTATTGGAATGCAATTTTTAAAAAGTCTTCATGCTAGCCCAGCCAGGCAATTATCCTCATCTTCATTTTATAGATAAATAAGACTCAGATTCACTTGCCTGGCCCAAATCTCAGTGCCTGTAAGAGACCTTGCCTGGAGTCTTTCACTCTGCTGCTTGGTGACTCTGCCAGTTCACCTGCAGGGGCTGGAATAGAGCATCAGGGGCACAAGCTTGCAAAGCTCAGGGGAGCTCTTTCATTCTTAAAATGCACTCCTACAACCTCTTCTCACAGCATATTGTACATGGAGCTCTGCGGTTCTCAATGCTGACTGCACATTAGCATCTCTTGAGGAGCTTTACAAAATGCCCATATTTAGACTGATCCCTAACCAAGTGAAATCAGAATCTCATGATAGTGAGCTAAGCATCAGTATTCTTTGAAGCTCCCCAGTGAGTCCAGTGTGCAGCCAAGATTGAGAACCAATGGTATGGCACCTGCTTGGCCTGTAGGAAGAACCAGCTTCACTCTTAGCTCCTGTAGCTCTCACCTCCACTGGAGAGTGAGATCACACCTGAAATGGAGAAATCAAGCTGTTCCAAGAGAACTCTAGCCTTTCTCTTTGAAATTAAAATAAATCCCTTTTATTTAAGGAATTCCAAAGCCCTTGGAAGAAACAAGAACTTTTGATTTGGACTATCTAGGGTTCCGCTCTTACTGGCCACCTGAGCTTGTGAATGACTTCATTTCTCTGTGCCTCAGTTTTTTAATATTTAATATTTTTTATTGTTGCATCTATAGTAACACTCTCCTCACAGGCTGGTACAAGGAGAAAAGGAGGAGGGGAGGCAGTACACATAAATTCCTTGTGCAATACTTGGCATACAGCAGGTATTCAAATGTGACAGTTCCCTCGCTTCCTTTACTCTTTCCTCTTCTCCCTATGCTTTAATTTAAAAATTAATCAATAATCTTACAAATCTTAAGAATGTCATGGCTTGTCCTAAAACTAAGGCTGGAGGCATTGCCATGAAGTCCTCCCATTGGGACTCAGGAGGACATTGAAAAAGTGGTAGTTTTGACCATTTTAATTGACTCGGGCTACATTATTAGTAGTAGTGCCATTATGAAGGCCTTTGTTTAACCTGAGGAATCTGAATCAAATGTTCATTTAAATCAGTGAAGCTGAATGGGACAAATATATATATATATATTCTCCATTCTTAGATGCACTAATTGCTTGCCCGACTCACTAAATTCTAATTAAAACCATTCCACCAGATGATTTTATTTTATCCCTTTCAACTTGTAATTAGAACATTTACTGGCTACTATCTGAAAGGAATGAATAGCTTCTGCTTGTGTGTTTGAACAAGAGAATGAGATGAAGTCCCCTGAGGCAGTGACTTCGTTGTTGGTGGTATCATAAGATCATCTCCTTGTTGAGTGGAGATGATTTTAAGGGAAAGGTTGACTCTGCCTTTGGACATTCAATTCAGTTATACTACAGCTTAGTTCAAGAAGTCAATACTGCATGCATTTGCTAGATGCCAATGCATGCCCAATAGCAGGACCCTTATGTGAATCTAGTGCTCACCAGTCCGGGAATTTGTACATGGCAAACCAAGGCACACGAGGTGGCCAACCCTCTCAGAATTTCCTCAGAATGTCCTACTTTGGTCTTTTCTTTGCTTTCATCTTCCTGATTTTGGTTGGCTCTGAGCCCCTAATTGCTTTAATGACTCCCACTAAACAGGGCACCCAGAGCTCTCTCAGATTGTACCTGCTTCTCACTCTCTAGCCCCATCTTCTGTCTTGCTGGACACAAGAGGTTTTTCCCCAGGGGTAGGAATTGGAGAGAGATATCACATACTTAATTCTAGGTTAAGTGTTAAGGGTACAGAGGTTATTGTCCTTAACATAGAGATAGTTGTTATAAACTTCTAAGAAAACCTCTGAAGCTTCAGTAGATAAACAAAGATATAAATCATTAAATAAAAATATAAATGGCCAAATATGTTTAAAATGCAGATTAAAGAAATCATAAGATACAGTAGTTTTCCCCTTATCCTTAGCTTTGCTTTCTGTGTTTGAGTTATCTGCAATCAACTGCAGTCTGGAAATAGTAAATAAAAAATTCCAAAAACAATTTATAAGTTTTAAAATGCATGCAGTTCTGAGCAGTGTGATAAAATCTCATGCCATCCTACTCTGTCCTGCTCAGGACATGAATCATCCCTTTGTCCAGTGTCACCACACTGCATATGTATGCTCCCTGCCCATTAGTCACTTAGTAGCTATCTCCATTATCAGATTGACTATTGCAGTATCACAGTGCTTGTGTTTAAGTAATACTTATTTTAGTTAATAATGGCCCCAAAGTGCAAGGGTAGTGATGCTGGTAATTCGGATGAGCCAAAGAGAAGGCTTAAAATGCTTCCTTTAAGTGAAAAAGTATGTATGTATAGGAAAAAATATTATATATACATATATGTCTCAGTACTATCCATGGTTTCAGGTATCCACTGAAGGTCTTGGAATGTATCCCCTGTGGATAAAGAGGGACTACTGTACTGTTTTTCACCCACCAAATTAGCAAAGGGTAATCGCTATTCATAATGTTGGTGAGCAGGTGCATTCAGATGTGCTGGAAAGAGAAGAAATGAGTTCCAGGTTCTCCCCTAACAAGGTCAAGGCCCAGGACAGGTGTACAGCTGGAAGCCCATATACCTGATATCTATATATTTAAGAGTTTCAAAAAAAAAAAAAAGCTAAGAAACTGTTAAGTTAAATATTTTTAGTCTTCCTACTTTGATAAATACACCTTCCTAATGACTTGGATAAGTTTGTAATTCTTGAGTTCTCAGGAGTCCTCTGATAGAATTTGATGGTATAGAGAGTAAGCCCCAGGCTCCTGGCCCCTGACCTGCCCTCCTACTCCTCCCACCCCTAGCTCCATCTGCACCATGAGGGGCTTTGTCCACATACATGTGGACACACTGACTGCACATCCAAGGTCTTTCCAGTGCCCATCCATCCCACAAACAGGAATAAGGATATACACACTGCAGTTGAGGTTGGATCTTAAGAAAATGGCTCCAGGAAAGAGGCTCTGAAACCCTAGAAGAAGGTAGGACATTCTGAGGCAGGCAATTCCAGGACTTCAGACACTTGCAGCATGATCTAGAAAGTCAGGGGTCATGGCATCTCAGTGGATTATCCTCTTGGCCCATGGAACCCTTGACTCATAGAAAGCGCCATGGCTTGAGAAAGGCTAGAGAGAGACATAAGAAAGTATGGGACCAGAGCTGGGGCCCTTCTCACTAAGGTCAGTAGTAATAAATATTATTTTTCTAGAAATAATTGTACAATGTGCCTCGACAAGTTTAAAATATTAATATTCTTTGACCCAGTCACATATCTAGTCTCTAAGAATTAGAACTCTGTACAGAAAACTGAATAAAAAAGTGAAATAATACTTGCATATAAAATATAGTTTGATAATGTTATTTATTATTGCCCTTCCCCTCCTCCCAAAAAATGCCTAAATGTGTAATAAGTCAATTACTAAATTATTTGTTACCCTTCACATATGACTTATAATGTTCAGTGTCAAAAATAATAACAAATAATTTAATATATAAAGTTAAGTGAAATATTTAAGTGTTTATAACCACAAGTGGTAAAACAAAACGAAAAATAAAATGTAGAACTTTTCTGTACTTATAACTTAAACTGTAAAAATATATATATATATTTTTAGATAATAGACTACTAACTGCCACTGATGAAGTGGTAGGAATAAAGGAATGGATTACAGGTAATTTTTTTTCTTTATGTTGGCCTTTATTTGAAAAATTTTCTGAGTAACAACTTATTAATTTTACTCTAAGAAAGTGAAATTCTTTCAGCTATTTTGAAATAGGGAAAAATAGATACTGTATGTTATTGTCATGGCTCTAGTTTTTAGTTTGGGTGTGGGTTCATAAGTGCTCATTACATTGTTAAAAATTAATTAATATACAAAACACACACACAAAAACAAGCAGTCACTATAGTATACAGGGAGAAATGATCAAGGTGTGTCATGAGCTAGAATTATAATTAATTCTGTATATCTGAGATCCAAATGTAAAAATAAACAGTAAAGCCATGCTATACTTATTAAAATAAAGATATAAACAGGAATGCAGGGCAAAAAAGAAAAGGAAAAGGAAGCTTTGCTGAATGGAAGTAGCCTGTTGCAGAATCTGAGCTCTTAATTCTATTTCTGAAAGAAATGACTTTGTTACGCAGAGTTGGGTTTATATATTAGGTCCTTCTTGAGGCTCTTTGCCTCTGGACAGGTTATTTAACCTCTCTCAGCTGTCTTTTCCTCAACAGTAAAGTGGGTCAACAATAGCATTTACTTTGTAGGGCTTTTGTGAGGCAAAATAAGAAAATGCATGTGAACTACTTAGCAATCAATATTCATTTCCGTTATGAATACTGTTATTTTCATCATCGTCATTGCCATCATTGTCATCAACATTATCATTATTGTCACTGTCACTATCATCATCATTGTCATCATCATCATTGTCACTGTCAGGTGGAGGTTGCCAGGATAAAGGCCCAGGTTCAGGAGGGGACAGGAGCTGCAGGAACTCAGTAAGAAGTCACCAGAGTGTTCAGGATTGGGGCTGACTGCTGCTTCAATGTGTTAACCAAGGGCCAATTTCCCCAATCTCCCTAAGCCCCAGTGAGGTTTGTGACTCAGATTCTGTGCAATTCCTACCCATCCGGAATTGATAGCCCAGACTAAATATCTTCCTGGGATAGTTAAATGAAGGTGATGGTTTCCCTAAGTTGTGGTTGCTGTGGAAACAAGTGATCCTTGGGGACCATGCTTGGCTTCTTGGCTCCTGGAAAATAATTGTCCATTTTTTCCTGTGTTTATTATTCCCAAGAAACGTTTGTCAAAAGAGCACATGCCGCTTGGCCCATCCTGACTCTTATCTCTGGGCTGTGGAAAGGAGCATGCCTTCTGGCCTATATATGTGTGTATTTTGCAGCTGGTGCTGGCAGGCTAGGTAAGAAATGGCATTGACTACTTGAGGCTGACATTCTTTACCTACTCTTGTGTTTTCTTGCTTATCCTTGAAAATGCCCTTTTATTTTCTGGGACTCCTTATAAGAAGAGCACTGCTTCTCTACTTAAAAGAAGGCGAGAAAAAATTCAAGGCATTTGGCACTAGAAGGTAACTCTCTTGACAGGGAACAATAGCTCCCTGAAAAACTGTCTCCCAAGGTTTGTCTTCCTTTCAGGTTTGAGGTTCTGTTTGGATTACCACTGTTGTCTCTATGCTTCTTCTATAAGGGAGTTGCATCCCCTTTAATCCGTTGGTGTGTGTATGTGTTTTTATGTGGACACAAATATCTCTCTTGTTTTCCTTAGAACAACTGAGAGAAGCTGAAATGTTTAAAATAAACAAAGAACCTAACCAAACAGCAAGAACATGCAAAAGAGAAACTAACAAACAAAAATAATAACAGAGGCATAGAAACAGTCCAGAACCCTTGGAGAGATGGCCACGCTTTCTAGTCCCAGAGTTCTGGTCCCAGCGTGGAGGCTTCTTCACCAGCCCTTTTCCTCCCAGGGCCAGGCCTCCTCCCTGTCTGAACCTGCAGGTTACCTGGCCACTACTTGAAGCAAAGCACAAGAAGAAAAGTTCTAATTTTGCTATCACAACTTAGGGAAAACATCACCTTCATGTAACTATCCCAGGAAGATAGTTAGTCTGGGCTATCAATTCCGGATGGGTAAGAATTGCACAGAATCTGAGTCACAAACATCTAGAATAGAGCAGAACATGGAGGAAATATTGCGTCTAAACCATCCTGGACCCAGAGTCCTCCTTTCTAAGTATTTCTATAGAAAGGACTTACCTCCGTGGTGAGTCAAGATGGAAGAGCAGTCTGACTGTCAAAACCATCCCCATCTCATCTAAAATCTTTTCTGCTTTGAAATTAGCCAGATTTCCTCCCTTCTTCCCTTTCTCTCTCTTTCCTTTCTTCCTTGCTTGCCCCCACTTATCCATACAGTAAATACTGAGTTTCAACTATGTGAAAAGTGTGTTAGTATGAGGAATTGATTTGAAAATATCTATTTAATTTTGATCCCACATTCTTTATTTCTAAAATTCTTAGGCCAAAAAAACCGCTATATCTTGCCAATAATAAAACATCTCTATAATTTTACCTTCATTTCTTGAATACATAACCTTGTGCAACTCCGTACATGTATGTGTCCATGGTCTGTGCATATGTGTGTGTTTGTGCTTGGTGAGACACATATGCCAGAATGTGTGTGCATGTGTGTACCTGTGTTTGAAATCCAGCTCTTTATTCATGTTTGTTTTATTCCCACTGACCCAGATACTTTTTGGAGGTTAAATTTCCAAGTTTTAGCTAGCCTCCCACAGCTCAAAAGCTTACCCACCATCACCCGCCAACACACCATGTGCCATCACCTTGCAGGGTGAGTTACACAATTCCTAGGGGCCTAAGTAAAGGAGCTGACCAGATGCCTAAGGATGGTGTAGCACAGCTGCTTCTCACGATTCAAGTTCCAGAACAGGCCGCAGGCCATGGGGAGCTCTGTCTCATCCAGGTGATGGGGGAGGCAGCAGATGGCATCTCTGCTCCTCCACTGAAACTTTCTCCAAGCAAAGCCCCATTTAGGCCTACTTCTTGTCTCCTCTCACTGTTCTGGGGACTCTGTTTATATTAAACAAAATTTTCTGTTAGCTTTCTTCTAAGTGAAAGGAGCTCTTAATTCAACAACCACCTAAAAACTGCTGTTCTGCTCTCTTCCCCAGCAACTCAAACTGCTTCCTCGCCTCTTCCCCTCACTGTTCTTTTGGGTCTTTGGTCTCCAACATCTATGCCACAAGCTGCCTGGATGCCAGGAGCAAAGATCCCAAAGGGTAATGAGCAGCATTGGCTTTTAGAGAGTGCCTTTCTTTAAGAATCTCGAACTACCTTTCAGATAATTAAATGTTATTGTCGTAAATGGGGGAACTGAGGACTAAACAAATTCACCTTCTTCCGCAGAGACATATGGCTGATAACACAAAGAATCCAGCCCACCTGCTTTTCTCGTTTTCAACAGTTTTAAAAGATGCAATTTATAGCCTGAGAAGTGAGGCTAACACAAAATTATAGAGCTCATTTTCTTCTTCTTAGCATTTCTCTTTTCTTGACTTCCCTTCTGACACCATCCGCTCATCATCTCCTTCCCAAAGGTATGCATGTACGAAGACTCCAAAGGTCTTACTTTTGTGCAATTCCAGTGGAGAGGTGTACTCCAGAAATATAAGGGCAGAAGGGTCATGAGAAGACCTGAAGACAGGCTCACTCCCCCTACCCCAGAATTTGCTCCTACCTTAGCATAATTCACTCATCTTATGCATGTGTGCATGTTTATATGGACACACAACATCTCTGTGGGTCTGATCCTGTGGCTACAATAGCAGGTGACATAGGTATGGCCTCCATCTCCATGAACTTGCAGCAACTCAAGTGCTAATACTGTTCCATCTCCATCAGCACACTGGCAGAACCAGAGAAAAGGGGTCTCAGTTTCTCTCTTGTAAACAAACCAAAGTACTTAGTTACTACCTCCACCTACAGCAAAGGTGAGAGCCTAAGGGCTAGCAAGTTCCTGGAATTATAAAAAGCATTTCTGTTTATGAAAAATATCTCATTTGGGATGTGAATGACCCAGTACAGTGATATATTTTCTCCCATAATTAAGTCTACATAATAATAATAGTAATAAGTGTTGAAAAAATAACAGCTAATATTTATGGTTAAATATTAGCTAATATTTATATATACTGGGTAAGTAGTAAGTGTCAAACTCCATTCTAAACTTTGTATAAATATTATCTCGCTCCTCATATTAATTTTCTGAGCCAGGAACTATTATCCCCTCATGCAGATGAGAAAACTAAGGCACAGAAATGTTATAAAGTTTCCCAACATTTATTAAGCACCAAGTAGTGAACTTGGTACTTTAAATAAGCTATTGAGGTTCCTCTCTGCAAATCTGAGAAGAGCTCGGCTTTCTGTGAAGAAAGGGAGGTTTAGGACATTAAGGCCATTGCTTAAGGCACATAGTCCCCTAGGTGAGACAAGAGTGAAGCCAAGGATGGCCAACCACACAGTTATTGCTCTGTATTTATACCACTGTCCCCACTGGAGTGCCAGCTCATTGAGAACTTGTCCTTATGCTACAGTCTATGCAATGCCTAGCATAGTGTTGCCCCACAGTAGACATTCCATAAACATGTGCTCATTCTTTTTATTGAGCTAATGAATCCTAAATTAAATATCTATATTAAATTTTGTTATTCACACTCCTGGGAGTAATTGCATGAGTAATTCATAGGAGTAAATAATTATCAGATCATGGAAGTTTTGCTTTAAAAACGCATTTATCTATTTATGTTTCAATATGGGTTTGCTATTTATGGGATTCATGTCACTTCTTACAAAATAATGAGGACGTGGTGTGATGGTCTGACTCAGGAGAACTTGGGAGTAACCATAGCTTTCCTGCTCAGGGTCCTGCTGTTTCGAGCTTCCCATGGGAGTAAAGGTATTATCTCATCCATTTAGGTCATGGGCTGGCCACCCTGGCTGTCCTTGTTCGTGAATGGCTTTTGTTTGACTCATCCACAGAGTGGACCTGCAAAGTGACTTGTTTCCTTCCTCCTTCTTTCCTCTCCCTTTCCCTCTCTCCTTCTCTTCCTCCTTCCTTCTTTTTTCTTTACTTTTCTTTGCTTTTCTTTTTTTTCTTTTTTCTTTTCTTTTTTCTTTTTTCTTTTTTTCTCTTTCTTTCTTTCTTTCTTTCTTTCTTTCTTTCTTTCTCTTTCTTTCTTTCTTTCTTTCTTTCTTTCTTTCTTTCTTTCTTTCTTTCTTTCTATAGAATTATCCTTGTCAACATCAAAAAATGAAATTTTTGTCTAATTTTTTTGTGTGTGAAAAATTTTAATATCTGGCAACATAGGCCCATGTTTGCACTTGGCAGTTAGCTATAGCTAATTAATGAAAGTTCCCCTTCCAGACAAGGCCTGCGCCCTCCACATGATCTCGGTCTTTACTGTTCTCCCTCATCTCCCTGACATCAAGGCTAAATGTCAGTTGTCACCAATTCTCATATTTATGTAATTGTTTTCCTGACTCCCAGCCAGTCCTACCCTTTCCTGTTACAGATCTAGCATCTGAGGGCATTTGAGTTCATAAACCTATCTTAGATGATGCAGATCACCAGGGGTAAGCAGAAAATCACACGAAATATCATTCCAGCTCATCCCCCATGGTCCACCTTCCTCATATGTGCTCTCTGACAGGGCACCCATGAATGCAGCATGAAATGAAATGGCTCTGCCCCTAGTGTCAAGCCAATAGAATTTTACAGCTTCTCTCAAGTAACCCAGAAAGAGATAGGCAAATATCAGTCTTATAAATTAACTGACAGAGACGCCTAATCCTTTCATTTCAAACTTTTCAACTAAAAAATCACCCTTTCTATTAAACCTCTTAATAGTGAATGGGTAGTCCCCAACCCAAATAATTTATTTTAGCCTGAACGGCACTACTTTTTCTAATCTAGTATGCTTGCTACCTGAGTATACCCTCTCTGTGATAAAAGTAATAATTAATTTTTTTTGAGATGTGAAAATCCCATGCTGATGATGTGTAAATAGAATGGTTGATGCTGTTGTCAGAGGAGCTAAAGGATAATGCTTTGAGAACTTGAAAGTGCTCTGCTTGTCAAAATGGCCACGAGTCAGCAAACTTGGTTATAAATTGTGTCAAGACATTGACATACATTTCCACCAGAATTTGGGCAGAAAGTGGCTCTTTTCATAGATGTCGTAGGAGGCTGAATTAGTGTTCCCAACTCTTCATTCTCAGAATTGAACTTATATCTCCATGCCCTTTTTTCCTTTGACTTCACAGTTCTTTCCACTAGAGTCTATAGAGTGTACATCTCTACCCATCTTCGATCTTGACCATGCAATTTGCTTTAATAATTGGAATACAGGTGATGAGTGACAATGTGCCAGATCCTACATGAGGGGTTGACAAAGTTAGCAAATTTCCACCAGCCCTCTGTAATGAGAAAAATGTGCCCCAGGCAGCTGTTGCTCCTTAAGCTTGGGTCTTGGAATGAAAACACAGGGAACGGACCTGGATCCAACTTAGCCCAGCTGAGCCCAGCTATGATCAGCCAAAGCCATAGTGAAACTCCAACCCACAAGCTGGAAAGTAATATTTGTTGCTGCAAGCCACCGAGATTTGGTTGATTGATTGTCATACAACATTCTCACAGAAAACAACAACAACAACAAAAAAAAACAAAAAGAAACCCCCAAACAAAAACAAAAACAAAAAACCTGGCTAATGCAGCAGCTAGAGAATGGGGGGAAAAAAAAGATTACTTTTTTCTAGTTTGCCAATAATCGAGAATTTTGATTATGCCATAGAATATGTCACCATGATTTCATCTGTTTACTCTGCAAATGCACTTTTACTAAGAATTTTTTTTTGTCATTTTCAGGATGTTTTTGTAATGCATGTTAGCTTTATTGTATCACTCCTCTACACTAATATTGACACACATCTTCTGTAATAAATGATGACATCTACCTCAAATGAATAATTTGATGGAAACCACAAGTTTACCAGATATAGGGAGGAAAGAAGAGAAAATGTAGTGCAAAAAAAAAAAAAAGGAATGTGGTGGAATAAGTATTTTGTAATTTGTCAAGAGCTAAGATAAACACCTTATTTTTCTAACTAAAACTAGGTGTTTCAATCTACCTAACTCCACCAGCTTCCACTTCCACTTTTCAGTATCCCTAACTCCATCAGTTTCTGTTATCTTGATTCCGTGGGCAGCTTTGAGAACTAGTCCCATTGGTCCTCTTATTGGTTCATTTACAGTCATCTTGTCAGGGTCACAGATAAGTACCCAACTCATTATGCGCTGACCCCTACTGGAGTAATCATCATAAACCACCATGAGCTCTTCCCAGTTCAATTGATGTGTAAACTATTTAAGGACAAGATGAAATGAACAGGAAAGATTTTCTGGTTTAGTTTAATTGCTTCTCAGGTGGCCTCTCATTTACCAAGCTCTGCTACAAGTAAGAACCAGAACTACCCTAGTGAAACTAATATAAAAGACCCAAGTACTTTTGGGAATATAGCTTGATTCCACAGATCCCAGGGAACCTCATTGCTAGATTGAAGGAAAGGCTGTTTCAGTCTACTTGGTGTGCTGGTGGTGGTCCTTCTCTTCTCTGCATATCCATAATTTAAAATTGCATTCTCTCTAGATTTAATGAACAGATTATGTTGTTCACAAATCCCTTGCTCTTTAAACTACAAAAAATGATGGCTATTTTAAACACGAGTCAAGTCATCTCTACTGGGATGTCTTCATTGGGATATATTTGAGTTCATCAAGAAAAAGATGGTTAATTATAATAAAAATACAGTGAGATAGATGAAGCAAGATTGGCAGAAATTTGATGGTTGCTGAGGCAACATGGTCCTTCATTGTACTATTTTTTCTGTATTTGTATGTGTTTGAAATTTTTCATAATAAAAATGAAAGATTTTGAAGTCTGTAGACATATCAGCTCAGATTGTAACCCAAATCTTATTTTGGGACTTGCTTTGTGTCTCTACTGGATTATTTTTTTTCAAATAAAAGAATAGCTGTCAGGAGATCCCATTTCACAAAGCACATTGGATCCCAATGTTCTTAAGCTTTCACTGTTTTGTCAAGACATGCAAACAACTGGCTCTGGATTTTCATGGTCTATCAATTACGCTTAGGTAAAATGCACATCTCTTTAATAATCTTTCTCTCTTGCCTTAGGCATGGAGAATCCAATAGGAATGGTGCTCTAGGGTTGTACAGAATGAAGACTCTGATAAACATCAAAATCTGTCTGCCCTTGCCTGCCCAGGCTCTACCTCTGGTGAAGTTCCTGGGGCTCAGAATCTGAATCCACAACCTGTCCCAGATCTTGACCATCCCAGACAAGGACAGGTTGCACCTTAGTAGGCTGGGCTTCAATAACAGGAGAGGGCTTGCAGCCCTTGATAACAAATCTAGTGTAACATACTTAGGGATGGGGGAGCCCTGTGAAACTTCATGCTCACCCCATTGTAGCTATTCCAGAGCCCTCACCATGCTTACCCAGATTACGTAAAGTGGCTTCTATGTTGGGTCTGATTGAGAATGGACTGTGATTTCATTCCCAGCCATCTTTGTGGGGGCCCTGATACCCTGCTTGCTTATTGCCACCTTCTTCTCTAGGGACAAGGATTTAGAGCCCAGATGCTCAAACAGAGAACAGTTTTGCTCTTGTCCTACCTCCTGAATTGGAACTTCTTGGCCCTATGTAGGAATTATTGTATCTCTCTAAACAACATACTAAAAAGTCAGACTCTCAATAGGTTAGTTCTCATCAACCTGGCCTCACCTGTGTCATGGCCAGGTTCCTAGATGATGGAAAGGGATTCTTTTTCCTTATTTTCATGAGCATAGGTGAAACAGACTACAATTTTCTATGGGACTTTTAAGAAAAGTACAAGTGAAAATACATTTTAAATGCAAAAACAAAGAGTGACACCTTCAAAGTCCAAATTTTTTACCCTAAAATAGCTAATTTGCTTATTTTGTTATTTTGGTTATTTGCTTATTTGGTTTGGATGCCCAAGTCAGGGGGTGGGGGTGGCCCATCTGGGCTGAGGACATCTCCTAGACTTGAGAAAGGCTTTTCTTGGCTGCCTGTAAGCAATGAGGCAGTATACCACACTGGAAAAAGCAAAGGCTTTGAATTTGGGCAGACAAGGATCCGGATCCTTGGTATGACATTTCCTAGCTGTGTGGTATTTGTCAAGTTACTTAACCTCTCTGGGCCTCAATTTCTTTATCTGAAAAACAGAAATAATAATACCTACTTGGCAGGGTTGTCATGAGGATTAGATCAATTACATATAAAACACATAACATAGTGCCTGGCAGATTATATAACCTCATTGAGTGGTGGCTGTTTTCTTTCTATTTTTACCCTCAGATCCAGAATGGTCCTAGCCTTCAGGATTAAATAGGTGAAGCAATGGGTGATCCAAAACGTTGATGGCCTTATACTGTTATCAACATGGCAGATGCCCATCAATATAGAAGAAAGAATCCAGAGCCAAAAGGCCTTGCTCCTCTCCATCATGGAAAGTGTCAAGGGCTATTTCTTCATGAGAAAATAGTCTAAGCTTTTGTGTACCATGAATAGCTTCAGGGGGTTGTTGAACCTGAAAATGCTATATGTGGTATGGTCTGTGTGCCTGCATGCATTTTCCTGGGAAGATAGTCCACAGTTCCTATCAGATACTCAGGTGAATCTATTTTTTTTTTTCATTCATTCATTTAACAAATACTTTTTGAGTGTTTATTATGGTCTGGGTGTAGAAAGTATAGCAGTGAAAAACACAAACAAAAACTTGGCCTCATGGAATTCGATTTCCAGTGAATCTGAAAATGCCTAAAAACCACTAATTGAAGCAATCCAAGAAGCCATAAAAAGATGTTTAAATTTTCAAGTAGCTTTCTTTTGGTTGCTTTGAATCATAAACTACAAACATCTGTCCAATTGGGTCAAACATGTTTTCTACAGCCATGGGTATTTGACACTGTGGATATCAAGGGGAAGGATTAATATAATTTTACTGACTAATCAGCAAATTTCCTCTGATTGCCCAACTGTGGAATCTCAGGAATAAAACAAAGCTATTAAACAATGTGTTAAGGTGAAAAACAATCAACCTCGGTACTTTGTCATCAGAGAAACCTGTGTTCAAATCTTCAGCTACCTAAATGTGAAAGGTTAAACGAGATATACAAATTCTTTGAGAAACAGCATTATCTTGAATCCGAGACACTTATCTTATGGGATTGTTATGAGTATTAACTAGTATTACTGGCACTCAGTAAATGTTAGTTCTCTACATCAAAAACGATGATTCTTATAGAGTTGGGACCACAGACCTGTAAAAGTAGAACACATACACACCACACACAAACCACAACATATACATATACACATACTACACACACACATGCATATTTTGATACTGATAAAGACCTACCAAATTTAAAATTGTTTTCAAGGGGTTTACACAACACAAATAAGCTGCAACAAACCATACATTCATACACACAATAATCAATTACCTTCTTTAATTTAACAAAGGGTATTTTTAAAAACAAAACAGTAAAAGAAGTTTAATGTCAGCATAAAAAGACAACCCTTTAAACAAAATAAATTATGGTTAAAACTAATATATCAAAAATTCAATATATAAAAACTCAATATTAACTTATATTAATCTATAACAATATATCATATATATAACCATATATATATATAGCAATATAAACTTATAAAGTTAAAAATTCAATGTATTTTCTTTATCCTCGTTTTACTTGCAAGGGTGCTATAGTCTATTGCTTTATCTTTTGATTCTCACAACCCCGTTAGATGGGCAGGACAAGGACTTTAGTTGCATTTTTTGGGGAGCAGAACCGAGACTGAGAAGGGAGAAGTGTCTGGCTCCAGGTCCCTGCTCTCTTTTGCCTGTGGGTCCTATGAAACAAGGACCTGCAATCATTGGTTCAGGCACTCATCTGTCATTCTTTTAGGTCATCAGGAGGGAGGCTTCCACTTGATGTAAGGTAGGATTTTTTCCACAGACAAAGCTGAGCTGCCTCATGTTTGTAACAGAAGCTGGATCGCCACTTGAGAATGTCTGCTCTCCCTTCCCGATAGCACCTTCAAAGATTGGAAGCTCATACCCTGCCAGTTCTTTTTTCTTTGTAAAAAGATTACCAACCCCTTCAGTTTAGCTGAATTAAAGAGAGCTTGGATTTTAGAATCAGACAGACCTGGACTAGAATCCCAGTTCAACCTACATTTATGTGAATATGGTATTTTATCTCTCTCAGGCATCTGTATTTGTAAGATTGAGGAAGTAATTAAAATCTCTCAGTGGGTAAACATTAAAGAAGGTAATATGTGTATATATCGTTCCTGACATCATTCTTCCAGGGCCACCGCGTCTAGTTGTGCAGGTTGTATCTTGCTCAAGGGTGGCAGCCCAGGTGGCAAATGGAGGTGGAAATATAGCCAGTGCTCAGATCCTGAGCCTTGTGCCCTTAAGGAGCTGCAGCTGAGATAAAGTAGTGACTCTTAGTAATTCATCACTGGACTGGACACTGTTTCCTTAGAAAGCCTCTGAATGCCTCAGGTAGTCCCTGCGTTCTTTCTCACCCCCTCCTTTTGGTCATTTCCTCTTTAATGAACATGGGTCATAAAATTGATTACACTGAACCACTCACAGTGCTCCATTGTTGCTCAGCCCCTATGGGCTGGACAGCGGCTGCTTCTAGGCAAATGAGAGGGGGAAGATTTCTTGCTACCTCCAGGGCCTTGACAAGGATTGGTTCTGTCTCTAAATGAAATACCCTTTAAATTGCCCTGAAATTGCATCACTTGTCTCAGTTAAGTGAAATCCTATGGACTATAAATCTGACTCGAAAGGGCTTAGTTTAATTTGACTAAGACGTTAAAAAGGGTTTACCAAAATTTAAAGCATTTGTCTATGGAAAATCAATTATGGCCCAATTCATCTCGCTGATGATGGGAGCATTTTCATTTTTGGATAGCATATGTACAAGGGCACCTGCTCACTCACATGCACACATTTGGGGTGCAGAGGCTGGAGTCCCAGTTGCAGGAAGTCAATGTGTGTTAAGTATGGCTTATTGACTAATGATAAGCAAGTTATTGATTGCAGTAATTTTAGCATGTTTGGCTCAATATTTCTCGAAAGCTGGGTTCTGACACTCCAGCCATGACATAGTTTCAGCTTGTTATTCACAGTTAGTGGAAAGAGAGAAAAGTGCTCTCCATTCTAGTTCCCTCAGTTTTTATTATCCTCCAGTGACATGGGTAAAAGGTCACCCAACTGGGTGAAATAAAGCTCTAATCCCAGGCAAATCATCAATTCACCAAAAGCTCAATGTGCTAAAGAAAGAAGCAAGTCTCCTCATACAGTGAGTTGCCAAAGCTGTGACTGGCTGGTACCTAATTATGATGAAGTGTTGAGAAGATCAAAATATGAAGTAAACGGATGGAGAAATATTTACAAGACCGTACCACTTCTAGCAAGGTGAATGCTGCCTTACTAGCTCTAAGGTGTTTGTGACTGCAATGGGCAGGCCTGGGAGAAGGAGACCAGTAGGAACTTGAAGCCCTATCAGGGGCAAGTGGAGCTATCCACAAATAGTGAAGAGGTAGGGGGTGCTCTGCATGGGGTCCCAAACAAAAAGACATAGGACCCCACACTAATTTGAGAAATCAATTGTAAGGAGGAGGACGTGATCATGGTAGAAGTAGTAGTAATGATAATGATAATAAATAACAATAATAATAACTGACATTTATCAACACCTACTATGTGTCAGGAGCATTCTAAGCACTTCAAATATATTATCTTATTTAATTCTCACAAAAAATCCTTTGAGGTGGGCACAATTATTTTCCTTAAACTAAGGACACATAGCTATGTAACTGATGAAGTTAAAATTGTGATTGAGGCTTGTTTTTCTTCATTGTTATATCTGGGGGCCTTCGAAGACACTGAACGAAAAATGAAAGCAATATGCAGAGGTTGAGAGAATTAGAAGGATTAGTAACCTGGTGGCAGGAAGCACCAGGTCCTCTCACCTGCTAAGATATTGCAGAATTGAAGAGTTGGGGGAGAGAAAGGTGCACAGAAGTTAGAAATGAGCGTGCCGCGCCCCCAACTCTCCTTCCTCAAGTTAGAACAACTTCAGAAATTTTCGATGCTGTACTCAAGTCTTCACATTACTCTTGTAGCCCCTTCTGGTGGTTGGTAGTGTCTTCTGCCTAGAAGACTTCTTTTGCCCTAAAGAGCTGTCAGGCAGGTTGGGTCTGGCTAGGGAGGCAACGAGTAGCTGGCTGGCTGCTCAGAGGTCTTCTGGGCTTTAGGTTTTAACTCAGAGAAGTGGAGAGATGCTTCAGTGTAAAGAAGAGAGGTGGGCCCAAAGAATGATGTCATAGCATGGTAGTGCATTTTCTGGAGATGAAATGGGAGCTTCTGGCATTACATTTGTCTAAGTCAGAATGCTATGGTCAATTATAATGACTCTTCAAATGTTGGAGCTCTTTACACTGTTTGTATGACATGTCTTGTAGACACAAGTGCTGCCCTTGTAGTTTAAGTATAGATGAATGTTAAGCTCTGTCAATCTCTTAAGAGGTCCTGGAGAAAGAGACATTTATTAAATCCTAGGTGTCCTTGGGACCTGTGTCTTGCATGGCCTAACCAGGAGCTTCTAGAAATGACAAGAACAGAGCAGAAGCTTAGTTAAATGTCAGCATTAAAAGCCAACTCAGGAGGCCACTACCCCACCTAGAGTGGACCTCATAGCCTCCATGGGTGGACTTTCCTAACTTAGAGTCGGTATTACTACAGGTTCTGATTTACCACGGGGCCAGTCCAATTGGCAGGTCCTCAAGGAGAGTCAGAAAAGGGAAGAGAGAGAAACCATCTCAGGTCTAGACCAGGATGGGCAGCAGTTCCCAGGGATGGAGCAGGGAGATTTGCTTCGGAAAGTAACAAATGGAGATTTAGAATGAGTCCTTTCAAGTTTCAAGCATCAAAACCTGAGTTTGACAAATACTGTTGATACCAACAAGAAGAGAATATATATCCAGAAATTGGAGAAAAAGTCAGATGTAGGGTATGTACAGAAGGAAGCAAATTCAAGACAATAGCATGACTGTCTGGCCTAGAAAGCCCAGCAGTTCAAAGCATTATCAACAGATACTCCTTCACATGCATCCCTGTAGTGGTCACAGACTCACCCCTCCCTGCAGTGGGTCAACAGATGACCTTTAAAACTATAGAAAAGCAGAAGGAAAATTCCGGAAGTAAATGCTATGGTTATCGTCCATTTCAAAGAAACAGTTGGGAAAACAGAAGGGGCAAAGGGAATGTAGACGGCTGGCACTGTCTCCCTTCCTGGTTCCCCAGTTCTGCCCTCCCAGTGTCAGGCAGCAGGTCTCGGGCTACACTATAAAGAAAAGGGACTAGAAAGAATCTGTCTGAGAGGAGACACATGCAGGTTCTTTCTATTTAGTTCAGAATCCTACATTTCAATAATTCCCCAAGCTCTCAATGTCCCCTCCTAAGAGGGACCGCCCACACAGCACTCAGAAAAGATCAAGGAATGAAATGGAGGAGAGGGCAGTTCTCACAGAGGCTGCTTGGAGCATTTGACTGGCATAGCATTTGCAACATTAGAAGAGAAGGTTTTTAATGGCATGAAAATGTCTTTAATCACAGGAGCTAAACTGCGTGCAGTGCAGGTTCAAGGTGATCGAGATGCTCTTGTTCTACATCTACATTTTTATCTCACTTAGATTAATTCGTATTTTAATTGCTTCTCTCCCTGATTGAAGTACCAGAAAGGAGCATTTTCATTCCTTTGATCCCATGTTCTCTTAAGCACGGTCAAGGTCAGGCACCGGGCACATGAGCCTTGTGGAGGATTTCCAGGAAGAGCACCAGGAGGTAAGCGCCCTCTTGTGAGCAGTGGTGCTCTCCAGAGGGAGAGAAGATCTGGTGGGGACCCAAAAGGCAAAGTTGTCCCTGCCAGGCCGGAGTCAGAGCACTGCGGCTTTTTAAACCAGCGAGGAGCAGCAGAGAAGGGGTATAGAGGAATCATGGAAATAGAAAATCAACATTTGTTCAACTTGTTGTCACGCATCTTGCAGTTTAGATCCCTGTTTCATTTATCTTCAGGCCATGAGATTGATAAAAATGTAGTCCATACTGTCTGTTTCCTTGTAGAATCCCAAAGTCTCCCGGCCCTGTCTTGTCACCTTGCCTTTGAATAGGAAAATAAAAACATCCCTATTGCAAAATCTCTGGGATTCTGAAGGGGCTACATGTCTATGTTTTGTGGCCCCCTCTTATTCCGATCATCTGTCCCAGCCCAGGTCTCACCCCAGTGGGCATTCTCTTCTCTCTACCCAGAGGAAGCAAATAAACACCACAGTGCTCGATTTCCTTAACAGGTAAACCTAAGGGTATTTGTGTGGAACAGAAGATTCTCTGAAGGTTAGTCTCACAGCAAAGCCTCTAGAAATGAGTATTGGACAACACATTTCATGAAGGCTCCTGGGCCATTCCCACCAGCAGGGATTCTTTACAGGCCAGTTGCTTTCCTGGTTTGACAAAGACATGCCTGTTTTGGCAAAACGTTTCTTGTCTTCTTGTCTCTGGTCCCAGTAGGGCTGCCATAACAAAGTACCACAAACTGAGTGGCTGAACCAACAGAAATTTACCATCTTTAGAAGTCTGAGATCAAGCTGTTGGCAAGGCCATACTCCCTCTAAGCCCTGCAGGGGACAATCCTTCCTGGCCTCTTCCTAGCTTTTGATGGCAGCCATTAATCCTTGGTTTTCCCTGGCTTACAGCTGTGTCACTTCAATCTCTGCCTCTGTCATCACATACTGTGTGTCTTCTCTGACTTCACATGTCCATCTATACTCTGTGTGCCCAATTTCTCTTGTTTTATAGGGACACCAGTCATTGGATTAGGGCTCACCCTAATCCAATATGACTTCTTCTTAACTTGATTACATCTGCAAAGACCCTACTTCCAAATAAAACCACATTCATAAGTATCAGAGATTAGTACCTGAACATACCTTTCAACAATTTCTCATTTTTGGAAACTTTAAATTTCTCCTTTCTTATTGGGCTGACAAGTTCGGTTTTTCATGTTTTATCTCTAACCCATTGGAGTCATATGGAGTATGGGCTAGGGGAGCAGGGAACAGAAAAGAGGAGGCATCTTCCCACTGACATTCAAAGAAGGCATCACAGTGTTTTCCCAAACAAAATCACTTCTCACCTGAAGATGAATTCTGCCGCTCTTGAAATAAGTTTATTTTCCTGCGCATCAACAGTCATTACTTTTTAATGAGCAACTACCACATGTAAGACATTTTTCATTTTAACTCTTTCATTTCTCACCACAACCCTGAAAGTTGTCTATTATTACCATTTTTTTTTCAAAGATTTGGGACTAAGGCTAAGAGATGCCTAGCATGTTGTGGCTGGTAAGTGGAAAACCGGAGATGGACCACAAGCTCTCCAATTCCAAAGCTAATCTCCCCGACATGTGATTGATTCCAGCTCCTTCAGTCTTGTCTGCCCTGGTCCTTCCCCAGCACCATCACCTCTCTGGATCAGCCCCTTCTGGTTTTATATCTCAGGCACTGCAATGACAGCCTGCGGTAGTTTCCTGTGTCTGCTGTAACTAATCACTACAAACTGGGTAGCTTAAAACAGCACACATTTATTCTCTCACAGTTTTGAAAGTCAAATTCTGAAATCAGTTTCATTGTGCCAAAATCAAGGTGTTGGTAGGGCTATGCTCCCACCTGAGGCTCCAGGGAAGAACCCTTTCCCTTCCTTTTCCAGCTTCCCGCTTCCAGCTGCCAGCATTCTCTGGCTTGTGGCAACATCACTCCAATCTCTGCTTCCATGGCCACTCTCTGCTGTCTCTACTTCATGTATGTGTGCATTGCGTGTGTGCGTTGCGTCTGTGCATGCATGTGCTTCCCTTCTATAAGAATACATATGATTGCATTTAGGGCCCATCTAGATAATTGAAGATAATGTTTCCGTTTCAAGCTTCTTAGTGTATTCACATCTGTAAAGATTCTTTTACTATGTAAGGAAATACTTCTGGGTTGTGGAGATTAGGACATAGACATATCTTCAGGGCCATGATTAGCCTACCATCCCACTCTTTCTGGCTTTTCCCTGACTGCCTTCTTTTGGTTTATGGCTTGCAGCCACTGGGTTTCTTGCCATCCTGGCTCCTTCTAGGAGTAAGGAGTGGGTGGGAAGGAGGAAAAGAGAGGTCTCCGTATGTGGCCTGCTGAGAATACTGCCCTACTAGACCATTCCAAAGAGGCACCAGGGAGCTTTCTCTGTCTGAGTTTTATAAAATGGTTGTAATAATGCTTGTTTGAAAAGGGGCTGGAGATCCTCTGCTGAAGATGAAAGTGTAGGTTGTTTGGAACAGTAGATAGCTGCTTTGAGCCTCCAATACCTCGTAACATGGAGGTCTTGCAAGCTGAGATGAGGAAATTATTGTCCTATTGGGGAAAAGAATTCTTCAGAGTGAGAAGGAGGAAGGTGGATGCCTGTTCATTGACCAATGAGAAGACTGAATTTTATGGTTGCCGCCACAGGAGAGGGAAGTGGCACCTCCCCACTTGAAACCTTACGGATGACAGTCATCATTGCAGATTGGTCACAAGAGCCTGGGTTAAGAAATCCCCAAACATTCATCAAGATTTTCCACAGCAATACATGATGTTGAAGCCTTTCTGTCACTTTCTTTTTTAAGCCTTTTTATCCTAAACTTATTTCATCCACATTGGCTTCAAAGCATAAAGCTTTTTTGCTTTGAACTTTTTACGGTATGTTGTACCCTGAGACCAATAACCAAAGGTCAATGTCAACTCTCTTAGTGTGAAGCTCTGGATGCAAGAATGCAGTTGGGATTCTTGATTTGGGATAAGGGCTTCTGGTGGTCCACATAGTTACCTAACTTCTTTGTATGTGTGTATCTTAGTCAAATGAAGTGGGCTAGATTTGCTTCAGCTAAGAAAAATTAAAGATTATAAAAGGCTGCTGCATGGTACAGGCAGGAGTGTGCCTGTTCTTCTGAGTAATTAGGAAGCATTCACTATGAATGGATGAGCATATAAATTTTGATTCACACTCTAATACTTTTGAAGGAGGCATTACTAATAACTAAGCTGAAATTCTAAGCATAAATCTGGACTATCTCAATTTATTGCCCACCTGTGGGGAACTTGTCCTTTTACATGGCTGGTCTTGAGCAAAACTGTGAAGTAGGTTTGCTTACATTATCCTCTTCCCTCTTGTTCTTTCCCCTCTACCATTTACTCTGTAAGCCATTATTCTGAAGCTTCATGGGAATCATTTTTCACATATTATTTTATAGTTGAAGAAGCTAAGAACTCAGCAAATGGTAACTTGGTTACACATGGACACAGCGTTAGAACTTGTCTCCTCTTTTGAAAAGAGAATGCAGGCTCCATAGCCATGACCAGCCAGGCACCAGCACTGCCTGCCCAGTGAGCCTGGCTCAGTTCAGCAATGCCGCGTATCTCCTCTGCCTTCCAACACTTTAGTGTTCAGTGAAATGACTGATGGACATCTGATAAATTAGCAAAAATCAAATGATAGATGTATGACAACTTCACTTTGTTGGGGATGACTCACATTTTCATAAAGAGTTTCTGTAGACAGTGTCTCCACACAAAAGGATGGACCTCAAATGTTGGCATTTCACCTACTGGTAGCAGTTTATCAAGGACATTTTTATATATAGGAGAACTCCTTAGGCACACACAGGGGCAATTTCTATTATTTTTGTGCAGAAAGAGAAAGCAAGAAAGAGAGCCTAAGAGGAAAGTGAGAAAGAGAAGGTTACAGGAAGAAAAAAATAAGTGAGAAAAGAGAGGAAGAGAAGAGAAAATAAGAGAAGGGAATGGGGAGGGAAAAATGAGAGGCAAGGAGAGGAGAGGAGAGGAGAGGAGGGGTGGGGAAGGAAAGGCAGGATTTTGGCAACCTCAGTAGCCTTGTAGAATATAGTTTATGATGTGATTGATATACTCTGGAGAAATAGGATGTATTTGGAAGGGAGTACTCACTAAGATATCAGTGACAGTGCTGTAAGTCCTGCACAAGCGTACATGTTTGTTGTCAGCTCTAGGAGCTACCTGGGAGCCTCTGAAGCTAATTCCCTTTATAAGAAGGACCTGAGGTACATAGTTAAAGACTTGTCATGTCCCTACGTGAGGTCTCCTGACTCCCAGTTCATGGCTCTTTCCACCTGTACGTCACTGTCTCTTTAGTCAGAACAAAAATGTAGAAAAGGAACAAAGCAAACATTTCTTGCACTAGTATGAGTTATCATGCATATCAAGTCCCATCATCAAAAGACAAAAACAAAAAAATAAAAAAAGAGAACTAAAAATATTGAGGTTCTCCTTGAGCACTTCCTATATGTTCCAGATTCACAACAAAACAAGCTGATCTCTGACTTTATACTTCTGATATTTAAGAATACGTCATAACATTTGTGGATACGATAATCAAGTCAGAACCATTTTCCACCAAGAACAGACTAACTATAAAAGTGGTAATTTTGTGGGATTTTACTTTAAATAATGGTTATGTTTCTTATTGATAAACCAGAAGTCTTTTGCAAATTAACTTCTTAATGCTTGTCTCTGATTCTTTCTTTCAAAGTAAGAATCTAGAAAACTTTATTTCATGCCCCAAATAGAAGAAGATATATTTCTGGTATTTTTTCTCTAATCCTGTCCCAAAGATAAAAGATTCACAAGGTCAAAAAGCCTCAGAGTCATTGTAGGCTCTCTCCCACTTTTGCCTTTTCAACTAATTTGTCATTCAGCCCTATTGTTCTTTTTCATCATTTCCCAGATTCAACCTTACTTTCTTGTTTTCCTTGCCCTTTCTTTGTTCCATGTCTTTTTATAATCCTCCCATTTCTCAGTGAGTAATAACCTTCATTCTAGTCTCCCTTACATGATTCCAAACAGTCTTTCCTGCAACCTGCAGACAAAATAACATTCCTGCAGCATTATTCTTTCTGTCATCACTCCCACTCCAAAATTACTGTGTCTTAAATTTTGAAAAGATGGCTAAAGGCCAACTTCACAAACAAATTGTGAAGTCCCTGGTAATTACCTTCAGCCTCTTCCTCTCCTTTTCGTGTCCTTCGACTATGTGTGTCCCTGATTGCACCTTTTTCTTCCATTATTCCTCCTCTACCAGTGCTACTCAAATAGCGGTTCAGGTCTTAGCAGCATCTTTGTCACCTGGGGGGAACTGGTTAAAAATGAAATGGCTGTAGCCTGTTCCTGACACACTAAATTAGACTGTCCAGGCCCGGGAATCTGAACTTTAACAAGCTTGCCAGGTAATTCTTACACACACTAATACTTAAAATACACTGTTCTAGACTATAACATTTCCCAGCATTCCTTGGCAGTATTAGATCCACTGAAATCAAAGCATTAATTAATTAGTTAATCATTTTGTGGCAGAGCTGTCTCTAGAATTCAGTGTTCCCAACTGCCTTTAATTTGCTTAATCACCTTAACCATCTCATTGCCCTATAAATGCTGAGTTGAGAGGAGTGGAGTATATGGCCTGTTTCTCACTTGAACCTTCAGAAATGATTATTATTCAACCAGCTACATAGCCCAGTTTGACCCTGTCCAGAGGGTGCTGACCTGATGTGGCTCCACTACCCTCTACCCCACCATACTGTTTACTTTCTATGGGACTGTGAGACCTTACTGCTGTCAAAAGACACACGTGTGCCTTTGAGATCTAAGGGCAGAGACACCCGAGTATGGATCTGGCTAGGACACTGGCAAATTTAGAAGACTGTCCAGGCCTTTGAGCATTGACAAGTCTACACAGGGACATGTCTGTACTACATGATCCTTTTATACCCTCTGACTTCCACTCACTTCTACCTTCACATTCTCTGCTCTGGATACACGTTCGATTCCCATTTGGTTCCAGATTTACCTCCTTATTTACCTCAGATTTCCCTCAGATTTACCTCATTATACCTGATTCAACTTATTTTTGTTTCTATCCAACATTCTTAGTGCAGATCAGTCAAAGCTGACCTGTTAGGATTTCCTAAATTAGCCAGTAACTTCCTAGGACTCCATTTATCCTGGTTCCATTTCTTATCTTCAACTAGCCCTGGTACATGGGCAAGACAAAGACAGTCCTCAGTGTTACAACTAAGATGAAAGAAGATTTCTACCTGCAGAGGACACCACCACTGTGGCAATCATCATGTTTCCCACTCATTTCCTCTTTTACCCTTATTTTGATGACATTGGGTCCTCTGATCCATTGACTGCCACTTTTCTGTTCTATCCCTTGTGTGTTTACTTCCTTCCCGGTCCAGCTTAAATTCCATACTCCATCCTTATCATCCCTTCCTTACACACATCCTTAACTATACCAACTCTCCTCTCCCTCCATTCTAACTACCTCCAGCTTAACTTTCAACCTCTTCCCTATGACCAGCCAATGAACATGGTCAGAGAAAACCATGCAACAGGGTTGGCAGCTTGCCCTTTAAATTTATGACAAGTTGAACTTCAGCACTGCCCAGGTGTTCTATTGCATTTGCAGAGTTGATTATCTCATATCCTCTAACCTCTTATATCCCCTCCTCCTCAGACTAGTCCAAAGTCATATTTCACTGAGAAAACAGAAGCAGTGGAAGAACAACCCAATCTTACCACCATGTAATCTACTTGCCTGGCTGTATGTTACACACATTCTCTGTTTCCCCTCTTTACAGAGCAAATGAAATGGTCTTGCCCCTATCAAAGACAAATCTCACCACTTGAACACACTCCCCTCCTACAAATATTGTGCTCTCTTCACCATTGGCTTACTCAGTCTTTCCAGAGCCATCACTATCAGCTTATAAAGATACTGTAACAACTCATATCTTTTAAAAAATGCCCTCCCTGTTTCCTGCATTTTCCTTCAGCCATTATGCCATGTCTCTGTTCCCTTTTATAGCCAAAATCCTCAACAACATTGTCTCTATTTGCCATCTCACTTATTTGTCTCACAGTCTCTCTTCAACTCACAACCATCAGGCTTTGTCTTCACCACCTACGGAGATTGCTCTTGCCAAAGTCAGCCACAGTCTTCATTGTGCCAGATGCAACCACCACTTCTCTTTGCTCATTTGACTCAAAGGTTCAGCAGTATGTGGCACAGTTACTCACACCTGTCTGGAATGACTCTCCTCACTGGGGCTCTGGGTCACTGTGCTCTCCTGCATTCCCTCCAACCTCAGCATGGCTTCTTGGTCCTTTAAGTTTCCACTTTGCCACCATACTCCCCCCAAAGGCTTTGGTTTCCTGGAAGCTGCCCCGAAGATCATGGAAATAAATACTGCCTCATCGCCAGTCGGCTTTGTTTATTTTATTTATTTATTTTTATTGAGATATAATTGACTTGCATTATATTAGTTTCAGTTCTATAACATAATGATTTAATATTTGTATATATTGTGAAATGTTCACTAAGTAAGTCTAGTTAACATCCATCACCATACATTTTCTTGTGATGAGAACTTTTAGTATCTTTTAAGATCGACTCTCTTAGTAACTTTCAAATATAAAACACAGTATTATTAACTATATGTACATTATATCCCCATGACTTATTTATTTTGTAATTGATATTTGTTCCTTTTGATCCTCTTCATCCATTTTGCCCACCATCTAGCTCCCACCTCTGTCAACCACCAATCTGTTGCCACTCAATCTGTATCTATGAGTTCTGGTCTTATTTCACTTAGCGTAATGCCCTCAAGGTCCATTTGTGTTGTCACAAATGGGAAGAGCCGGACAGATAGGATGGTATTGTGGGTAAGAATGTAGACTCCGAAGCCAGACTACTTTTATTCTGCCTCTTACCTCAAGTTTTTAGGGTCTTTCTGAGTACTTTTGCATGGTTCTCAGATCTCATGGCTCATTCTCACACTTGATTATAGTCTCCGCTCAAAAGGTCCATCTTATCAGAAATTTTGCCTGATCACCTTAACGAGATCAGCACCCTTTCTGCTCCATGCCTCTCTCAATCTATTTCATTATACTCTTCATAGCACCTTTACTACTTTATTGTATATAGCTGGTCTACCCCTCCCCAAGAATATAAGCTCTCTGAGGGGAGGGACATTGGTTTGTTCACAGATGTATCTCTGGTGTCCACAATGGTGTCTGGCTCATTGTACTTTCCCAAAGAATAAATGAATGCATGAATGACCAAATACATGTGGTGGTGGTGGCTGTGGCAGCATTCAGGCACAGGCATATGTGTGGTCCCACCCATCTTCACGTTGAGGGACACAGGATTCAGAATGTCTTCCCCAGGTCTTTTCTCTCCTCTTGCAGTGCCACAGCTTGGCATGAGGCAATAGGATGGGAGCTCAATCAATATTAATTGTATGAGTAATAAATGCATGGATTTCAGAGAGTATATTGACAGTGACTTTCTATTGCTTTTAGGTATGGTGACAGGATTTGACAAGCTTTGTATGAACATGGATTGACATTAGAGTGGCCTCATGCACTGAGCATGTGGGACTGTAATTTTAAAGATGATCTTTTCTGTTGTGACCTTCCCCCACACCAGCTTGTCCGGCTTTAGATTTGCAGATCCTGCCTCAATTTGATTAGCGACAGATGCTATTATCTGAGGAAATCTAAATTGCCTCTTCCCGTGCTAATGAACTACTGTACCAAGTGCGTGGGGATTTGAGAACAAGATAGATTTATAAATGAGTGACTAATTAAAGGGACAGTTACAGAGTTCTGGGGGGTTGGTGGGGGGGAATGTTTCTATTTCTTATAAAGATTGACACTTTTTATGACAAAATGAAAATGTTTTACATCTAGTTTAAATTTTTAAATGTCACAATTTAGAAAATGAATGTAGAGTTAAGTTTAATTAAACGCAATAGAATGAGACATCCTCCTCCTGGTTGAGAGTGTGATCTGTGGGCCTTTCTGTCACAGCTGATCCCCAGCCTCCTGTACAACCAGCCATGCTGCTATGTTTTTTGTTCTTTTTTTTTTTCATCTAACACTGCCTTGAAAACCCAACTCTGATGTAAATGACTTTCTATCATACTAAAGGGGAAGCCTGCATCTGAAGCTCTAGAAAGCACTTGACCTGTTGTGGATACCCAGCTTTAGTTAATGACTCCCTGTCCTGACCCTCTGTGCATAGTGTCTACCACCATCGGGGAGCACAGTGGAAAGGGACTCCATGATTGAGCCTAATCCCTGCCATAACACTCCTTAGTGTGAGAAGGCAAAGTAGGCTGGAAATAACCGTGTTTAGACTTTGCGAGGCATAAAGATTTGTTGATCATGTTCAGAAATGGAATGCAATGCTTGGCTTGCTAGTCCAAGTTAATCTAATTATTATTAACTATCTTGAAGTAATGGTTGATTTTACTGGATGCAGAGGTACCCACTGAGATGCAGGCAGGAGTATGGGAGCCCCCTCATGCAAGAGAAGGGAAGTGGGAAGAAGAGCCAGGTGCTCTGGAAATGGGTTGGTGTACAGCAGCAGAGTCAATGCTGAACTCAGCACAGGTTCTATTACTGCCAACTCTCTTGACAACATATCTTGATTTTCTAGCAGCTCTAGGAGTCTCTATACCTGCTACCGACAGTGTATCCCTGAGGAGCCCACCTGGTGACTGTCATTGATACATGATGACAAACGAAATGAGAACTGCTTTTTTTTAGCCATGTGGAAGGAAAACTGAAGCCTGAAGAAGCTTTATTCCACCAAGGCCAAGAGGTTACTACAGTGACACAAAGAAGATGCACAGTAGAAATGTCTGTTAGTTGGGGGCAATGGGTTACAATAAACAACTAAAATGAGGCTAGAAAAAAAAGTTCTTCAATGAAAAGAATCCATTTACTTTTAAAAGGTCTTCTTTAAATTATCTTTAGTAGCCCAGTTACCTTGGATTGCGAGTAAAAGGGGTTTTGTATTCTCTTTGCACCTCCATCCATGTGAAAGACTGAGAGGCTGGGCGAAGAAAGAAGCTATTCCTTTATTTTTGTTAACCCAGGATACCACTATAGAAACCCTGGAGCTCAATGTCCTTAGAATGTTTCCTTATTCTTTGAATACTCACACAAGGATCTCTCAGAAAATGTTGTGACTTAGATGATAATTTTTGTAAAAGACCCAGAGAACAGAAAAAACATGTTTTCCAGCCATATGCATGAAAATAATTGTATCCATTTATATAATGAATAGTAGTCTATTCCATGAGACTTCCCCAGTCAGTCCACTATGTCTCATTTTATAAAACAAATAGGGGTGCACAGTAAAGTCATCAGCTCCTTCATGCAGAACCTGGTGAAGGTTTAATACTGATCTCCCCTTGGTAAGAAATTATGGTTGCTATCTTGTAGTGCTACACTGGAGAAATTAAACAGCCTAGAAATGTCATAGTTTTGCTGGGCTTGCCAATAGCAAATAAAATGTCAGCACTCTGGATTTGAAGAGGAGAGAGAAAGGCAGGGCCAGACCTGGCCAAAAGGTCTACCAGAATGAGGAACCAACAGTCCACTTAAGTGCTTGAAGAGCTGAGGTCAGCTCAGGCTTGCAGCAAATTGTGTCCATATTGACAACAGTTCTGCTGTAGCTAGTGGATACAGAGTCCTCCTGGCCTTGCAGACACTGAGGTAGTATCAGGTAAGGGGCAGTCTGGTTTGGATCAATTGACATGACTGGAGGTATAGGCAACAAGTTTGTACCTCCTTCAGAGAAGGCCTATTAAGTGGTGAGATAACTGGGCTCAAGCAGAGGATTGAGGTTCAGGTCTGGGCTCATCCAAGTAGCAAATGGCTACAAAATTCTACTGCTGAAAAAAGGGGCCAGCTTCTTGATGGACTAAGGTCTGGGATCCAAACCCAGGTGAGTGAGAGTACCTGGCCTGCTGGTTCCAGAGTGGGGTCAGAGGAGAGTTAAATGATAGTGTCTGAAGGCCAACCTGAACTTGAGATGCAATCACAATAAATCAACTAACATGTTGGTTAGAGAGGAAAATCATTATGTGGAAGGTACTGGCAAAGCCATCATAGAGGCCATGAAAGCCCCATTAGATGGATAGGACTGAAAATAGTCCTGGAAGTGCCTGCACTTATAAGTAATTATTATTAGGCCTCTCATGTTAAGTACCTACTATGTGCCTCTTTTAAGAGCCATTTCTGATGCTTATAACAACTATACCAGAAAGTTATTATCTCAATTTCTTATACTGAGAATTGAGACTGAGAAACATCTAGTAACCTGCACAGGACCTTAGAGCTCAGATTATAGCTGGAATTTGAACCAAATCCATCTGATTCTAAGACTCGTTCTTTGTTATATTTTCTCTCTGTCATATAGAATTCTGTAGCCTTGCCCACGATTAAAAGTGGCACTCCGGTTTTGAGAAAGTGGAGTAATCATACACAGAGGAAACTGGGGTATAAGAATTTAGTGAGCACACATAAGGCCTCCTGCAGCTAGGGGTCTGCCATGGGCTCCTACACTCTACCCACCTGTTCTCAGCCAAGCTCCTACTGGTTCAAGGGCATGGTATGCCTACCTAGTGGTTTTCAAATCTTTGGTATGAGGAGTTTGAGTGAGACTGGAGCAGCCAGGAACTGATGGTTTCCACTCCTCTAACCCCAGAGGCAGATGCTTCATGGGTTTCGGTATGCCATCACATTGTGGATTCAAGGGATCTCGTTTCCACCATGGAGTGACATGCTGAGTGATGAGAAATTCAGCTGTCTGGAGGACAATTTCTTGCCACAGTGGGCAACAGAGTTTGTGCTGTCCTTTGAGTCAGACTCTGCTTGAAGGTGATGAGGTGTGAAGGTGACAGTGCTGATAAGGTTTCTTCCCACAGATTCTTAAACTTCAGTGTGGCCAGTGGGGAGTCCTGTTACCAGAGGAGATGAAATCTGTCAGGCATCCCTTTGAGAACAACTGGCGTGGGGCTGCTATTTGTGTGGAACAGGTCGGGGCACAACTAAAGGTGCCTGGGGAATATGAGATGATGTTGGACGGCTTCTTCAGAAACTGCAGATTTCCAGCAATCCTAGCTGCTTACATCCCGCAAACCTCTTACATGGCAAGTGGAGACATATGACATCTTCCTGCTGCAAAAGCCACAGTGTTTTCACTAAGCTGCTGATTATAGTTAAGAAATGTAAATCTCTCACCATTTACTCGAGGTCCTGGTGAGAAGTTGGATCTTAGATTCAAAGACTGCGAGTACTAGAATCTTTTAACTCCTTCTTTTGTAAAAGGGAAGCCCAGACAAAGAAAATGACTTTCATAGGAAGCCATAGTGACAAGTGAAAAACTTGGTTTGGAATTCAGTCTCTGAACTCCCTGAATATTAGTGATTTTTTTTTCTGTAGAAGAGATAGAGTCTACCATTTCATATCACATTTTATCAAGAACTCTATAAATTCACCAAGGGAGGAAGGTGAAGCAGCAGTATGAGGCCCCTGTATTTGGGTCCCACAGTCGGCCACTTTGATCCAGGATCTTAGATTTTACTTCCTTTGCTTCAGATGGAATGGTTGCTTCTGAATTTAGGTACCCTAAAGAAGAGGTTTTCTCATCTTACTTTTTAATGTAAGCTAAACACAGGGTCCTCTTAAATGTCAGGCCACAGTTAGGGTTGCAGTGCCTGAAGAGGAGGCTCATACGGGCTGATCCTGCCTGTTCTTGACCAGTTTTCACTTTCTGAACAGATGCCTTCCTTGTCATTGGAGGATGCGTTGCCAGGGTAATAAGAAACAGAGTAACATCTCTCCTTTACAACTGTTTCTGTCACCAGACTCTGTTCCTGAATCAGATAAGTACAATAACACGAAGAATAAATTCTAACTGAAATTTAAAGGAGAAGGGGACTAATAACTCCCCCACAAAACTTCCTGGCACACACGATACTACTTAAATCACAGACCGAAAGAGAAAATTCTAAAAAGAAGAAATGGGCAGAAATGTCTTCATATGTTTTTTCTTTCCCAGTGCACCTTAAAAATGAATTTGAAAATTCATTTGTCATGGAGAAGGAAGAAAGAACTGCAGCCAGGACTCCCAAACCTCACCTCACTAGACAGCTACCCACCCTGCTTCTTTATAAAGTTGTTTGTAAGGTCCATAGGGAAGATCTGATCAGCAGTTGTTCAGGAAGACTGTCCTTCAAAGAGTTTTGGGTCACTTCTGATACAGGCCACTTATGCTCTGACATAGTGTGTCCTCCATAGACTGGACTCTACCAGCCCATTGGTAAGAGACGAGTGTATAGATGAGCAGAAGATAAAGCAGAACAGATGGGCTTGCAAAGAGAATGGTACCTTCCTGATTCAAAGTTCTGGTCTCTTCTTTCATAAAGCCATACTGACTGGAATTTTAGTGGTTTGGGTGGAGAGAAATTGTACTGGTAGTAGAGGTAGGTTGATAATTTGAATTGGGTCATTAAAAAGAAATCTCGTTGTCATAGATCTTCAACCTAATCATTTTGAGAATTGATTAATCATTTAGACAGCACATATTTATTGAACCATTGAGCAGACTAGAAAAACGGTTGGTCCCTACACTCTTGGAGTTTTACAGCCTCACTGGAAGACAGATAAAAGACAAAAATGACTTAAAAAAATGATCCATTATGATGAGAGCTACAACAGAAAAATGCCATGGTTCTTAAGAGCACACATATATGAAGCCCTACTCTACCTGAGCAGGACCTGGGCAGGGCTTTCTGTCTCATGTTTTTTTACTATTCCCCCAAATGACTTGTTTATTTGGTTATCAACCCAAACTTTGAGTCTTAAAGATATTTTAGTTTTCCAGAATGTGCACCCCTGAGATGGGATCATTTTAGGCCCATGCTAGAGTCATAACTGAAGGGTTGGGAATTCATTCAGCCAGGGGAAGGCCTTGGAGATACAGGGCCCAAATTCTTCCCAGAGCAGAAGACTATAGTCAAATTTACTGACATTAAACCAAAATACCTGTATTAGTCAGAGTTCTCCAGAAAAACGGAACCAGTGGGATGTATATAAATATACAATTACATATACAAATATATATAAAATAAGACAACAATATATTAATATTATAATAATAAACTATTACATAAATGGTAAGAAGTATTAATAATATAATATGTTGATTAATAATCTAAGATAGATAAATAGGGAGAGATTGGTTGATTTTAAGGAATTGGCTCATACTATTATGAAGGTTGGTAAATCCAAAATCTGCTGGTGGACTAACAGGCTGGATATCCAGGGAGGAGCTGATCTTGTAGTTCAAGTTTTAAGGCAATCTGCTTGAGAATTTCCTCTTGCTTGGGGGAGGTCAGTCTTTGTTTTGTTAAGACCTTCAACTGATTGGGTGAGGCCCACCTACATTAGGGAGAGCAATCTGTTTTTCAAAGTCAACTAATTTAAGTGTTAATCTCATCTAATAACACCTCAAAGAAACATCCAGAATAATGTTTAACCTCATATCCGGGCACCGTGGCCCAGCCAAGTTGACACATAAAATTAACAATCTCAACACCCTTTAAATAAGCTTAAATGTTATGTGAAGAGGGAAAAGTCAAGGGGCTCTATAGTATTTGGAGAAGACTTCTTGGAGGAGAGAGGAGTGGAGTTGAGAATAATTAGGAGAGGAAGAGCTGAGAAGAAAATAATGAATACAGAATGTTAAGAAGGTGATGGCTCTATAAACTCCTTTTCCAACGTTTCTTAAATCAAGAACATTTAGCATTGTGACTAATAGATGATTGTCATTACTCTGACTCACCATGAACCATAACCCTGGGGCAGGAGTGGGTATCTGAGTGTATGAGTCCCTGGAACATTTCTGATTATATCAGTTTAGTCTCAGGAACCTTTGAAAGCTCTTTGTGAGTACAATAATAAATAGCGAGAAACACTACTCATGGCTCAGCACTTTCATAGCTACCAGTACTTTGTAGAAAATCATAGTACTTATCAGAATATATTCTAATTTTCTGTTTGCCTATCTCTTAACACACATTAGTGGGTTAATCCCTCAAGGGCACAAACTTCACCTTATTCATCCCTGTGTCTTCAAAGCCCAGTGCAGTGATCTATGTTTGTTATTTGATGAAATTAGCATGTTCCCTAAAGAAGAAAAGAGAGAACAAAAGGCAGGTGATAATTCCCCAACCCCCTACACTTTATTCCTTTGTGAGAATTAGGTCATTCCCCATTTCTGCAAGTCCAGTGCCGAAAGCACTCCTCACTTTCCTCTTCCTCCTCAGCTCAATTCCCACCAGCTACCATGGTACCAGGTAGATTAATATTGAATTTACTACCACTTTATGGATCACTTTCTTTTCCTAGCCTTGTGGCAGCAGGGGAATTCTCCTTTATTTGATGCTATAAAACACAGTAACCCTGTGTTTCAGCTTGCCAACTGAAGGGACTTTGCAAATGGGTATATTTCCATAGATCTACACAATAGGCCTAATTGCATGGGTTTGCAGTGTAAGCAGAGGTCGTTTGATTACTAGCTGTTTTGTACCATGAAAGTGCACATTAATTATTTAAGAGATGGACTTATAATTATTGTAAGCCTTAAGTAATTACCTATAATTTTGGCAAGGGTTAGAAAAACTGATAGTCTAGCAAATTCAGGTTTTAGTCATTAGTAAGATCATAATTACATTTAAATTGCAAAATGAAAATTATGCAATTTATCTCCCCAATAATGCATAAACATTACAGTGATTGTAGGTTTTAATGGACTATAAAAACTAAAGCAGCAATGGGCAGTCAGGGGCAATTTCAGCCCCTTGCTATTATTTTATATTTTAACTGCTTCTTCTATATCATTGCTCTGTCCACTCCTCCTTAGGTTAGTGTTGGGGCTGTAGTTTTCCTTTCAACATGAAAGCAATGAGCTCTCTAAAGGAGAGGAATAAAGTGAGACTAAAGCAATAGATCATGATAAGCCTCTGATAATGGTAAAGTATTTGCACTAGAACGAAGGAAAGAAAACCTATGTAGGGGCTATATTAGAGTCTCAAAATCCTTTTCTACTTGAATTTTCATTTGAATGAGATTATCGTACCTATTTCACAGGTGAGGAAACTAAGACTCAGAAAGGGGAGGAGACTTTCTTGAAGTTGTAATGCTTGAACTAGAACCCAGCACTCTGATGCTTTGTAGATGGCTGTCTTCACATCATCATGCTGTAAGCAAGGCTGAGACCCATGTAGTAGTATGTAAGGCATTTTATGGGTTAGTTTTGCCAGGCAAACACAGCCATGATGTTTTTAGGTATGAAATGATGACATTTCAAAGGCAATCATCAGCCTAAAGTTTTTCTCCTCTGGTTAGCCAATGTATTTACAAAATGAAGCTCAAATACCCCCTCCTCTGTGAAGCAGTTCCTGGGGCAGAATTCCTTACTCCTTCCTTGTTTCCATCTTGGCCTGGTAAATGTCTCCATTGTGATTCAAATTCATAATCAACAAACTGCAGTAAATTGCAATGCCTCCCTTACTGGACTGATAACCCTTAAAGAAAATTGTTCTGGTTAATATATCTTTGGCAGTCAGTGAAAGCTGAGGAAATCTTTATTAACTGAGTCAGTGAATTAATCAATCATTTATTACTTTTCTACTCTGCTTATTATCTTCTGTTAGATACAGTGAAGGTTAAAAAATGGTAATAATAATATCTATCTGCTCAAGATAGTGTAATCCAGCACAGCAAAACAAATAGCAGATCAAAGACAAAATGATAATACAAACATATTTATCATCACTGAACAAACTACACTGGTGTTCTAAGTGTTTGCTGAGATAAGTCATGAATTTTTTCCTCCATTGGAATGCTGTAGGAGTTGCCCAGACATCTATCTGACTTGCTTAATCAGGTTCAGTTTTACCTAAATGCAAGAGGATAAATATTTCCTGTTGTCATCATCTAATTACTGGCGATGTCAACAATAAATATTGACTGAGTACCTAATCTGTTCCAGGCTCCATGCTGGGAAATAGGCCACTGAAAAGAACAAACTCCAGCCTGTATTTTATTTGGGAAGACAAACTGGGCACTACAAATGGAAAGTAAAGTAGGATGTGCACTCTTAATCGGTTAGAGCTACGACAGAGGGGAAAGGAAGTACTGAGGTAGGGCAGAGGGTGAAAGTGCCCCAATGGTGGGGGCAGAGAGAACGCCTAAGGGAGACTTGGGTTTTGAGGGATATCCTAAAAGATAAAGACCTTAATAGTCAGGGAATAGGGGTTGGAATGGGCCATTCCAAGAGTAGCCCAACAACATGAGTAAAAGCACAGGATTTGTTTAATTTGCACTACTGATCTTTCAAGTGGTGGAATTTTAATGATTCCTTAGGGTAGCAGCTTCTGCAGATTGCTGGTTTTTTGTTATAATCCATGTCCTAGGTTGATTTTATCTTATGATCCTGGCCCCAAATTCAGTGAGGAGTACCAGTTGGCTTACCAGAGACATCATCCATGACCTCTTTAGTGGCTCACAGTGAAGGGAGGTCCCCATTGTACTGCTGCTCTGCAGAAAGAATATGTTTGCTTATCTGCTTTGAGCAAGAACTGAAAAGAGGGGTTGTTTGTTGAGAGGCCTTGCTGTGAGTGAAGTGCCTCTACCAGGGTCTTGAAACTCATGCTGAGAACACAGTGTTGTTAAGTGGGGTTTGTTTGGTTAGGAAACTTAACCACTTCCAGACTCTGCTCCCATGGTGTGGAGGAATCAGATGGCAATACAATTTAAGAGAAAGTTTAAGTATTATTTCTTCTCACATAACACTCCAGTGCTGGATATTATGGGAAATAGCAAACCAACGATCACACAATCTATGCCCTTAGGAAACTTTACAATTAATAGAGGATAAGAGATAGGATCAGGCAAGAACATATACTTTTATTATAGGGGAAATACAACTGCCATAAAGAAGTAGTGAGTACAATAGAGTAGAAGAGAGCTTGATCACTTCAGCTGTGAATGTTGGTTACCATTTTTAATTAAGGCTTTGGCATTTAAACTTGGTTTTGAAAGAAAAGTATGATTCTGTGAGTTAGAGATGAAGGAGTAAATTCTCAGAGAGGAAACGGCACCTACAGAGGCAGGCAAGTGGGTGGAAAATCATGTATCATATGTGTTAATTAGAATTACTTTGGTTGCATGTTACTGAAAAATTAACATGCCATAGCTTAAGTAAAATGGAAATGAATAGTAAGGCTCACACAATTGTGTGACAGGCAAAAGTTTAGCCAGTCATAATGACAAATGGGATAAGAGGCTTGAAAATCATCAGGACTCACTGTTACCATCCCATCTCCAATTCTCTCAGATTTTCACTTTTATTCTAGTAGGCTGTCCTTCTCATCCTTGTGTGAAACATGACACCAGCTCTCCTGTTAGCATACCTCCCAAATTCTGATTCAAGATTTAAAATCCTGTGCTAGTTCCCAGTTCAGGTTGGGTGCCTGACCCTGTACCAACTACCAACTATTGTGAGCAGAAAGAGAGAGATCTTGTAAAAACATAAATCCTATAAAAATGTGAATGTCACTTCTAAAACCACATCTTGGACTTGGGAAGGAGCATATGTGAAAAAAAAAATAGTGGTGGTAGGGAATAAATTATGAAGCATAAAATAAGAAGGGTGTGGGCCAGTAAAATAATAGATGCCTCAAAATACAAGTAATGAAAGATGCAATTGGAGATGTTAGTCAGAGTCAGATTATGGAGCAAGTTGAATGCTGGCCTGTGAAATATAATCTTTGTGCTTGAGACAATATTTAGCACTTTTAAGTAGATGATTTTCATCACGTTGTTTTACCTAGCTTATCACTAGCTCTCCATTAAATCAAGTTACTATGGATTAGATTAAAGGAGACTTATTAGATAGGAATAAAGGTTGAGATTTTATCACAAAGACCAGGCAGATAAACTGGGTAGGATAGAGATAATAATATAAAGTATTCACTTTAAAGGCTTTTACCAGATAACGTCCAGTTTTAATTGTGAGTGTGTGTGTGTGTGTGTGTGTGTGTGTGTGTGTGTGTGTATGGAAGGCATAGCAGGCATTGGCTCTGCTCCCCTGAAATATATTCTGCTGGTCTCCTGACCCCACATGGCTGGCTCTTCAGACCCATCTTGGTGAATTGCAGCTTCTAAGCCTATATATTAACTCAGCTGATAGCTAACTTCTAGTTCTCTTTTAATAAAATACACTTGCTGTGGAGAGTGTGAAAAATGTTGACTCCACAGAGACTTTAATTATTGTCTTCATTTGAAAATAAACAAAGCTTTATTCCTTCCCAAGGACATCATGCTTTCTCTAGCATTAGAGTTGGAGAAGGCTGTGGAATTTCCTGACATGTTGCCATCTAAGCTGCCTTGTAGAAAAAGAAAGCATTATGTGAACCATTTCCCAGTGACTAAGGGTTTCCAAGCTCTGTCCTGTACTCATTCCATTCATTTTCTTTGAGCTGGACGTGCTTTCTAGGGGCCAAAGGACTCTGGTTATAAACTGAGGAGTAGCTTCATCTCTTGTATGGAATAGAGTTTCCCATGTACAGGGGAATGGTAACAAGCCCAGCACTGAAAAGCTGACTTGTCAAGAAATGATACCAGGTGGGCTGAGTCAAAGTTTGATAGCAACAAATGATCTAGAGAGAGTGCCAGATATCCTGGTCAAAGGTCTCAAACAACTGCTGGCTTTTGATGCTCTGGCTAGAAAGCAGATAGTTCCCATTCTGGTCACAGTGAAGGCTGTGTCTTATTCTTGAGCAGAGATTAGGTCTGGGATTGCTGAGAAATGAGCCCTGCACAAGATCTTCGAGTGATTGCTGCCTATGTATACATCCATGGAACATGAGATACATCGAATGCCAGCATCTAGGGTCAAAATTAAACATTTGCTGACCAGGCTACATTGTATTTTATCTGCACATATCTGAGAAGCTTCATGTGTGTGAGGCACACTGAAAATAGTGGCCCCTCAAGGTCAGTAGGGAGGAGGAGCACACAAGATAGATCACTAGGCTACAGGGAGGTCACAGAGACTGAGCCAGTGTCTGAATTTTGCCCCAGAGGTTGAGATGTGGTGTTTAAAGGTGATCATAGGCTCAGGTGTGGTAGAGCAGAAACCTGTACCAGCAGCATCTGAACATCTTCAATGAGAGGACCCATGACATGCTTGAGAGATGAGGTGGAGTTGATCTCAATTAGGCAAGTTCTCTCCACTCACAGCAAGGTCCAGTAAGCTTCCAGAAATGGAACAGGATTGAGCAATGCAAAGACTCTAAGAGAGAAGTAGGAATGGAGATTTCCTTTTGGTGGTTTGGTATTCTGGGAAGGGCTCAGAGCCCAGGAAAAGACCGAAGCATGAGGCAGGGAAACTGGGGGAAAGTAAAGTAGGATTCAGGCAGAGGGGAGTGCTTTAGCTTGCTGATTCTGGGCAGGCCAGGTGTATAGGAAAAGCTGTGACTTCCTGGCTATACAGGTGACAGGGCTCACCCAATCCTAGGTCCAGGTCCACGTTCTTTTGTCCCAGGTGCCACTGGGCACTGAAGGCAAGGCTATTTAGTGGCATTTCAGTTTGATCAGACCCTCAGTATACCAGGAAGTGGGGATTAGGAAAGACCAACAGAGGGAAACACTTTTGGACCTAATTCTGTCTTGGGACATTTTATAATTAGATTCAGAAGGCTGGTAATGGCAAATGAAAACTCTCAACTCTGATTATTAGAGTTTCTCTTGAAAGAATCCTCATCTGTCATGGATCTATGAAAATTTTCTTAATGAAATAAAATATCACGTCTAAGTCCAAGATGATGATAATACTAGTAATAATAATAATAATAATAATAATAATTATAATTTCTGCATAGCTGAGGCCTGTAGTGGGTAATCAAAATAGCTTGCTTTATTTTATTATAAATATAATACATGCTCATCATAGAACATATAGAAAAATGTTAATAAAAATAAGCAGTATTTTATTAGAATGACTACTGTCTGCAAAGGATAAATAGCTAAAATTGGTGAATGAAATAAGACTTAAAAATCTCAGAGTAATTTTTCCTTGGGATTTTGGTGCTTTGTTTGGCCATTTGCTTGTGGGTGTGCAGAGGTAATCTTTCCATAACAAATGTGAGGCAGGCAAGCAAGGGCATGGAGGATACAAAATACGGGACAACCAAGATACCTCTTCCTTTTTATTTTTACATGCATTTTCATACTTCCATTTGAGCATAGACTTGTCTGCAGTATTTGAAAATTCACTTCAAAGAAAATAATAAAATCTTGGTGCAAGAGAAATTGAGATGCTTTCCAATTTCCCAACTTCAATAAAATGCTCCATGGCATGTCCCTGAAAGTCACTCTGGACAGGAAATTGATAGCCATGGTTCATTTCAAAGGCAGTGAGGGAGGGACAGTGAGGATGGCACTGAACTAGGGCCACTATAGCACAGGGTTAGGTGAAAACTGGTTTCACAGCAGTGGGTATCAAGATTCCAAAGTTCTTTGTGCAAAGAACATAGCTAATTGTGATCTAGATGTCCATTCTGAAAGGTCTGAGCAGGGCGTGTGTAGTTAAAGCTTTTGGCTGTATAATATTTACTTTCTGAGGGCTGTCAAAATCATAGATCCAGGGAGCCACTCAAGTTGAGACAATGGGTGTTCATTGTGTCTGCAGGAACTTAAATGGATCCAGATTATCCATGTAACTCCATACAGCGGAGAGAAACAAAGTCAGCGAGGAGCCACATTCCCAGCTTCTGCCTCTGGCATCCTCATAGCCCTCCCATGAGCCCATTGTCCTGAATATATAATTTATTCTTCCCAGATCTCTGAGCCCTTCCACCATTCTTTGACTCTTAATACCCACTTCACACTTTGCTTCCGTCATAGTCTGAATTTTACAGGTGTCAAGATATTTGTCTGCTCGACCTGACTCTGTCTTGGGAGATGCTTTTGCCTGTGCATCTCCATTCAACCTGATCCTTTGGGACATTTCCAAGAAGGTGAATTCCAATAAAGAACAGCAGTCAGGATTTAATCAACTATGTTGATTGGATGGAAAAACTCTGTTGGAACTAAGACAAAAGGACAGTCAACTGGACCAGGTTCGGGGCTGAGAGCTCTGTGTATTAGGGAAAAGAAGGATAAATCAGATCCAGAGGGAAAAGCAAGCCAGACAAATGCTCCACATATAGATCATGGTCGGTAAATTGAAGACTGAGTCTCATCCAAATGTCACAACCATTATTTTCAAGAGGCAGGCTGAAGGCTGCTTCGAGGTCCCCCAAGCTGGAAGTTGCAGACCTGGGCTCATTTCAAAAGAGAGACCTGAGGTTCATAACTTGAAAAAGAAGCAGAGAGGTAGATGGAATGAGTGCTTTGAAGCCAGAATCTAACAATTGTCCACTGCAATGCAACATCTATAGCCACACTTCTTCTCCAACATACATTTATCAAAAAAAACCCTTCATTCAACATAATTCAATATTCTAGTTACGACTGAAAACACTCCCACCTCTTTACCAAAAAAGAGCAAATTAAACTTCTATCAATCATGCCACCAGCTCCACATCCAGAATCTCTGCTTGATATTTACTTTGCCTCTACTTCTGCGTGAGCCTGTCTGGATATTTTGCAGTCTATGAAGTAGATAGCTAATTAAACTACCACCCACTCAGCCTACACACCATGTGAGGCAAAAAGAAAAGGAAAGAAAGTGGAAATTAATTAACAAAAATGTATATTTGACATTGGCCTCATACCTTATTTATATCCACCTGGCCCTCTCTATCTTCACTTGTATGTCTGTATGTCTACCTTTACTGTTCAAAGTAAGCTTTTGATCTGTCCCTAAAACCTGTACAATTTTCCCATCTCTGTGGCTTAGGTCAGAAACCTCAAGCATATCCCTAACTGCTGTCATACTATATCAAATCTGTCAGCAAGTCTCATTGGTTTTACTTTCAAAGTACATCTGGAATCCAACCACTCCACACCCCTTCCCTGTTATACGCCTGATACACATACCTCCAGCTCTTGCTAGGATTGCTGCCAAGGCCTCCTAACTTGCCTGTCTGCTCCTCCTCTTAACCAGCTACAGTCTATTCTCAACACAGCAACCAGAACGAACCTGATAAAAGGTTGTGAGATCAATACATGCCATCTGCCCTAACCCCTCATGGCTTCCAGGCCCTAACCCCTCATGGCTTCCAGCACTTTGCAGCTAGAAAGTCAACTCCTCATCATGCCTACAGGGTATCTAAGTCTGGTGCCCTTGACTCCCTGAGCATAACCCTATCGCTCTCACTTACTCTACTTCAGCCACCTTGGCCTCTTCACTATTTCTCCAATGTGGCTGGCTTGTCCAGGATGTGTACACTGTTTATCCCTTCTGCTTGGGAATATCCACATAGTTGCTCCCTCAAAAGTGCTTCATGTCTTTATTCAAATGTCACCTCCTCAAGAAACCTGCCTTGACCATATGATTTAAATCCTCCTCTAACACCCAGTTCTCTCTCTGTCTTTGTTTTCCCTTGTACTCCTTATCACCTTCTAGAATTATATATATACATTTACGTGGCTTATTGTCTGCATAAACTCCAAGAAAAAAATGAAATTTTTGTCTGTTTTATTCATGGCTTTGTTCATTGTTCCCAGACAGTGCTTGGCACATAGCAGGTGCTCAATAAATATTTGTTGACTGAATGAATGCTTGAACTTCTCATGAGGTTGTAGCTAGTGTTCCACCTGTCTGTAATGGTTCCTTCTTCCCATACCCATTCCACTTTTCCTCATCTTTTCCCAGAACTTCAGTCAATGGGGGGCTTTCAGGTTAGGATGGCCTGAATCTGCAGCCTGAGTGCTCTGAGCCCTTGGAGTACCCGCCTGTGCATCATCTCCCATTCACCTTTATCGCAGGTCAGAATGGTATGGCTCTCCCAGAGATCCCCTGAGCACCATCTGTACTTTTCCTAATCCCTATTGTGTAATAGCCCAATTTCCCCTTGATACTTCAGGCAGTCATCCCAGCCAACAGGGTAATGAATAGCAGGAAATATCCAGGGAACTGTCTCAGCTACCAATTCCATTCTCTGTCTCCTAATGGGTCCAGGAAGTAAAATATTTATAAATCGCCATTAGGTATGTTCATGACAGATGCCCTTCTCACTTTCCCTTTTTGATACTGGACGCCCGTGCTTCAGCTGTGGGAGAAACAGCACCATATTCTGGACCCGGACACACAGCCTTCAGAAAGACAGCACCCAAACTTGAAAGTATTGTCTTCCAGCTGGCACTGTAATTGAGCCATCAGTAAGCCATTTCACCAGTCTGTGAAGTCAGATGCTTCTGGGTGATAGGATTCATGATAAGAGTGGATTGCATGGGCATCAGCTCATTGCCTTTCTTCTCTGCCCGGGGAGTACATTCTTTGGTCAGAAGCAATGTTGTGTGAGACAGTGAATAATGTATTCAGTAACTTGACAGATGACAGTGCTGGCAGAGGCCTGACAGGCCAGGAAGCAGAAGCAAAATCAAACACACAATAATGGTCTGCTCCAGCAGGACAAACTGCAAAGCCCTACATTACAGAAGAGGCCCAGTGTCATTAAACTGCCACCAGGTAGCTGGATGACCTCTAAAGGTATGTTATCATACTGGTGCTCCCTCGTGTCCAGGGTTGGTTACGGATGTCAGTATGCTGGTCAGTCTAGAGTGACCATAGCTCATAGGAGGGCTTTGGTGAGAGGAAGTCCATGCTGCTGAGCCTGTTCTTAGCCTTCATCCTTAGGACCATAGTTGTTGCTTTGTTCACTGGATCCCGTTGTGGATACTTGGGTATTAGCAGAGGAAGGTGAATAATATTGAGAAAAGGATCAATCTGTCCCTGATGATTGTTAAGTGCATCCTCAATAGTGAGGTGAGCATTTACATTAGGTAAAAATAGTCTCATACTTTGGCCCAAATTTATACATAAAATTTCTATCTTATGTATTCCTTCCCCACACTGCCTCATCATCAATGTTGTGATCGTGCTCCTTCTGTGTCCCTGTCCATTGTAGCCACCCTAGCCTGCTGCCCTGGAATTCTTCGTTTGCTTTATGTTGTCTTTATTAGCAGCAGCGAGGCTCATCTACAGTGATTACATGGTTCTAGGTGATCATCATCAATAACATAACTAGCTATTTTTATCATTGTTTACAATGATTTGGAGAAAAAGGAGGAGCTCCAAGGAATGATAGAAATGCCAAAAAAAAAAAAAAAAAAAAAAGAAACCAAAAAGAACAAGGGTCAAGGAAACTCAAGAGTCTAGGTAGCATGAATTTTGATAGGCTCACCAGAGCAGAGCTGCAAGAATAAATGAGCATGTACCATCTTCATGCTCTGAAGTCACATTCTATTGCAGGGGATCTGACCTTTGTTTCTTGGCGATTCCAGACTATACCTCGTAGGAGAGAAGCAATTTCTCAAAAGGAAATCAAGATGCCAATATCAAAGGTGAAATGGAAAGTAAACAGCCATAAACTCTACAAATGCTCACTACCCTGGATTCCTTGGTCTACTGATCCTCAAAGGGTTCAGAGGTCTTTAGGTGAGATTGTTCTGGTGGTTGGGCAGGGATGGAGTGACCATTACCCATGAACTTACGTAGAGAGTTGACACATCATAAATATTAGATCCTTGCTACCACTTACCTCTCTCTATACCCCATTCATCTCCCTGTCTACAGTCTGAGCTGCTGATCCTAATGTTTGATAGGTGATTACCACTTACATGAGTTCAGACTTGTGCTCTCACTGACTTGTGCTCTGCTTTTTTAAGGACCATCCTGCCCTCAGGCATGCACAGTCTATTTTTGGCGTGGAAGGTATGACTGCAATTGTCCCAGGCTGCTGCCTCCAGCCCTCTCTCTGCCTCTGGTTAGGTTTACTATTGGCTTTCTAGACATGGAATGATATAAAAGGCTGCTTCAAAGGAAAGAAGAAAATAAAGCTCACAAGCGCCTGTGCTCAGCTTTGTGGCAAGTTTTTATTAGGTCTTAATGAAGCTTGGCCTGCAGTCCTAAGGCCCTTTTTAATTTCCATTTGATTTGACTTAGCCAGCTCCTTATCCCCGAGGAACCCCCAGGAAAGCTGAGTGATGTCTGGGCTCAAGTGTCATCCAGAACTAAGGATAGGGCTGGGGACAGGAAGGAGAGGGGAAGGAACTGGAAAGAGACTTTTTATTGTTTCCAAGAGCAGCAGCACTGTGTCTCATGCATTTTTCCTGTGTGGTTGTCTGCTGAACTCCAACCTCTTGAGAGGGGTCCAAAGAGGGAACATAGGCTGTGACGACAGGGAAGCTGGGCTTCAGCTCTGGCTCTGGCACCTTTCATATTTGCTCTCCAAACCTCAGTTTCCTCTTCTGTGGAGTATTGTAAATTACAGTATCTGAATAAGTGTGAGTGTGTACATGCATGCATATTTATCATCTATGCAAATACTTAAGCATTCTGCAGAACATTTTATCTACATTATTTTATTTAATAACCTTACCTAGCTTTGGGGCTTAAATATTACTAAACCTATTTTATTGATGAGAAAGATGAGGATCATGGAAGGAACCAGATAACAGATGGTTAGCTGGCCTCAGAATTCTGTCTATCTGATTCAGAAGCATGTGCTTGACAGTTGTATTCTGCTGCCTCTGTACCTACATTATGAATACCATGTCTGGGGCAGAGTGGCCACTCCATAATCATTGCTACTCTATTTGAACATATGCTTAGTTTCCATGCATATGAGTCTAGCTGACTCTGTGTACGTGGGCCTGGTTGCCATGAGCAATATTTCGGCAGTGCTTGTCACTGAGAACATTTTCATATGCTAATAAGAATTAATAATTCATGTTTAGTAATCTGCCTGATGTTTTTCTCATCCCCATTTTTCTCTTGGGGACAAAGTGGACGAGAGATGATGCTTCCCTGGAGAGAAGGCCAGGCCATCTGCATGCTGTCTCCATGGAGGGCTTGGTGGGCCTGAGTCTCTACTGCTGAAGACGGGGAGGATGACTGAGGGAGATTAGGAAGCAATATGAGCCTCTCCTTTAGGGAACCCTTCATGCCCTGTGCTGGCAGCTGGGCAGCTGCAGGGAGTTGATCTGTCTGCACAGAGAATGCACTCTGCTTCTCAGCATTTCTATTGCATCTGACTTTTCACAGCGATCGTTTGAAATTAGATGCCCTGTGATTTTTTGTTGAGTCTGAATAAAACCTTCTTGGGAAATAGGCCTAGCAGGACACAAGGCTTTTCTTATTTAGGCTAATGTCTGTGTTACCCTCCAGATCAGAGAAATTTTCCAAGCCACTAGTTTGTACTTTGCCAGGAGACAAGAGTGATGAGTGGTATTATTTTAGGCTTTCTAAATTGGAGCACTGCTTTTGGGCACTAGATGTTCTCAATTTCTTATTACCTTCAACACAAAGATCTGGCAGTTTTTGTTGTTTTATTTAAAAGGGCAGTTGGGTTTTTCAGAGAAATACTTCTAGCCCCTCTCCTCAACTTGCCAAATAACTTTGGATTCCACAATTTAATTCAACAAATATATATCATGGCCTGTTAGATGTCAGGCCCTGAGCTGAGTTTTGCAGAGGGTATAAAGATCTGTGGTTCATTGATTCATTCATGCATCCATCTAATCATTCAATCAATGAGCATTTTTGAGCACTTGTTATTGACTAGCCAGAGTCAATTTGGATTGTATTCTGCTTCAAGTAACAGGAAACCTAACAATATTGCCTTAAATAAATAAGGATTTTATTCTTCTTATATATCAAGAAGCCTGGAGTCAGGTAATTACTGGTATTAGTTAATAGGTTCTATGACTTTTGAGATGATATTTCTGCTAGTCCCTGAGCCTCTTCACGATGATTTCACGATGGCTACCACAGCTCCAACTGTAATTTCCACTACAAGGCAGGAAGAAAGAAAGGTTGAGTCAATTGAGTTAGAATATTTTTACCAAGAAAATATAAACTTTTACCACATCACTTGCCCTCAGCCAGTTTCCCCTTATATCTCATTGGTCGAGACCAAGTCACTCCCTACCTGCAAAGGACTCTGGACAGGGGACAGGGCTATCGTGATTAGCTTTAATAGGTTAGGCTCCTACTTCGGCTTCTGTTAGTAAGGAAGAAAGGAGGATGATATAGGATAAGCAAATAGTTGCAAAAATATTAAATGAAAGAGTCAGTGTACTGGCTTTATCACCTAGAGGGTAATGAATGGTAGGACAGGGAATTGGTGGAGGGAGAGACCACAATTACAGAGCACCTGAGTTCATATGATTCTCAATGTAAACCTGTGACATAGGCTTAGCAGATATCATTAATCAAATTGTATAGATGTCCTCATCTATTAAACTGAGACATGAAGAGGTTAAATGATGGTATCCTGGGGGCCACGTGGGTAATATATAGTAAACCAAGGAACAAAATCTAGGTGTACTTGAAACTGAGCCCTAACACTGAAACCACACCTTAATAGTTTTTTCTCCTAGTTTTGTTTGTTTGTTTGTTTTGCCTTTTAGGAGATAACAGTAGACCTCCTCACAGGGCCCAGAGGCCATCAGACCAAGTCCAATCATACTGGGCCCAGAAGTTTACACAGGTGCAGAAAGCCAACAATTGAACTAATCCTGCTGGGTGGCTGGAAACTTTGTACATAGACCTGGTCCTTGCAGGCAGTATTGAGAAGCAAGGGGTGCTTAGTAATTTGCTCTTGGCCATTGAGACCCTGCCAACTTGGAATTCTTTTATACTTTTTCTCACTTTTCCCATTGCTTACCTTAGATAACTTAGTTTTAAGATTGTCCGATCAAAACTTCTGAACGAGGGTTAATAAATATGTATGATTTCTCTTTACCATTATCTTTTAAATTTGCTCTCAGTGTTGGGGAGACTGATTTGAGTCTTGTCTCCAGTATCCTACTTTGGCTGGCCTGATGAATAAATCTCTCTCTGAGAAAGAGAGGCAACACCTGTTGCCTCAGACTTTGGCTTCTCTGTGCATGATGGCATAGAGCTTAACGCCTTTGTTCAGGTAACATGCTGACTCTTCTCCAGTGTTCTCACCCTAAGCATCTAAAGTTGGACAGGTATGGCTTCTGTTATCTTACCTCCTTATACTGTAAATCAGCAAGTGGCCAAGCCTCCTGCATCATGACCTTAGCCAATTGCTGAAACCCATCTGCTCATCTACCTAACAACCAAACCGCTGTTCCACTCACCCACCCACCCACCTTTCCATTGCTCACCCCCACACACATTTCAAAACTACCACCAATATAAAGTGGGCATGTGATAAATGTTAAAGCAAACATTGAATAAATGAGTGGTTAATTAACCCTAAAAGTCAGATATTTTTAAAGGAACACCAACTCTACAGTTTTAAGATAGTTTTAATAGCTTTTTTTTTTCATAGTTTCTTAAATGTCCTTCAAAAATCCCAAGCTGCTGGCTCTGTTGCCAGCAGCATTTCTACCCAGATGATGATATTGCCAAGTTCCTGATCTCCTATTCTGTTTACCTTTCAGAAATGAAAGGTCTCAAATTGACTTGCCCAAGAAAGCCAGCCACATGGGAAATCTTACTCCTAAGTGCTTAATGCATTAAGTCCACCTTTCACTCTGCAAATCTCTCTGGCAATTCCTTTACTTTTGGCTTCTAGAATTTTCACCCAAGCAAAATGACCTGCTCTGCCTATCTCATAACGCACTTGAACTACTAAAAATAAAGGCTACAAGTGTTGAAGTCTGAGGTTAGCACTTTCTGTGTCACATCTCATTTAATTTTTACAATTTATCCTGTGAATGTCATTATTTCCATGTAACAGATGAGGACCTTGAAGCTCAGAGAAGGTAACAACTTGCCCAGGGTCACACAGCTGACGTGAACAAGACAGAGTTGTAATTTGAATCCAGGCCTGTCAGATCCCAAATCTGTGCCCTTAATCACGGGACAAACTGCCTATATTTAAATCTTTGCTGTGGCCCTCACTAGAGCTTCAGCACCATCCAGTGGACCTTTTTGTGATGATGAAATGTTATGTAACTGCTGTCCAATGTGGTAGCCACAAGCCACTTAAAATGTGACTGGTGCAACTGAGGAACTGGATCTCTAATTTCACTGAATTTTAAAAAATGTGATTTAAATAACTACACGAGGATATTGGACAGCACACCTCTAGAACATTCTTAACAACTGGGGAGACTGAGGCCAGATAAAATGACTGATTTCACTAAGGTGGCAGACCCTAAGGGCTCCTGATTCACACACAAAGGAACAAGTCCTGAGGAATAAAAAAAAAAATGGGAATTTTGACCCTAAATTTACTACTTTGAAGTAAATCTGCAAATTTAGTTTTCTATTTGTTGGTTTTCGTTGTGAAATCAGAAACTACTCCTGATATTTTAGCCAGGGTAGGTTTCAACTCAATAAATTAATTGGAAACCTGCCCAGCCTCATCCCCACGTGAAGAAATGCCAATAAATTTGATACTGACAGTGTGACTTCAACTTTTGCGAATGTAATGAGAATGGTGAGAAAGGAAAGTTTTGAGGGTTTAAAAAAAGTCATCTGTCCTGGGGTCATCATTCTCCTTCATATTACATTATAGGGAAGAAGTAAATGTTGACTCAATCAGTGACTACTTAACAACAATTGACAAGATAAGGTGAGCATAAGAAAAGCGGTATGAAGCAGAGGGTGGCAGACAGCCTTTAGAAGATACCTTTCTGTCATGGTGGCTTTTGACAAATAAAGGGGCCTCATTGCTGTTGTTTAGGTGAGTCAGTAGGTAAGGCGATCAGACCAACATGTTCTGCAGAAGGTCCAGCTGTTGCCTATGCAGAGCTGAAGGTGCAGGAATGCTGGGTGCTGGAAAGGAAGCTGCATACTTGCCTGTCTTCCAGCTTAGCCAACCTTATCCACCAAGCTGAGGAAGTTAGACCTTTCCCTGTCTCAGGTATCCTAGTTACTTTCGCCTATACTAGTTCTGTAGGGACTCTGAGTTGACCTTCTTAATAAAGTTCTCATCCCTCCATTCCCAGGAAACCCAGGGCAGGTGTTGCCATGGGAAAAGAGAAGAAAATGTCCTCCATGCTCCCTTGAAGCCAAGGAACAGGACACTAATCCAATCAAATCAGGGCCCCACTTAACCTTAATTATTCACTTAACCTTAATTACTTCCTTAGAGGACCCACCTCCACATACAGCCTCAAGGGCAGATTAGGACTTCAGCAAATAATTTTTGGAGGATCAGAAACATTCAGTCCATAACAATAAACTTTTCATTCATTGTAATTGAGTAAGAGGTCAGAGCATCATTCATATTCTCTCCCATAAAAGATTCTAAGAGTCTCAGAAAGGGGCAATAAGGTGGCATAAATGAGATGTTCATGTAAAAAGTCTTTTTCCCACTTCAAAAGCACTTCTAGTTACGAGCATCATGTCTGTCCCATAGTAGGTGCTCACAAATGTTTATTAAACAAATATGTGGCATTCGGCTTGTAATAAAGCTCAAGTGCAGTGGCGAATAATCTAAGAACTGTGTGGTGGCATGACTTCAGAGCCTGGAGAGACTCGGGAGTCAGCAAGGAACTCAGCAAATTGTGAACCTTATGAAGGTTTATCCAGGGGAGACATTCTCCATACCCACCTGCACTCTGCAAGTTTGAAAAGGGGGCAATCAGTTTCTGACTAATCTGGGTGGGATGTACAAACCACGTAGTCGTCTCTAGTACTCGTTGATTTCATGATTGCACCAGTGATTGAGAAAATGGATCCTGTGACATTATTAGTTTCAAATAATATGTAAAATACGCAAACTATTCTTTCTTAGGATCAAAACCTGACTTGAACTTTCTCCCTTGAATTGTTAAAGGTTAATGAGAGATTGAGGTAGTGGGTGGGAATGAAGGAACATGGAATCGTTTGGAAGGATTTAGTTGTAGGAAGCGCAGCGAGGTCATTGTGGGAAATGATATTGAATCGCTGTTCTACCATTTACTGTTTTCATGACCCCGGTCAAAGAATTAAACTTCTATGAGACTCATTTTGTAAAAGCTAATATCGCCTTCCCCACAGGGTTGTGGTAAGGATCAAATCAGATAATTTTTCTACAGTACTTAGCATCATGCCTGGAACTTAATAAGCAACCTGTAAATGTTAGTTCTAACTGAATATGTAGTAACACAAATCATTTGACATACTTTTCAGAACATGACTGTCGAGGTGATATAAATTGGGATGCTGAGAGGGCAATTTGCTTCTCAGATGATCAGTGGGAACATTTGTCCCCAAATGTATTATTTTGAAATAAATCAGTAGGTTTCAATCTATCTGAGTGATACAGTTAGATACAGCTGTTGTGATTTTCGACAGAGACCCAAAAAACCATTCTAGAAGTTGTTGTCAGGAAGGGATTAAATGAAAGAAATTAGGTGCTGAATAGGAAAAACCTGTTTTTTCTCCTGTGTCTCTTCTTAACCCTTATACTACTAATGGACTCACAATGCTTTTGACACTGAATGTGTGGGAGTGTTTTCCCCACCAAGCAATTCTTTGCAACTCCAGCTGGATATCCTACAATTTAAATCAATTCTGACACTACCTGGTGATAGCATCAGATCCCACAGGTTAAGGGCTCAGTCCCATAGGATTTCCCTCTTCCCCTTCAGATGTCAATTGCAAGTCCAGTTTGTTACCGTTGCTTCTGACCAATGGACTACAAATCACAGGTTCCTACTACCCTGTCCTTGATTTGATTAATTTGCTATAATGGCTCACAGACCTCACGGAAACAGTTACCTATGTTTACCAGTTTATTAAAGGATATGATAAAGGATGCAGATAACAGGCTGATGAGGAGGTACATAGGGAGAGGTCTGGGAGGGTCCTGAATGCAGGAGCTTCTGTTCCCATGGAGCTGGGGTGTATAACCCTCCTCGTATGTGGATGTGTTCACCAATCTGGAAGCTTTCTGGACCCCATACTATCAGGATTTTATGGAGGCTTCATCACAGAGGCGTGATCATTATTAACTCTGTCTCCAGCCCCACTCCCCTCTCTGGAGAATGGGGGTGGGTGAAGATGAAAATGTCAAGCTTCTAATCTTGGCATGTTTTCCTGATGACCAGCCCCCATTGAAGAGCCATCCAGGAGCCCACCCAGGGTCATATCATTAGATCAAAAGATGCCTCTAGTGCTCTTATCACAGGAATTTACAAGGATTTTAGGAAATCTATGCCAGGAACAGGGAAGAAGACCAAATATATGTTTCTTATTATAAATCACAACATTGCAGGTGCTCCACAGAACTTTTGGCAAAGCTGGGGTGATCAGGAGAAATCATCAATGATCCCAGGAAATTTGGCAGTTGCAGTAATTACAGGAAACTGCCACCCAAATAGGTGATTCATGGAAAAATACTTGGAAAGCATCATAAAAAACTACACAGCCTTCTGCTGAAACCCATGTACTTGCCCACCTATGTCCAAAGATTATAATTGTTTCTACTTCTCTCTTATCTTTCACATCTGATGTGAGTTCCTGTCATTGGCAGAATCTAAATAAGAGTCCAAGCAGAAGGGGCCTGCAAAATGTAGTTTTCAGACTCCTAGAAGTGTCAGAAGTGTTAGAAGGAACAGTGCTGCTAAATACCAAGAGATATAGTGAATCCTCACTATTTGCAGATTCTGTGTTTGCAAAATTTACCCACTTGCTTACTAAAGTTTATTTGTAACCCCCAAATCAATATTCATAGTACTTTTGTGCTCATTCACAGTGATACTCAGAGCAGTGAAAAATTTGAGTTGCCTAACACACGTTTCCAACTGAGATGAATCAAGGAGACATTTTGCCTTCTTGTTTCAGCTCTCATATCTTAAAGAAGTGTACTTTTCTATTTAGCAAAATCCATGATTTTGCTATTTAAAATGTTCCCAAGCACAGCTGCTGATATACCGTCTAGTGTTCCTAAGTGCAAAGAAGCTGTAGTGTCAAGTAAGCTTGGTTCAGGCATGAGTTATAATGCTGTTCTATATTAACTAAGGGGTCTTTAAAAAGAAACACACATAAAACAGGTTATGTAATGGTTGCTTTATGGACATGTGACCTGAAGCTTGCAGGAACCTAACTCTGTATGTATCCTAGGAGCGGTGATTCAGTACTTGCTAATCCAGTGCTTGCTGTGACGGTGTAGCCTGTAACTACCTCAAATAATAGGAATCAAGTATGTTTGGTGCCTGATCAGAGATACTACAAATGCATCTTTGATACATTTCTGAGCGTGTGGTCCTCTTTTCTGTGATGGTGAGGACAAGGAGCTTGTTCTTTGATATCTTAGGATCTTTTCGTGAAGAGGTCCAGTTAAGAAGAGAAGTGGTTCAGCATGCTTTGACATACTTAAGGTCACCCTGAATTCACATGCAGGAACTGGCTTTGAAATTGAGACTTTAGAATTTCCAGCATGGTTTCTCCAAGTCTGCATATCTTCTCTTGCTGACTTTTTTTTCAACAGTTTATAAGATTAAGCAACCTTTGTCTTGAATTTCCAATGTTCTTCAAACTTTAAAAGGAGAAAGATATAAGAATTTGTGCTGTCACCTAGGGGTATAGGGAGGTTCCAGGTTTAGCCCACAGTTCTCAGGCAGTAAGTTTGCACTTGTTTTACATATAAAAAACCTGAAGCCCACAAAAGTTAAGAGGTTTGCCTTAAGGTCACCATAGGTCAAAACCCTGCCTCCTACTTCAGTGTCTTTCCTTTTTGCTTGGTTGCTTTAAAATAAAATTAAATTGCTTATAAAATAAGGAAGTTTAACTAGCTGATCTCTGAGGTCCCTTACAAATCTAAAATTCTATGACTTTGTGACTGTGGCATTCACTGAAAGCTAAAACTGTTCAGAACTGTGCTGAGGGCTGGGGCTGAGCTGGTGAGGGAAGATTTAACACAAGAACATAATCAGTCACAAAGAGTGTAGGTATGCAAACAGGTCACAGAGACATAAAAATTTAAGTGACAGTGCATTGCATTTTTTGTTCAGTTGGCATCTCCTTCAGAAAGCCAGCCTTGATTTCTACCCTCTTCCCAGCTGGAAATTATTCTATGATCTTAACTGCTATAGCATTAGCCTGGATGTCTCATTAATACTAATAACTAACATTTATTGATTGTGTATTACAATCATTGCACTTTACATAGAGTTAAAATTAATCCTCACAACTCTTCTATGAGAGAGTTGTTCTTACTGGCTTCAATTTACACATGAAAACTTTACTTTTCCTCTTCTGACTCTAACCTCTTGTCAACATTCCAACTTCTGACCACTCTCCTTCCTGAGATACAATCTTCCCTTCGCTTTTCATCACCCAGCATCTCCTGGTCTTTCCCTGCACTCCTTGACCACTACTTTTCCATTTTCAAAATTAAAAAAAATATATTTTGATCATCTCTATTGAAGTATAATTGATTGTGTAATAAACTGATGATATTTAAAATACACAATTTTTAAAGTTTGACATATGAATATACTTGTGAAAGCATCACCACAATCAGGATGATGAATGTGCTCATCACACCAAGAGTTTTTTTGTGTCTATATGTCTCATTGAATCCTTCACTTTCCCACTGTCACTCTAGGAAACCACTAATCTGCTCTGAGTCACTGAATTGAGGCAATACTTTGAATTTTCTAGAATTTTATATAAATTGAAGTTCATACCATATGTACATTTTTGCTTGACTTCATTCAATCCACAGAACATTTTGAGATTCATTCTTACTGTATCTATCAGTAAAGTCCTTTATATTGCTAAGCTGTATTCTATTGTATAAATATATCATAATTTGCTTATTCATTTACCTGTTGATGGATATTTGGGTTGTTTTCAGTTTTTGGCTATCACAAATAAAACTGCTATGAACATTCAGAATGTACATGTCTTTGTATGAACATTTTTTATCTATCTTGAGTAGATACCTGTGAAGAGAAAGAAAGATGGGTGTAGTCAGGCTCCCTCCCGACAACCTTAGCAGCTAACTTCTGAGTGGAAGTGAGTCAGCACTTCTTCCCTTATGTAACCATGTGTCTGGTACGCATGCGCAGGCTTGTTACCTGGCAGTGCACCACGGTTGTTCAACCTGTGTATAAAAAAGTGCTGCCACTCTGTGAGGCAAGCTGTGCTCTTGCTGGAATAAAGAGCTATGTCACAGTTGCCTAAGACTCCCTGTATTTTCTTCCAACCTCCCGAGCCTGTACCCCTTCCTTCGGTACCTCGAATCTGCAGCAACACAATGTCTACGAGTGGCATAGCTGAAACATATGGTGCACGTTTCATGTCTAATGAAACTGTCCCAAAAGTGATAATACCTTTTAAACTCCCCACCAGCAAGGATATTAGTTTCATTTCTACCATATCCTAGCCAACACTTGGTATAGTCTTCTTTTTAATTTTAGCCACTTTCTTAGGTGTGCAGTAGTATCACATTGTTCTTTTGGTTTTCATTTCTCTGATGGTTAATAATGTTGAACCTACTTTCATGTGCTTATTTGCTAACTTTAAATATTCTTTGATGAAGTGTCTATTCAGATATATTTTGCCAATTTTTAGTTTATTTTTCTTTTAATTGAACGTTGAGAGTTCTTTTTATAATCTGGATGCAAGCTTTTATCAGATGTATGTTTGAGACACATTTTCTCCCAGTCTGTGGTTTTCCTTAATAGTGACTTTTGAAGAGCAGAATTTTTTAAATTTTGATAAAAACTAATTTATTAATTTGTTCTTTTATAGGCAGTACTTTTGGTATTACATCTAAGAAGTCTTTGGGTAACCGAAGTTCACAAATAATTCCCCCTCTGTTTTCTTTTAGATGTTTTACAGTTTTAAGTTTGGCATTCAGTCATATGATTCATTTTTAGTTAATTTTTCTATATGCTGTGCAGTATGGATAGTCATTCATATGTATATGGTCATTCACCTTCTCTAGCATCATTAAAAAAAAATACTAGCATTTCTCCACTGAACTGCCTTTGCACTTTTGTTGAAAATCAGTTGTTCATATATACACGGGTCTATTACTGGACTCTCTTGTGTTCCATTGCTCTAGTTGCCTGTTTTAACATGAATATCATCCTGTATTACCTTTAAAGTAAGTCTTGAAATCAAGTAACTTTAGTTCTCCAGTTTTCTAGTGGTTTTTCATAGTTTGGCTATTCTATGCTTTGCATTTCCATATGAATTTTAGAATCAGTTTGTCAATTTTTACAAAAAAAGCTCACAGAAATTTAAATTAGGATAGCATTGAATGCATAGATCGATTTGTGGAGAATTGACATCTTAACAATATTGAATCTTCTGACATTATCACAGTATGTTTCTCCATTTATTCAAATCTTCTTTAATATCTTTCAGTATTTCGTAGTCTTTTAGATTGCCAAAAGTGAGGATCTGGGTACCTTAGTACACAGCTCATAGTCATTGTCATTTTACTTATTTGTGGAAGAGAAAATGAAGCTAAAATTTGAGAGCTTCCTTACTATTACTAAGATTCCACTGGCTCTTGGTACATGGCACTTATCACCTCCTTTCAGTTCTTCCCTCAAACTGCTACTGAGTGATTAGCTTAAGATCCAAATATGGTCATGTTATTGTTCAACCTGTAAATCTACTGCCTATGAAATAGTGTCTATCCCTTTAACATAACTTACAAGATCCTTTACATTCTCTCTCTAACCTATCTGTCCAAGTCCTTCTTCCATTGTCTTCCAAGCATATCAAATGCAGAAGTACCAACATTTCTGATAGTCAGAAAACAATACACCTGATCTCTCAGCTTCCTTTCCTTTGTCATGCCTTTTCCCCATTTTCCATCTCTTTCTGTCTCTCTCCTTTTATAGTCCCAGGTTTAGAGTTATGCTAATCTTGTTTTAATTTATTGCAATGGATTGCCTTTAATTCTCCAGAACCCCAAATTATGTTACAATGGAGTGGTATGAGAATTTCTCTGGGAAATAGTGCTCAGAAGTTAAATTGCTGTCCAAAAAAGCATTGATGTACCTAATTTGACTAAATATTGACAAATTGTCTTACAGAATGGCAGTATCAGTATCTATATCCTCTACTTCTCAAAAATAGTTGGCATTATCCAGCTTTCTAAATTTCTTAGTCTAATAGGAATTAATTACCATAATTTTGAACATATCAGCATGTGCTCCTTGGTTTTTAGAATTTCTTTTGTCAATTTTGTTAGGTCCAGGAGGGTCCTAATTGTACCCCTGTAGTGTGGGAACCAGACTCCTCCCTTACCTTTGTGTGGGAATGGACCTTGCATCCAGGTTGGCAACACTACATGCTCATCTCCCGCTTCACTGGACTTTCCTCCCTTGCCTTCCAATGCACCCGCCTGAAATATTCCCACCGAAAAAGCCTGCCTCAAGCCCCGAATAAGTTTCAGATCCCCTCTCATTCAGGGCTGATGCCATCTGCGGCTCAGCCCGGTGGTTGCTCTGCTACAATAAATCTTGCTTAACCCCTTCAGCCTTGTGCGTTCCTCCTTTGGCGAACCCAACAAATTTCCTGTTTACATCCTTTGCTCTCTCTTTTGATTTTGCCTTCTTCTTTACCTAATATTCCCTTTTGTATTCCTCACATGAGACCCAGTCCAAATCATTACCACTCTGAAACCATCCCTGATTACCTAGACAGCTTTAAAATCTCCCTCTTCTAAATGTCTACAGCATTTTGCTTATAACCATATTATATATATTATAATGCAGAGTCATCATTCATTTACTTTTTTTTTGTCTCATCTATTAGAAAATGAGACAGGCATAGATAATAACACAATTTCTTTATCAAAAGACATAACACAGGGTTTGCCACAAAACTAGATCTCAATTATGTTTAATAAATAGAGAGGGAAAATTATACACATTTCCTGTGGGAAAGTTATTAAAAATATTCCTAGGATAAATTAATCTATGAAGTCAGAGAGAATGCCACGTAGAAATGTAGATTATCCAACAGCATTAGACATGCTGGAAATAGAAGACAATTATGTTTCGAGGACAACCCTATGCCCAATTCTTAATGAAAACATCTGTTTCTTTTGATCTATACCTAACAACACTGAACAAACTCCCTGCTCTAGAACCACACAAATTCACAGTGTTGGTTGACATTGGGCCAAAAGGTATCACACTTAATTCAGATAATTGAAAGGACAAGTTTGTTAACTCAGCATTTCAAGGCAATGCCAAGTACATTCACATCAATTTGCAAAGCCACCATTCCTGTTATAGGTGCCATCTTGAGGGGTTGTATTTGAAACTCCAGAATTGCTTAAAACAAAACAAACAAAACAAACACAAGGGTTTAAATGCAGATTGAAAAGTCAAATAGACCTTTGCTGGCAAATAAGAGGATGTCTCTATCTCGATGCCCAGTGAATATGGTCAGGGTTGGCCTTTGAGATGCATAATTAAGGATTAACACTGGCCTCAGAGTTCCTATGATTAGACAGGCCTGGCCAAAGGAATTGAAGTCCAGTCCTCTGTTATGTAGCCCTGGTGGGTGCTCTACACTCTGAAATTGGCCAGGTCTTCCCAGAGTGAGTCAGAAATGGTCAGCAAACCAGGACTGGATTATGCAGTTTGGGGCATCCATACCTCAGCTGTTGTATGGGGTTTGGGGAAATGGCATTTGAATGAATGGGACATCACCACTGACTTGAGCAGGCAGTGTTTCTTTGTGAAAACTTGAAACTTCTGCTGATGTAACATTTGCTCAGGTTTGGCTATAAGATATGCCAAGATATTGGATGATGAACTAAGGGGAGGACATTGTGGTTGAAGGGAGTCAGGTTTTGAACTGATATTTAGGAACCACTCAGTTTTAATAATTCATCTTAAAACAGGCATGAAATACCTGGACCAGACATTGATTTCCATCTTGTCAGTTATGGATAAAAAGTCTGGGATGAGGATGGACACAAAGTCAGTCCAGTAGGTGTACCTTGGTGCTTGGGCTGAGGGAGTCAGTCATCTGGTGGAAGGATAATTGTAATACAATATCCAATATACAGAAAGTGTAAAATGAGACCTAGAGAGGTACTCGTTCTTGCCAAACATCATTCATTCATTTACTCATCCAGTGAATGAGTAATCCCTTTGTAGTCTTTGGCGATACAGTGGAAAAAAGGACAGAATGGATCCTGCATTCATGAAGTGCATACACCTAGTTATCAGAGATCCCATGTAATTAAATGACAAAGGGATCTGAAGAAAAAAAACAGAAGGCTTGGAGGGCATAAAACAAGAGACACCAACTGATCTTGGAGAGGCCAGCAGAGGTAGTGAGCTTGTCCTGTAGGTAACTGCCTCCCCTGGGGGAAAAACAGTTAAGCTGAGATGGGATGAGTAGGAATTTTCAAGAAGAGAGGTGGGAGAGGTTTCGAAGAGCACTCCAGGCAGAGAGAACAGTATGTGCAAAGGCCCTGAGGGAGGCAAGAACTCAGTGCATCTGAAAAACAGTGAGAAGGCTGGAATGGCTGCCAGTGAATGATGGGAATAAACAGAGATACGGATCAGCCAGATTCTGCAAGGATTCAGAGACTGTATTAAATTTTTTTGCCATTGATTTTCCAAACAATGGGAAGCCATTAAAGACCTTCAAAAAGGAAATGATGTAATCTGATCTGTGTTTGTAAAAGCTCATTCTGACTGTAGCTTGGAAAATGGACTAGTAGGGAGGCCATTGCAATGATCCAATTGAGAGAAGATTGTAGCTTGAATTAGGATGGAGCCAGGAGAGATGGACACAAATGGACATCTTCTAAATATATTATAGAGTAGATACGTGGGGGAAGACCTAAGGGGAAAATAAAGAAGGAAGGAACAAAGAGGAGTGGACACAAAAGAAGGTAGGAGCAAGTCTTTAGTTTTCTCAGCCTGCAAATCCAGTGCTCAGGAGTAAATGGTTGAGAGCAAGATTTACGGTGCAAGAGAGTTGGGCAGATTCTGACATATCAATCATATGACTGTCATCTCCCTGTGGCCTATCCTGTCACTCTTATAGCTGCTGCCATGGACACTGGTAGACAGCAAACTATGTTCCAGGGATAGCAGTGGAAGGAAACCAGCCAGAGAGACAGACAAGAGCAAAACGAACCTGATTGAAGAGTGCAGCTGCCCATCAGCTACCCTCCTGAGCAGTAGAACATCATTGCATGTCACTTGTAATGAACCAACAAAATGTCCACTTCACAGGCCTCTGTGAATAAGGTGATGCTCTCCTGAGCAAAGAAGAAGAGAAGCAAGGAGCATCTGAAGACCCCACATTCCAGGAGCAGCGTCCACACTTTTTCTCCATGCTTCGATACTTCAGTTTATAAAATTAAAATGTAGAGAGTATTTCTTTTGCTTCTACCAAAATAACTATAGCAATGATCATCATCATCATCACTTTGAGTCAATCAAGGGTACCCATCTCAATCACATTCCTGGAAAGTTAACAAGAACACATCCATGCCTTTACTTAGCATTCACATATTTCTGGGATCCTATCTATTTATCTTCCCAATAATGGGAGGAATGGCATTTTGCAGATAAGAACCCTGAGACTCGAGGAGGTTTATATCATCTGCCTCAAAGTCATTTAAAAATAAATTGGCAGAACCAAGATTTATATATGGTCTCCTAAATCAAGCAAGTTGACTCGCTGACTCTCCTCTGGACCTAAAAACCTTGAATCTCAGACATTTACCCCCAAGATCTTTTGATTGCAGGATCTGGGTTGGGGCGGGTCCTGAGCTAAGGGCAATGCTGGGAAGCTAGATGAGTGCCTGGTGCTCATGCCTCTGGCTCTTACCCTCTTATTCCAACAGGGAATAGGACTGGAAAGCATCCTCTTTTTATTTAGACCGAAGTGAAACACCTCCTCCTCCTTCTGCCCCACACAAGCTAACACACAGGAAAGAGGTTCTCTGAGGTGTTAATATATTCCGTCCAACTGGAGCTCTAATGAACCCAGCAGGGGAGAATGTGTACTGGTCCCAGCTGAGCAGTTCCTGCTCCCAAGGTCACTGATGCTTCAGCAGTTCAGGAGTCTCTGTGGTCCCAGGTGAGTCCAAGCTGCTTCCCAGAGATGGGCAGAATTTTTGGGCTGAACATCCATTTGTCCATGAAGGTAAAGAGTAATTACAAGGCGTTGTAGTCAATTCTCCATTACTCTGATGGAGGTAAATAAATATCTTCAAGAACAATTGTTTCGAACAGTGGCTCCTTGAAAAACAATGCTGTAGTCACTGTTCTTTGCAGGTTCAGCCCTTGGTTCACTGGAGCTGTGCAGGCTCCAGAGCTGCTGGGTCCACTCTGGGTCTCTGGGACTCTGAAGCCTGACTCATTTCCCCCGGTCTGTTCTGCGGGGCCTGGACTGCAGACTGCATTTTCCAGACTTCATCTGGGTTCATCAATGGAGGAATCACTGGGAAACTGAAGGCAGTAAATTGGGAGAAGCCAGAGTACTGCTCTGCTTTCACCCCACCTCTAGCAGCATCTATAGTATCAGCCTCCCCCTCAAGGCTTTCCCTCTATTTCTCAGCCTCCCCTGCCCCCCATCTTTATCTGTCTCTATCTCTCCCCTTCCTGCCTTCTCTCCCAGTCCCTTCCCTCATGTCTGTGGGAAACCTCACCGTTTGACCTATAGGACCAGCAGCAAAGTGGTGCCACTTCATAGGAGACTTCATTGTTTATTTTGCAAGTGAGCACATAACCCATTTTTGCAAGATAATCGTAGAAATCATGGAGCTGCTCAATACTCTGACCCATATGTGGGATGGTGCTGGCCTATGCTGGGCCTTTTTAGGCAAGCTAAATCACATAGATTAATTAATAATGCATAACCCCAAATGAACTTAGAGCATTTGGTTGGTAACAATATGGTCCATTTCATAAACTCAGGACACTAGATACTTCATGTAACCCTTGGCTGTGAAATGTCCACAGATTTCGAACTCTTGGCTTGTCCTTAGGGCCCTGAAATTTTTGTGGATCCCAAATTTGATCCCTATGTATTCACAGGGAGTGGGAGTGTTTTTTGCTGTTGTTTGTGTGTTTATTTTCCTTTTAAGACCTAACAGTTGTAGACCTCTGACCAAGGTTATTCTCTAATAATACAGACTATGGTGTGAGATCTACCTTAAACATAGGTGTACAACAGGAAGCTATTCAAAAAGAAGGCACGTGTTAGTGTCAAAAAATACCAACAGGAAATCCATGTGCATTATTCAAAACCTGTAGAAAAAAATATAGTATTTACTCCTGAAAATGTCTTCAGTTTTGAAGAGTGGTATTTCATAGTTAAGGTGGGATTCTGAATAACACTTTCCCACTTCCTGTGCTTCTACTGTGCATCAGCCAGCATGCTGGTTGCTAAAAATTTAGACATTCATGAGGCTTAGTTGTTCCTCAGGGATCTTACAATGGAGAGGGAGAGTAAAAGCAGCAAACACATAATTATTAAAATAATGTGAAATGTGCTGTGGCCGAATCATTAACTCAGACTTAGCAAAGAGAGTGATGTGTGAGGCAGATCTGGCTCATAGGTGGTACTTGGCCATATTTGTTGACTAAATGCATGAACACATAAATATCAGACCCTTACTTTTTTATCACCTAAAAAAGTAAGGGTCAACCCAAGGAAATAGCACATCCAAATGCATGTCTTTTCTAAATCAGAACAACAGCGTGTCCTTTTGTAATCATTTTCCTGACTGTCTTTGAATTAGAATTTGCAATTCTGGAATTTATGGGCTTAAGAGTAAGTGATGTGACAGCTGTGGGGAGAGAGACCTCTCTCATGGTACAGGTCCCAGGCTGCAGAGGGTCTCCCTGGGTGTGCCCCGGGAGGAAGATGAAGGAAGGGCTCTGTAGGTGATCGATGGCTGGCTGCTGCTGTCAGAGCTTAGGACTTGAGGTCAGAGCAGAGGGTTCCTTCACCAGTAAACCCATCTCCCAGGATTTGGGTGGGCCTCACAAGACACTCTGCTGTCCTGTAAGTCTGTCAACATGCAAGGCGATAACGACCAGGGAGGGCAGGGCCTTTGCTGTTACAAATACTAGGAAAGAGAAGTCTCACTGATGGCAGCACTTTTTAATTCAGAGGCTGTTCGTTTACTGCCAGGAGTGCCTATTCATCCATCATTCATTCATTTAGGTCAGCAGGCATTTACTGAACACATAGGTGTGTCTCTTGCTGTCCTAGGCCCTGGATGTAAAATAGTTTGGGTCTCTGCACTAAAATAGATCTCATTCTCATGGGGAAGGCAGTAAAGGAAATCAACAATTACGATAGAGTATGCTAAGAGCTGCAGCATGTGTAAGGGCTGTGAGTACAGACTTTGCCCAGGAAGTGAGAGATGAAGAAATTCCTCTGGGGAGGTGCTACAAAAGGTAAAATGCTATCTCTTGTTATGTTCTCAGTTGAGAATGAAATTTGTCTCTGTGTGTGTATTTTCTGCCAATAGGATACAGAATGAAAAACAAAACAAAACCTGGATTTTAGTCTATGGCTATCACCCTTGATCCGTGCTATGCCTTCATCTAATCTGGAGATTCAAAAGATATAGAAAATAATAATATGTGGATTTCTTATGGGGATGCTGAGGGAGGAGGAGATGAAAGATTTTGAAAATGGGCAGTAGAAAAATTTAACATTTGACTAATATGATAATGTAGTATGCATCGTGTGTATGCTTTTGTTCTAAGATATATCAAGTTTATTTCAGCAGAGGCCTTGGGGTCAAAAACAAGGAGTTGATTTTAAAATAAAGGTTATGAAAAATGGTAAGAGCCTGGGGACATTTTATATAAATTTTCAAAGCCAAGAGATTGTCAGTTAGGGCTATGTGTCAGTGCTGGGCTTCTAGGGACAAGCTTGCTTATTTTTTTCCAAGTAAAACTGGGAATTGCTTTTTTTCCTATTTCCTGAGCTAAAGTGGTTCAAATCACTGGTGAAATCCCATTTACCCATCAAGTCCTAGTGGCCAGCTGTGAAAATGTGAAAAATAGATTAAAGGCAGCTCTTTTGGCTGTGTCTCTGCAGTGCCAAAGAACTGAGTCCAGTTTTCTTGCCAACTAAATCAAAAAGTTTTCTAGGCTTCTATGGACTGAATGTTTTTGTTGTCTTAACATTCATTTGCTGAAACCTTAAATCTCATTGTGATAGTATACGGAGGTGGAGTTTTTGGGAGTTAATTATGAAATCATTGGGGTAGAGTCTCATGATGAGATTACTATCCTTACCTGTAGAGACCAGAGAGCTTGTTCTCTTTCTCTGCCTCGTTCCCAGCCCTGTGTGCATGCACCAAGGAAAGAGAAGGTCATGTGAGGATGCAGTAAAAAGGCAACTGTCTGCAAGCTAGGAAGAGAGCCCTTACTGGGCAATGAATCTGCCAGCACCTTGATCTTGGAATTCCCATCCTCCAGAACTGTTGAGAAATAAATGTTTGTTGTCTAAACTGCCTAATCTGTGGCGTTTTTGTTACAGTAGCCCAAGCTAAGACACAAGCTAACTTACTTAAATGTTTTAAAACATGCCCCAAACCAAAATTACCAGCTTGACCCTTAATCAGCTCTTTCATAATTGGTAGAATTGTCCAGCCAAGAGACCATCGAATTACATGTGGCCTTTCCTCATCGGACATATTCAGTGAGCCCAAGTTCCAGGAATGGTTTCGATTCCGCCTGCCAAGATATCTATTCTCTTCTTCAAACTACACAGCTTCAATGGCCAGATTTACTTTAGCGAGGTTTTCTGCTGATGCTATTTTGTACCATTTACTATCATAGTGATTATTAAAATACACCAAAGATTGTTTCACTTGAGTAATCAAAATTCTTGGCATAGCAGGCGACTTTTCTCATTTACAGCTCTACCTTGTTTTCGTTTCCTACTTTGATTTCTCTCTCTTGGATATTTTTTTTTTTTTTTTTTTTTTTTTTTTTCTGCCTGCCTTTGCCTTATGGTTATAGCAGCATGAGAGAGCGGCGGGGAGGTATATATATATATATATAGAGGTTATATATAAGGCATATATATATATATATAGAGTATATAAGGAAGTTGTTTTTATATATATATGAAAGAGCATATATATAGGCATGAGAGCATATGAAAAGAAAGAGAGCAGAAAAGAGAAAAAAGAGCAGAAAGAAGAGAGAGAGAGAGAGAGAGAGAAAGTATATATATATAAAAGTATATATATATATATATATATATATATATATATATATATATATATATATATATATATATATATATAAGAGAAAGTATAAGTATATATATATATGGTCAGAATAAAAAGATCTGACTTGTCCCTGTCTGGTCCAGAACCTGTTTCTGCATGTCCTGATCCCGGACAGACTTTCGATCCAACTCCCGCGATCCATACTAGATTGTATCTCAACGATCCTTTTGCCTGAAATGCCCTACAGTCAGGGCCAGGACCAGGGCAATAAAAGTGACACATCTATGGCACAACTGCACTGCTCACTCTCAGGGTCATGTAAGTGTTTGAGAACAATTGCCTCTTTCGTTTTGTTCCCTGGGCTGTCAATTCTCTCACCCTTGTCCCCACCTCCTCACTCCTCAATCTAGCTTAATGCTGCCTCCTAAGAAACCCTAGATAGTAATGCCCTCCTTTCAACTTCCTGAGCTATGGAAAGTAATTTCCTCACATGCATTCCTATTATATTCTGTGTGCAAGTCTGTTCTAATATAGATGCAGTAAAATCCATCAGACATCTTACTGAGAATTTGCCATGTTGTATGAATAGACAAATAGCACTGTAGACATTTTACTGTTACTTACAGAATCTCCCAAGACAGCTTCTTACATTGAGTGCGGGGCAAGTGCTGGTCAATATATCATATCTACTTTGGGGTACGCTTATTTGTCCATTGGCATCGAAATTGTTGTCTGTATCTGTGACAGTAGACGGTTCTAGAGGAAGATCCTAAAACAAAGACAAGCTGATTTTACAAGTCCCTTAAAACTCATTCTTTCATTACAGAGAGAAGAGATATGATAAAGTCAACTATATGGGAGCCAATTTATAAAGAGTAGGAGATAATTTTTTTATTTATATAAATTATTATGTCAAATTCCCCAAAATGTCAGTGATAGGTAAGTAGGGATCTACTTGAAATCCATTCAGCTTTTGTTTCTATGTATGTAAATAGTTGGTGTTTCCATGATGTGAGAAGAGGGGGTTAATACTCCTATATGTAAAGCCTCAGCCACAGACACTGAGTAAATAGCCTATAGAAGGGAAGGGTCTTTCTAAGAGGAACAGCCCAGGGGGAACTGCTGATGGTTGAGAGAACACCCTTGGGAGCCTACTAATATGTCATGTGGAAATGAGAGGGCACAATATTTTCATGAATGATATCCATCAATTGTGAAGAGTTGAAGGCAGCTCTCTATATCATTTCCGGTTTGTGAGTTTGCAGAGGTTTCTCATGATTGAAGAAAATGAGTCAGAAATTAGAAAGAAACCAATTTAATGGGTGTGTCTTATTTCAACTAATATTGTAGATTATTTGGAAAGTAATTGGTTTGCTACTTGTGTTAGTCAGGTCTCTTTTGGCTTTAAGTGATAAAAATGCAAAGAAGTTTTTTTGTTTGTTTGTTTTATTTTGTTTTGTTTTGTTTTGTTTTGTTTTACTTGAATAACTGAAACTACAGAGTGTACATGGCCTCAGGCATGCCTGGATCCACGGCTAAATGATGACATCAGAAACATGTTTCTATTTTTTAGCTCTGCTTTTTCTGTGTTGTATTTATCGTCAAATAGGCCAAGATGGCCAGCAGAAGATCTAGGTTTACATTTTATCAGCTTAGAAACTTGTAAGAAAAGAGCTTCTTTTCCCAGTATTCCAGCAAAAGCGTTGGCTATGACTGACATTAATATAGATTGGATCATATGCCAGTTTCTTAATCAATCACTATAGATAGGGAGAAACTGTGCTCTGAATGTCCTGATCTGGCTTATATGCTCAGTGTTGGAACCAAAATTGGGGTTAGACCCACTGTTACATTGTTTGAACTGAGAATGGGAGATAATAGTTCCTTAAACGACTTCTAGGAATGGAAAAACATTCACTAACCCCACTTGATTAATTTTTTCCAAGATAGTTTGTTCATTCATTTATTTATTCATTCAGCCTTTTTTTAAAATCCAGTCTGACATCTTGGTCTTCATTCTAAGTGTTCTGATAATGTACATTTAACGTATTCATTGATTTTTGGTTGATTTAGGACACCATTTTTCTATTTGTTTTATATTTGCCCCATCTGTTTTTTCTTCCTCTGTTCCTTCTCTTCTAACTTCTTTGAATTAATCAAAATTTTTTTCATCTACAATCTTTTGTTTATTATTTTTTGCATTCAATAAATGACATTTTATAGCAATACCCTTTACATTTTGTAAACTGCTTCTTTTTTACTTTTTCAAATGTGAATTTTGGATATACCATATAATGGCTAGACATTTATATAACTTAGGAAGTTATCTCCCCGATTACTTTAGCACCCATCTGGCACTACACACAGCCATTACAATAATATTGACTATATTCCCTGTGCTGTACTCAATGTCACCTTGACTGTTTTGAAACTACTAATTTGTACTTCTTAATCCCTTCACCTTTTTCACCTAGCCCCTCAATCCTCCTCCCCTCTGGCAATCATCAGTTTGTTCTCTGTATCTGTGAATCTGTGTTTGTTTAGTTTGTTGGTTTCTTTTGTTTCTTAGATTCTGCATGTAAGTGAAATCATATGGTATTTATCTTTGTCTGATTTACTTCACTCAGCATAATACCCTCTATGTCTGTCCACGTCTTTGTAAATGGTAAGATTTCATTTTTTTATAGCTGAGTAATATTTAATTGTATATATATACCACAATTTCTTTATTCAATTGTTTATTTATGGGCACTTAGGTTGCTACCATATGTTAGCTATTCTGAACAATATTGCCATGAACATAGGGGTACATAGGTCTTTACGAACTAGTGTTTTGGTTTTCTTTGGATAGATATCCAGAGGTTCAATTGCTGGGTCAAAAAGAAGTTCTATTTTTATTTGTTTGAGGACTCTCCAAACTGTTTTCCATAGTGGCTGTACTAATTTGCAACCCCACTAACAATGTACGAGAATTCCTTATTCTTCTCATCCTCAACAACACTTGTTGTTTTTTGATTTATTGATGATAGTCGATCTGACAATGTTATCTCATTGTGGTTTTAATTTGCACTTCTCTGATGATTAGTGACCTCGAGCATCTTTTCATATGTCTGTTGGCCATCTGTATTTCCTCTTTGGAGAAATACCTATTTAGGTCATCTGCCCATTTTTAATTGGATTGTTTGTTGTTGTTGTTGTGTTATACGAGTTTTTTAAAAATAAATTTTGAATATTAACCCCTTATCATATGTATCACAGGCAATTATCATCTCTTATTCAGTAGGTTGTCTTTTTGTTTCGTTGATGGTTTCCTTTGCTGTGTAAAAACTTTTACTTTGATGTAGTCCATTTGTTTATTTTTTCTTTTGTTTCCCTTGCCCAAAGAGTTATATCAGAAAAAGATGACTAATAGCAATATCATAGAGTTTACTGCCTATGTTTTCTTTTAGAATTTTTATGATCCTGGGTCTTACATTTAAGTCTTTAATCCATTTTGAGTTTATTCTTGTATGTGGTTTAAGAAATCTGTCCAGATTTCCCAATATCATTTGTTGAAGAGACTGTATTTACCCCATTGTATATTCTTGCCTCCTTTGTCATAGATTAAATAACCGTATAAGTATGGATTTATTTCTGGGCTTTCTATTCTGTTCTGTTGATCAGTGTGTATGTTTTGATACCAGTACCGTGCTGTTTTAATTACTACATCCTTGTAGTATAGTTTGATATCACATAGTTCTTTTTTCTCAAGATTGCCATTGCTATCTGAGATCTTTTATGGTTCTATATAAATTTTTGTCAAATGCTTTTCTGCATCTATTGACATGATCATGCGATTTTTATCTTTCAGTTTGTTAATGTGATATATCAAATTAATTGATTTGCAGATATTAAACCAACCTTGCATCCCAGGAATAAAGCCAACTTGATCATGGTGTATATGATATATTTAATGTGCTGTTGAATTCAGATTGCTAATATTTTGTTAAGGATTTTTGCATCAATGTTATCAGGGATATGGGTCTATCGTTTTATTTTTTTGTACTGTCTCTGTCTGGTTTTGAAATCAGAGTAATGGTGGCCTCATATAAAGAGTTAGGGAGACTTCCCTTCTCTTGAATTTTTTTGAATTAGTTTGAGAAGAATAGATGTTCATTCCTTTTTGAATGGTTGGTAGAATTCACCTATAAAGCTATCCGGTCCAGGACTTCTGTTTTTTGATTACTCATTCAATTTCATTGGTGGTAATCAGTCGGTTCAGATTTTCTGTTTCTTCTTGACAGAGTATTTGGAGATTACATGTTTCTAAGAATGTATCCATTTCTTCCAGTTAGTCCAATTTGTTGGCATATAATTGCTCATAGTATTTTCTTATAATCATTTGTATTTCTGCGGAGTCCATAATGCTCCTCTTTCATTTCTGATTTTATTTATTTGGGTCTTTATTTTTTTTTTTGATAAGTCTGGTTAAAGGTTTATTAATTGTGTTTATCCTTTCAAAGAACCAGGTCTTGGTTTCATTGATCTTTTATATTTTTTTCTAGACTCTATTTCATTTATTTCCATTCTGACCTTTATTATTTCCTTCCTTCTACTCACTTTGGGTTTTGTTTGCTGTTTTATTGTTTTCTAGTTCTTTTAAGTGTAAAGTTAGATTGTTTATTTGAGATTTTTCTTGTTTTTTGAGGTAGGCTTATATTACTATGAATTTCCCTCTCACAATTGCTTTCTCTATGTCCCATAGATTTTGAGCTGTTCTATTTTCATTTTCATTTGTTTCTAGGTATCTTTTGAGTTCTTCCTTGACCTCATTGTTAACTCATTGTTTAATAGCATGTTGTTTAGCCTCCATGTGTTTGTGTATTTTCCAGTTTTTTTTTTCTTGTAGTTGATTTTTAGTTTTATACCATTGTGGTCGGAGAAGATACTTGATATGATTTCAATGTTATTAAATTTACTGAGACTTGTTTTGTGGTCTAATGTCATCTGTACGGAAAATGTACCATGTGCCGTTAAGAAGAATGCATATTCTGCTGCTTTGTGAAATGCTCTAAAAATGGCAATTAAATCCATCTGGTCCAGTGTGTCATTAAGGCGGCTGGATTCTTATTGATTTTTTATCTGGAACATCCGTCCGTTAGTGTCAATGGGGTGTTAAAGTCTCCTACTATGAATATATTATTGTCAATCTCTCTCTTTATGTCAATCAATATTTGCTTTATGTATGGAGGTGCTCCTATATTGTGTGCATATATGTTTATGAGGGTTATGTCCTCCTCTTGTATTGATCCCTTTATCATCATGTAATGCCTTTGTTTCTTACTATAACCTTTGTTTTATCTACCATCTATCTATCTAACCATCTATCTAACCATCTATCTATCTATCTATCTATCTATCTATCTATCTATCTAATCTATTTATCTTTTGGGGGTGGTTAATTTCTTTCTTTCTTTATTTTTATGGTGGCTTTGGTTAACGAAATCCAGTTAAGTTTCAGCTGTATATTTTAACAGTAAGGCATATAGATATTTACATTGTGTGTTCACCTCCCATAGTTAGATTTCTTTCTATCACCACATATTTGACCCCATTTACTCCATCTACCTCCCCTCTCCCTGCTTCCTTCTCCCCTCTGGTAACCACTAGTCTATTGTTCATGTTCATGAGTCTCTGTTTGTCTTGTTCTTTTGTTGTTTTTAGGTTTATATCACACATATAAGTGATATCATGTGGTTTTCAACTTTTTCTGTCTGGCTTATTTTGCTTAGCATGATTATCTCGAGGTCTATACATGTCACAAACGGCAGTATTTCATCTCTTCTTATGGCCGAGTATATTCCATTGTATACATGTATCACAGCTTTTTTAGACAATCATCTATTGTAGTACATTTTGGTTGCTTCCATGTCCTGGACACTGTGAATAATGCTGCTATGAACATAAGTGTGCAAATATCTTTTTGGATATGAGTTTTCAAGTCTTTGGGGTAAATACCCAGTAGAGAGATTGCTGGATCATATGGTAGATCAATTCTTAGTTTTGAGGAACCTCCATACTGTTTTCCATAGTGGCTGTACCAATTCACAGTCCCACTAACAGTGTATAAGGGTTCCTTTTTCTCCGCATCCTCTCCAACATTTGTTATTACTTGTCATGTTGATTATAGCTATTCTAACAGATGTGAGATGGTATCTCATTGTGGTGTTGATTTGCATTTCCCTAATAGCTAGTGATGTTGAGCATCTTTTCATGTTTGCTGGCCATTTGCATGTCTTCTTGGGAGAAGTGTCTGTTCAGGTCCTCTGCCCATTTTTTGATTGGATTGTTTTTTTTGTTTTGTTTTGTTTTTGTTATTGAGTTGTATGAGTTCTTTGTATGTTGTGGATATTAGGCCCTTATCAGAGGCGTTGCTTGCAAATATATTTTCCCATTTGGATGGATGTCTCTTTCATCTGATATAAGACTTGCTTTATTTTCATATCCATTTGCATGATGTATTTTTTTTTCCAGCTATTTACTTTCAGTTTGTGTGTGTGTCAATTGATCCAAAGCAGGTCTTTTGTAGACATCATATGTATGGGTCTTGTTTTCTTATCCATTTAGCTACCCTGTTTCTTTTGATTTGGAGTATTTAGTCCATTTACATTTAAAGTGATTATTGATGTACATATTTATTGCCATTTTATTCATATTTATGCTTTTGTTTCTGTTTGTTTTCCCCCTTCTTCTTTTTAAAGAAGTCCCTTTAACATCCCTTGTAATATTGGTTTGTTGGCAATAAATCTTTTAGCTTTTTCCTGTATGGGAAACTCTTTATCTCACCTTCAATTATAATTGATAGCCTTGCTGGGTAGCATAGTCTTGGTTGTAGGTTCTTGCTTTTCATTACTTTAAATATATTGTGCCAAGCCCTTCTGGCCCACAAAGTTTCTGTTGAGAAATTAGCTGACAATTTTATGGGAGTACTCTTGTAAGCAACTAGCTGCCTTTCTCTTGCTGCTTTTAGGATTCTCTCTTTGTCTTTACTTGGCATTTTAATTATAATGTGTCTTAATATAGGCCTGTCTGGGACTCTTTGCACTTCCTAGATTTGTATGTATATTTCCTTCACCAGGTTAGGGAATTTTTCTGTCATTATTTCTTCAGATAGATTCTTAATCCCTTGTTCTCCCTCTTCTCCTTCTGGTATCCTTATGATGCTGATGTTTGTACATTTGATGTTGTCCCAGAGGTCTCTTAAACTTTTCTAATTTTTTTAGATTCTTTTTCCTTGTTGCTGTTCCAATTAGGTGTTTTCTGCTACATTGTCTTCCAACTCACTGATTTGATCCTTTGCTTTATCTAATCTGTTGTGATTTCCTCTAATGGAATCTCCATTTCAGTTATTATAGTCTTTATTTTGACTTGCCCTTTTTATGGTTTCTATGTGACCCAGGGAAGGTGCAGGGTGAGGCTGGCTGCCTGGCAACGGGCCCACAGTGAGCAATTAGTGGGTTTGGTGGGGCGGGGTCCCAGGGAGACTTGGGGTTGAGTGGGATGTTCTCACAGGGCCAAAGCAGATTCAGAATTGGCCAGGTGAGGGGAGGGTTCAACATAGGCAAGATGTAGCCTATTTGTAGACTGCCCCAGAGCGGGGTTCAACATAGGAACAATGGCATCTGTCCCTCTAACTTTTGCTCTGGCACCACACAACTCTGGCCCTCTTTATATATCTTGCACGTCTCGAGCTGTTGACCTTCCGCCGGAGCCCAGGGTGAGAATCTGCAAGTGGGTGAGTCTGTGTGTGGGCCCTTTAAGGGGGATTTCTGGGGTTTCAGGTCCCTTCTGTCTTGCTTGGATGGCCAGAATCTCCACTGATTTTTAGTCAGATTTTGTGGGAATTCCTCTTCCTGGGACTGGAAACCTGAGCTGGGAGCCCTGTGTGGGGCTGGGGCCCCTCATTCCTTCAGCGGGGAGGGGCTCTGCTGTTACATTCTCCCTCCCAGTGCTCGACCGCCATGGATGGAGACCATACCACTTCTCATTTCCACCCCTCCTACCGGTCTCTACGTAGCTTTTTAAAATATCCTCAGATGTATGTGTTATGATCAGCTAGACTTTCAGGTGGTTTTCCAAGTTGTTTGTTTTATAATTTGGTTATAATTTTAATGTGGTCATGGAAAGAGCAAACCCTGCTTTTACCTAGATCGTCATCTTAACCGGAACTTTAAATATTTTTAATATGCCATTTTAATTCATTAAATAGCTTTTAAAGCTATATTTTTATATTAATTTTGTAATGGTTGCTCAAAGGATTATAATACACATCCTTATTATACTTGGATTTAATATTGCACCACTTTACATAAAATGTAAGAATCTTGCCACAGTACAATATAACCCCATTTACTATGCCCCCAATGTTTTGTATTGCTGTCATATATAGTTTATGTCTACTTAAACCCACAAAACAGCATTAACATTTGTGAAGTAAATAGCCATGTGCCTTTAAAGAACTTAAGAAGAAACAATTGACTTCTCTATTTACCCATATACAGTTGATACTCCATTATTCATGGTAATGTTCTATAAAGTTGCTGTGAACACTGAGTTGGTAAATACTAAACTGTTGTTCTTTGGGGAAATACAGGGTTAGGTCCCTGTGAGACCTTGGGCACAACATTTTCATCTAATGATCAATATCCAGACTGTTTTATGTGTGTTTATGGTTAAACACACCTTAGTTAACATATATTGTTGATTTATTAACATTAAACTGAGGACTAACATTGTTGTAACTCATGTCTGTAAAAAGCTTACCTACATACATATCTTTTTCATAAGGCTATTTTAAACAGTAAAATCATCAACAAAAAGCACAAAAAACATGAAAAATGTGACACAAAAAATGTAAAACATAAAAAGGTCACTTGTTTATAGTGTGAGAACTGAAATAGGTTTTATTTACTTTCATCCTGAAGAAATTTTATTAGCATTTCTTTAAGCTCTGATATGTTAACAATGTATTCTCTCAAATATTGTTTATGTGAAATGTCTATTTTGCTTTCATATTTGAAGAATATTTCCTAGATATAGAATTCTAGGTAGATAGTTCCATAATCTCCTAATCTCCATTGTTCCAAAAGGGAAATCATTTAAAATAGCATCATTGTTCCCTTGTATATAATACCTCATTTCTCTCTGGCTACTTTGAAGACATTTTCTCTATCTTTGGTTTCCAGCCATGTAACTACGATGTACTTAGGTCATCTTTTTATTTATCCTGCCTGCTGAAGGTTCTCTGCATTTCTTAGATGTGTAAGTTAATGATTTCACCAAATTTTAAGAAGTCAACAATTACCTCTTTATCTATATTTTCTGGCTTTTTCCTCCCATTCAGGACCTCCAATTACACATATATTAGAATATTAGATATTGTCCCACATGTTTCTGAGAATTTCAATTTTTTTCCAATCTTTTGTTATCTTTCAAATTAACAGTGACTTTCTTTTACTGTAGCTAATCTTCTGTCAAGCCTATCCAGTGAAATTTTTATTTCTAATGTTATATTTTAAAGTTCTAGAATTTAATTTCAGTTCTTTTTTCTATAGCTCCCATTTCTCTATTGGTAGTCCTCTTCCATTTACTAATTATAACCACCTTTTACTTTATATCCTGGATTATACATTTAATTATTGCTTAAATGTCCTTATTCGTTAATTATAACATTGAGTTATCTATGGTTCTAGTTTTTGACTGATTTTTTTTTTCTTGACTATGGTTCACATTTCAGTCTTCTTTCTATGTCCATTAATTAATTATTTATTGTGTACTGGACATTGTGGATGCAGTGGAAACTATGGATTCTATAATCTTCTTTGGAAGGGTTGGTTTTTGCTCTAAAGAGTGATATAATTAATAGCTAATTACCTTGAACTTGTGGTTGTTTCATTTTATCTCTTGTGAGGGTGGATCTGTTTCAGTGTTTCGTTTAGTCTTGGGATGAATCCTCAGTCCTGGGAACTAGTCTATATATGTAAGGCATCGCCCTTCTTAGAAATGAGAAGAAAGTCCAAGGCGTTTACCAATATTCTCTAACTTGGTGGAATTCAAGCTCTGAACTCTTCTGAAGTACGTCACATCTTAAATCTCTGTTTAAGTTTTTCAACTTTCCAGCTGTTGCTCTCTGCTGGATGTCTTGGCATCTTTCCCGCATTGACAATAATTCAGATGTCAGTCAAGAATTTGAGAGGAGTTTACATGCAGATTCAGGGACTTCTCTTTCTGTGGATCCTTCCTTTTAAACATTTTTTTCTTCCCTAAATTTTCAGCTACTCTGGAAGCCCAAAATCTTCTCTCTGAATCCATTCCAATTTTGATTGTTTTCCAGTGGCATCTGAAAGGTTGTTCTTTGTTTGTTTTGTTTGTCTCAATTTATCATCATTATCTGCATGAAGTTTAATCAGATATAAACTATTTCACAATTACTGGAATTGTAACTTCCATTTATTCTGTCATTAATCTATTTATACAATGGGGGACTTCCAACCTATGATTTAAATTTGTCAGTGGGGTATGAGCAATCCAGGGATAAATGAGGGAGTGAAATATTTGAAGACATCCTCTCTAGGTGGCTGATAAAAACATTTCCCTGGCAGGAAAGCAAATTAAGTAGAAAATACTGGGGGAAGAGAACAGATTTCCTCTTGGTAAAGTGGGCAAAGGCTACATGGTATGTGAACAGTTTTCCTCAGAACAAAATGATTCTGCATAACTTTGAGGTGACCAGTAAGTGCTGGCTAGGCTTAAATTTAATAAACTTTTATAGATTTGTTTCCTCTGGTTTTGTTTGTTTGTTTGTTTGTTTGTTTGTTTGTTTTGTTTTGTTTTTGAGCAGCTTTAATGTGAAGAAAATTAGGGGTCTAGGATAACAAAATCAAGCTTAGTTTAGTGATCTGATTTCCCTGAAAATCTTTTCATTGTTTTTTGTTTTCCTTTTTTTCCATTCAAACTAATAATCTTGAGGTATATATATATGTCACTGAAGGTAAAAAAAAAAAACAAAAAAAAAAAAAAACAAAACCTATACTTTGGCTCAAGGAAATAGAATATTTCTTATTCACATAATACTTTAATTAAATTCCAAGGCTACTGGGAAAGGGGGAGTTCCATACAGTCACTCAGGCACCCAGGCTGACAAGTCTCTTTATCATGTAGTTTCTAATGTCTCATTGGGTATTGTCATTGCAGGTAACACAAAGGGAAATAGAGCACAGGAGGTGTTCTTTGTAGTGTTTTGTTTTTCTGAAAAGAAAATGAGCATGTGACATCACGTTACCATGTGATTTGAGTTGTATGTCATGGCCTTAGTTCACCAAGGAGCATACCTTGAGACAGGATTTGAGTATGTGTGGTTTATTTGAAAGATGATCCCAGAAAGAACTGGCAAAGAAATGAAGATGTGAGGTAGAGAAGAGAAAGAAGTTAATATGGGTACATTAATGAACAACCCGTAGTGGTTAATTCCACTGGAGCTCTTTAGGAGATAGAGTAGAACATCTTATTTAAGGGATGAGGAAGCTGCTATACTTACTCTCTAACTCCCAATTGTCATTGCCTGCAGGCTATTCCTAGAGGTGTTAACTCTTCTGCACTCTGGCCTTCCATGTATACAGGCCCTCGGAAAGCCCTCAAATGAAGAATCACTGGTGACTGCAGCACAACACTGCTGGAAGGTAGCAAAATGGTGAGTGTTGAGGAGATCTGGGCAGAGCACCAAAGCATCTCCTATTCTACCAACTAGAAACTGGCTGTTAACTGATCTACCAGATTCATACTTGATCTATTCCTGGAAACTATTTCGCCTTAACTCACATCTCTGGCCTCAGAGATGGCTGGTTTACTGAAAAAGAAATATCCTGGGACTGGTTTACAATTGCTCTGTACAGTGTGCACTCACCAGTCTGAAATGAACTGCTATGGTGTTACAGCCCTGATCGGAAGTATTCTTGAAAGATACCAATAAAGCAAAATCTTCCCCAAAGGCAAATATTTGGGCAGTCATATGATTTTCCATCTTGATTGGACAGAAAGATCAGCAGTTTGGATGTACCCTGATTCATGTGCAGTGGCTAAGTGTCTGGCTAGACAGTCAGGAAATGGAAAGCACAGAATTGGAAAAGTGCCAACAATAAATCTGGGGACAAGATTTGGATATACAGTGTGTCAACATACTTATATTCTATGTTAATGCTAAACAACAGTCTCCCCTGACAAGTAGGCTCTCAATAATCACATGGACAAGATGACACGTGTCAGTGTCATGACACATGATACATATCAGTCTTTCCCAGCCATTTCATGCTTTCACAATGGGCTCATATTCAAAGTTCCCACAAGGGCAAAATAAAGGCCATGAATTAGCTCACCAATATAGTCTGAGGACCTAAGTTTCCAACAACAATCCTGCTTTGGTACCTTTCTTCACAGGGAACAGCCAGCTGCTTGGTGATAAATTGATTGCACTGGTACCCTTCCAACATGAAGAAGGCCATGATTTGTTCTTACTAGAATAGATCCATACTTCCCTTCCTTTCTTTCAATGCTTCTGCCAGCACCAATACCCATGAATACCTTATTCTCAGTCATTATATCCTATACAAAATCACTTCTGACGAAGGAACCTATATTTCACAGCAAAATAAGTGTGACAATGGACTTTACTAGTATCACATTACACAGAAGCGGCTGGTCAGATGTATAGGTATATGGCTTACTTAAGAATTCATTATAGTGCCAGTTGGGGGAAAGTACTCTGAAAACCTGATGTTAAATATACTTTCAATAAGTAACTGATATATGGTGCTCTTTCTTAGTTAAATATACCCAATAATCAACTTGCAGATATTTTGCTTCCCATTCTTGCCATTTTAGGCTAATTTCCATAGGAGGAATGCTTCCAACAGAGTGTACAGCTAGAGTTCCATTAAATAGGAACTTAAACTTTAGGTTACTACTTGGCCATTTTAGAGCTGTTTAAGCCATTGGACCAACAGGTACGGAGATCGCTTATTTTGGTGGCTAAAGTGTAGATATTGATTATTTAGGGTAAATGGGGTTACCCATTGCTACATAGTGGTGTCATTTCAGATAATGCTTCAAACTTGGGGTTCTCTGGAGTTCTTTGTTGAATGTAAAACTATACCAATCAAATGAAAGCAAAGCCACTTAATATTCAGTCCTTTCAGGAATGAAGGTTCACATCACCACACAAGGTCAATACCTTATCTAGCCTGGGACTTGATTGAAAACAAAGGGAGCATGAAATGGTAATGGAAGAACACTGTAAATATCGGAAGTGACCAATTACATAAATGTAACTATTTTCCTGCATGAGCACTGAACAATATATCCAAGAGAGAAGAGATACTGATTTTGGTAAACTTCTAGCAGTCTCTACCACACTGTAACATGGACAATTGATCTTACATAATTAATGGTCATGGTAGAAGTGAATTTGGACATGGCTCCTTCCAAAATCAGAGACACTTAGCTTTAAACATGTTTTGGTTCCTACCATGGACCTAGGAATGTGGGATGTTCTAGAATTCTTTTCCCATAGCAAGGAGACAAGTCTGGAGATCTGACTTAGTGAAGCTAGAAATGTGTCCAGTCTTACATTCTGTTCCATGCTAAATATTCGTGTCTCCTCTGAAACCAGATTTTAAACAATTTCTATGATTGTAAGTCTCCAAAATGGTAGAGAACATAATGTGTACAGCATACAGATGTGCCCTCTCCCATTGTCTCATAACAACAACAACAAAAAGTTAAAAATTTAGGATTTACTGTTTTTCAAATGGAATGCAGATAGCTTGAAAATTAAGTGCCATTGAAGGAAGAGAGCAAAGTCAGGCAGCAGGTAATAAAGCAGAGTAGATGACGACTGTCAATAAGCTTAAAAACATGGTTTACTGAATTGATGCATAGTAGAAAATGAAATTTGCTGATCGAGGGCCAGCTACTGATCCATCAAACCCATGCCACTGGCTGTGTGTGTGCGTGCGTGTGTGTGTTTTTTTCTTTTTTCTTGAGGGGTGGCAGTTATTATCTCTCTGTAAGGGGATTCCACTAAACGTGAACAAAAGACTAAGACATGTATGCCATCCGTTTGCTGGAGCCTCTGAAAGTTGTAGCTGGACAAGAGTCATAGCTAAATCTCTGGGCCTAAAATGGCAAGTGGTGGCCTTTTCTTTTACTCCCTCTGAATGACCACCTTGAAGGCAAATCAATTGGAGTGACAGGAGAAGAGTGAACCATGGGACTGAGCTGTCTGCCAGCCAGAAGGGGGAATTCAATAGCTCTCTCTAAACTGAGTCCCTAGTCAGCCTTTCCGAGATCTAGTGACATTTCTGCCTATTAGTGAATGGAAACACGTGCTTTCATTCCTGAGTGGAGCAGTGGTGTTTTGTCTGCAGCGTCCTTGCTCTCTCAGTCTGATTGTTTGCTAAGAAAAAACAATTAAAGCTTCCATTCAATTATGGCCTGTTTGGGTCTGAAGAGCTATTTAAAACCAGAGAGTCTTATCATATTAATGAGCGCTGCTCCCAAGATTAATACCTGAAAAAGAAATTCCCTAGAGAATTGAGGAGCAGAGCCGAGAATATTAGGATGTTATGATCTTCACATGATAGAAAACTACTGATAAAATGGCACATTACCCCCAAAGATAGGGAGTTTTGTGTTAAATAGGCATGAAAATGAACATACATATTTCACACGACCTGATAGAAAATACAAACTTAGATGGAATGTGCAAACACTCATAACTCTAATTACCTGCCTAATATCCTTTTTGCAGGAGGACCAATGCTGCCTTTCTCTGGATGTTAGGTGTCAGAACCAGGAAACTAGTAATGAGGCAGGGAGGGAAGCCAACTCACAGTGGTTGAAGACTGTTTACATCAAATGTCAGGAGAAACCAAGGACAAACCCAAGTTTAAGAGCCAGAGCAGGAATAAAGACAGGGCTATAAACTAGGAGCACAGAGTAGAGCTGGTAACAATAGGGTTTGGGGGAGAGTGGGTCAGCAGAAAGGAAGGCCTAGTATAAGCAATAGCAATAAAAGGCTTCACAGCTTTAGGTACTCAGATTTGTCACCTGGAAGGACATGTGATGTATGGACTCAATTGGTTAAAAGGGCCAGAGTGGGATGTCTTTTCAAGATTCATACAAACTTAGCCTTTTTTTTTTTTTTTTAAATACATTCATGGTAGCTAAAAATGGAATGTGGTCAATCCTTCCAAGTGTTGAATGATTGTGGAGAATGCAAGTTGATTGATATGAGGTTTTAATTATTGGGTATTTTTAGAGAAACACATATTTGCAAGTACTCACTCTCATGCCAAGAATAAAAAGTATGAAAATATGAAAGTTCTTTTTGGTCCGCTTGAAGGGCTTCAGGTTACTGATAATTTCTTTATTAAATACCAGCAGAGCTCATTGGCCTTTAGTGGTTTAGTTTTGTTTAGTTAGTAATGCTTTTCACCTCTGAGTAAAGCTCTGAGTTGAATAATGACCCCAGGCCCCACATTCTTGTGCCTCTAAATCTCAGGAAGGCCCAGGCAGTAGGAAAGCCAACTGAAGAAGTCCCACAGACTAAGTTCAGATATTAGTGAATTGGGAATTGGGAATGGGAGTCACAATAATGATAGAAATCTCCCCCATTAAAGGATCTTTAAGAATCAAGGCATTATGGTATCAAGGGAGGAGAAGAAAAACTGGACCTAAAGTCACTTGGTCACTGGTCACTTGTTAGCTCTGTAGCTTTGGGCAGATTTGTTAACCTCCATGGACACAGGCACTATACACAGGAAGAATACAATAACTACTATGAAAGGCAGTTTTGAGAATTAAAGGAGATTTAAGGAGGTATGTCATGCAAAGAACTCAGTACAATGCCCAGAATGTGGTAAATTCATATTAAATGGAAGTAGTTGTGGAAAAATTGATTACCTTGAAACCAGGTGGCAGGGGATAGAAAGTAATTATATTTTTATGTTTCTCACTGACCTAAAAAAAAAGAGTTGAGAAAGCTTCAGACTCCTTTAAAAAGAACTGGCTTCAATAACCAGTTGAAATTAGCATCCCTCTCTGCTCAAATCAGAGAAAGATGGGGATCTATTCTGAATCCCATGAGCCATGAGTGAGACAGTTGGGAAGGCAGGACAAAGGTGGCAAGAAAAATGGGTTCAGAACAGCAGTAATACGCCAAGTTTTTTTGGGAGGAGTGGGTCAGGGGTAGCCACGTCCCTGATATTTTGCTTTTGAGAAACCAGTAGAAGGGCACCATGCAAGAAGCCGACATAGCAGCTTTTATTTTGCAAGAGAACATTCTACCTCTGGTAATGTCTGTTTGAACTTCGCATTATGACAACAAAAAGGAAGAGCCTGGTGGACCTGAGTCCAGACAGCTGATGACACAGGTTGAGGCTAGGCCTGTACCTTCTTTATCTCAGTGACTACAAGGAAGGAGGTGGAGCCTCAGAGAGCCCAATTTTGATGGAGAGAGAGAGAGAGAGAGAGAAGTAACTCCTTAGGAGGAGCTGGGTGGAAATGCTGACAACTCAGAGATGGTAATTTGGCTGATCAGAGAGGATGACATGCTTCCTCAATGTTCCTCACTAGGACATTTACCAGGAATTTGACAATTAGGAGATCAAGTTGATCAAAGCCGGGCACACTGGTTGATTGAGGTCTCCACTCACCATCCTCTTAGAGCAAAACGAGGGCCATTTCTGGGCGGAGAAACCTTAGAGTAACCAGTACTTACAGCAAGGTTAGCAAGCACCCACGGGTTAATTCATAAAAGGAAATTGGGAGGGAGTCATAGTGGCACTGGATATCTTTTTATTTTGAGTCCTAAACTCAGGTTACTTTTGCTACACCTGTACTTCAAACCTGTATATAGAGCGATATGTCCAACGCAAATTTGCATGCACTGATAACTCAGCTAATACTTCTCTTCCAGAAAGGTAAACTTCAGTTTTTGACTGAGATGAATAATCATAAAATTTAGATTATTAAGCTTAATTGGGCATTGCCATTCTGTTGAACATCATATTTAGAACATGAATTTAATTTATTGACTCAAATACCAGCTCTATGAATTTTCTAGGACATTTTCAGCTTTACATATTCTGTCTGATAAAACAGCTTCATGATATATAATTGACATGTAATAGAGTAGACATATTTAAATGTAAAATTTGGTGTTTTGATACCCATAGAATCATCATCTCAACCAAAGTAATGAACATATCCATCATCTCCTAAAGTTTGCTTATGTAACCCTTGGTAACCTATCTCTCACCTCCCTACACTCATCCTCTTCCCAGGCAACTGCTTTATCTGCTCTCTATCACTATGAGTTAGTGTGCATTTTCTATAGTTTTATATAAATGAAATTGTATGATATTGTTTCATCTACCATCATTCACTAAACATAGTTATTTTGAGATTCGTCCATGATATTGTTTGTATGCATAGTTCATTCTTATTTCTTGATGAGTAGTAAATCATTATAAGGATACACTACATTCTGTTTATCTATTCACCTCTGAATGGGCATTTGGGTTGTTTCCAGTGTTTAACTATTAGAAATATAGCTGCAAATTCAAGTGTAAGTCTTTGAGTAGACATGTACTTTTATTACTCTTGGGTAATTATCTAGGAGTGGAGTAATTGGTGAAATTAGGAGTGATTGATATATACTGATTCTGAGCTGGATTTCCATTGATGTGACTTAATGAGAAAGTTGTGATGTAAAAATAGACAATGTGATTCTGTGTGCATTTTTATAAACCTTCAAATCATTGTAGCCAAACTACCCAGGGGGAGGAAAACATAATCTGCGAATGCTTTTGGTTTGAGTGACTAGATTTGGATTTAATCACTCAGCAGAATTTAAGAAATATAAATGTCTCTCCTGGGAACATGGTAATATCATATATTCTGCTCCCTTGGTTTAAGATAGGCAACATCACCCAATAACATATTGCTAATGCATCCCTTGGTAAACAAAGGCATGCCTGCTCCTTTTGTTGGTGCTTTCAGCTCTCTGTCCTAGCTCTTAGGAGGTAAAGAACATGATAACAAGAATGCATCCACATTTTGTGTAGCTGCCAGCAAGAGGGGATTTCATACAGGTGCTATCAGTTTAAGTTCACTGGACATCTAATTTCAGTATCTTTGGATTTTTCCCATAGTTCCTTACTTTCTAATTAGTTATGGCTCTTACCAAAAAGAACTCCTCTGAGATTCTCAGAGACGAAGAGATCCATAAATCATACACAATGGAATTTCACAATTTTTTTTTCTTTTTTCTTCTTATATCTGCACTTGTCCATTGGCTTGGAAAAGAGGTGAGGTATACAATGCTGAGGCTGGTACAAAACACTTGTCTGAGAACATTTCTAGCTAATATTATGGAGAAGCATTGAGACCAGAGAACTATACCCCATCAGTGCAATCTGTTATCTCATTTATCTTAGAACTTCTCTGGGCTATTTTATCAACAAGACCTTTGGCTACACCATAAAGACAGGCATCAGAGGCCAGTTACATAAACTGGATGTAAAAGATATGGAACATAGAATTTCTGAATCAGATACAGCCAGTCTCCTTCATTAACATCCTTATTTCTAAATAAAATCTATTGGCCTACAAAAACAAAAATGTGTTTCTAAGCAAATTAATTGTATAAACATAAGCCCCAGGAGAATAATTAAACTACTTAAGAGACAAACAACTCTTCAAGCTTTGCAGAAGTACCCCTTCTTTAAAAAAAAAGTCATGCTTATCACAGATGTCTTATTTATTCATTAAAGCAGGTCCCCTAAGGATCTTTGTTAGACAATGTTTTGTTGACCCAATTCTAATTACTCTGTACATTTGGAAGAAACTAAATTACATTTATTTTAAAATATTCTGTAATCCATAATCCTAGCATAATTATTTTATTGAGTTGATTTTGACATTATAGCCCCAACTTTTATTGAGAGATGCTGTAAGAAATAGTTTATTATTGTCAGGATTTTTTACAGAACATCATTCACTTATTTCTCATTGTCATAGGGATGACAAATTTAATTTAGAGTTAATTGAAGGCAAAAATTTAGTTTTCCTGAGGGATTTATATGGTACTTTCTTCACTCTTCTTAAGGGAAATAATTTGGCAATTCAAATCTAATGCACTTGTGCCATTATCTTCTAATGCTACATGTTATGGACTGAATGTTTGTGACAATCTCTCCTCGCTGTCGCCCTCCCCCCCCGCCACTTCGTACACTGAAGCCCTAACCCTCTCCAGCTATCTTTGGAGAACTTTCTCTTCTCTCTGTCTCTCTCTCTTCTCCCACCCCACCCCTACACACAAAGAAGAGGTCATGTGAGCACACAGCAAGCTTTCTACAAGCTAAGAGAACAGGTGTCAGAATGAAACCTACCTTGCTGGAAACTTGATACCCTCATCTTGGATTTCCTAATCTCCAAAACCGTGAGAAATAAAATTGTTGATAAAGCCACTCAGTCTGTGGTATTTTGCTATGGCAACTCAAACAGACTAATACACTATAGTACATTAAATCCATTCTATGACAAGTAGTAACAAGTTAAGTATTATAATATGTGCATTTTATTTTTAGTTCAATTATTATCTTACTGTTTAACTTTAAATCCACTTTTCCACCTCATTCACTTCAGTGATTTGCAGGATATCTGAATAAGAGAATAGCTTTAATGAGCTTTATTTCTTTCAAATAGATTCTTCAGTGTTGGAAGAGAGCTTAATAATTACCCAGTGAAAACATTTTATTTTATAAATGAGAAAACTCAAGTCCAGAGAGCTAATTGGTCATAGGACCAGATCAAAGCCAATACCCTTTTGATTATTCCTTGACTCCAACATATAGCAGTAGCTCCAAGTTTTTGGTTGCATGCAAGCTAGCTGGTTAGAATGCAACTATATTCAACATCATTTTGTTATCCACTGTAACCTGTCTTATGTAAAAAGCTAGCCACAATGTAATTACATTGTGATTTATATTTTAAGAAGACACAGGAAGTCAGATAGATCTAAGTTTAAATTTGACACTGTGTCATAATCACAGTGTGACCAGGACAGGTGCCTAACTTTTATGAAGTTTTTTTTTTTTTTTGTCTATAATAGAGAGGAAGCAATACCTGTGTTATGAGCTGCTTGTGAGAATTTAGTGGGTCATTCATATGAGGCACCCATCTCAATATATGTTGGCTCTCTGGATCATGTATCTTCTTTTCCCATGCAATCAACAACTAGGCAGGGGTAAACTTTTTCTTTAGTTACCTTTTTTGCCATTACTGTGATTTTCAAGGATGTTGCATGATTGGCCTTAGAAGAAGTAAGAGAAGGACAGATAATCCAAGATGGATCTGCCAATGACTGCAGCAGGTGAGAGTGGGCAGTTGGGGATAATTGCTGGGAGCAGGAGGGAGGGGAATTAAAAATCAGATTGAGAAGCTTCTGTATGAGATGAACTCATATACTATCTAAAGGTCAGTAGCTTACATGGAAAAAAAATGGAGCGGGAAAATGAATTTCTCTTAAGTGATGGGGCTCTAGATGTGACTTATGAGGGAAATCAAGCTGAGGGTTATTTAATAAGCCGACTGCATGGTGCCTTGGAACTTTGATGAGGAGGTTTCATAAAAACACGCGATTCATACATACAGTGAGACAGAAGTTAAAAGAAAAACATTAGAATCACTGCTGCAGTTTTATTAATTTACGAAAATCAAGTTGTTCAAAATTTAAGATTCTCAGATTTGTTCTGAAGCAAATAAATCTCTTATCTTGAGATGAGTCACAATTTCCCAGGAGAGAGTGTAACTTGAATTATTTTTTTTCATTTGCTTGAATGATGGTTTTTTTATTTAAATTTTAATCAAAACACTACATGCATATATAAAAAAAAGAAATAGTTCAAAAGTTCTTTAACAAAAAAGAAATAGACTTCTCCTTCTCATTCTTAACCAGTTAATGTCTTTAAATCCTCCTGTTTTTGCTTCTCTTCCAGATAATATGCTTGTAACAATATTTCATAATGTATCAGTTATAAAGCATAAACTGACTTCCTAATATATAAAGTAAAAATGACAGTCACTCACTCTATCTCCTTCCAGGGCTGCTGTATTTTTTGTTGTATCCACATAAACTACAACAGGAACTCCTCCAGTCTTATTTTTTTTATATTTGTAATTTATATTTTTTTCATGGTTATGCTTATAATTTTAAATAACAGATTTAAGCCTCTGTTTCTTCTTGCATTAGCGATAGCAGATTCCTGACTCATAACTATCGAAGCTGAGCCCTTCAGCAATTGCATCCTTTTCTCTTCTTCCTTTCCATCCCTCCCCCATTGTCAAACCTTTATAAGCTATAACATCACTTTTATTTGATCAAGATTAAAAACAAAGTCATGGTGTCCAGTAACCAAAACTAAGGCTTCTTTACTTTCTCTATGGATTAATTCTAAAGCCTGAAAAGAAAACAAAACAAAACCATTCGCTTTATCATGACTATGTACAAACTTCAGTCTTCAGAGACAGATAGTATACTAGGATTACATTTCTATCTTGGGAATCACACTACTCAAGAGAAAAGTTTCCTAGAATATAGATTAAATAGATTTCTCTCTTCTTTTTCTGAATACTCTATTAATGGTTCAGAAACACTCCTGTCTTATTTTACTTTATATTTGGATCCTGAGTTTCTTCCTCCAACTTGGAGTTCCTTCCTTCCTTTATTCCTCTCTTCCTTCCTTCCTCCCTTCCTTCCTTCCCTCTTTCTTCTTTCCTCCTGCCCACCTTCCCTCCCTCCCTCTCTCCCTCCTTCCCTCCCTCCCTCCCTTTTCCTGTTAATAAAACAATAATATATCTTCACTGTATCCTCAGAATTATCCAACCTGTCAATGATTCCATCTATTAGAACATTCAGTTTTTTGTTTTTTTTGTTTTTTTTGTTTTTTACTGGAAACACACTTCCTGTATCCCCCCCAAACCCCTTTTTCATTCTCAGTCTATCTGATTCTAGGTTTGCATCTGGAACTTCTCTTGTTCCGACTCTAAAAGGACAAGCGTAGATTGGAATGTTAAATGGCATATCTGTTCTGAGGAAAACACACATTCAATTAAGTTTTCTGTAACTGCTCCTCCTCTCATTACCAACCTCTCTATTCTTTTAGACCTCTGGCCTAGAGTCTGCCCTGAGTTATTCTCAGAAAACCAGCTTCTTCACCACTGTAGACACATATTCTTCAGCATATTCCGGGCTGAAGCCTTTTTTGTTTTGTCTGTAAGGTACTTTTACCTGATTTTCATCTTTTTGCAATGTGTTGAAATATATCAACCACTAATGACAGCACTGCAGTTCCGTACCCTTTCCCCAGTTTGAGTGGGTATTCTTTTTATTTTATTTGGATTACTCTGGCAAAGTTGGTGGTGATCATTTTGTTTCTTTGTCAGGGAGAAAGCAGAAGCCAAGCCAGTGACAAGTGTTGAATAGAGGTGCATGAGCTTGGCCGGCGAGGAGCTCTTTGGGCCCTGCTTGCTTCATGGATTCTGAACCCTTCTTGCTGTTTTGATCTTGTCTCCAGCACTCCGCTGGCCACTTTTCTAGTCACTTGTTCACAGAGCAGATGGAACATGAAGTGAACAAAAGTTGGGGAATCTCTCTTGCCGTGATTGTTATTATATTGTTCTGTCATCAAAGTTAACATTCTACTGATAATAAAAATCTAATGATTAATAAAAATCATGCCTGCCTCCTGAAATGATAGTTAAATATTTGTATTAATTTAAGTGGTTACTCAGAGACACTTCAAAAAATGGGTGATTTTGTTGCTTTGCATGGCAATGAGTAGAGCATGGGTTTATAAACTTTTCAACCACAAATATAAATGTTTATGAATATTGTCCTCTTGAAGTATAGGAAGGGAAGGGTGGCAGGTTGGCTAGGGCTGCTTCACTGTGCAGAATCCTGAGAATCAAAGTGGAGATTCACCTCTGGTGGAGACACCAAGAGAGCCATGAAGATGTACCTGGTGATAAATGCAGGCATCTCAGATGGCAGTTTGTGTGGTCTCTCTGATGGGCATATTAGGAAAATATGAAAAAGTCAAGATAGAATAATAAGTTCCAAGTTCCCGGAGTAACTGACTGTGTTTTCTTCTTTTGTACCTTTCTGCTCTTATTGTGCCTAGTGTTCCATGTTGAGTACACAAGGAGGGAGAATCTTACAGTGAACAGAATTTAGGCCTTGGACTCTGGATTTTCCTTAGTTACCTTCATTGGCATCTTGGATAACTTATGTAAATTCTCTGCATCATAGGTCCCTCATCTGCAAAACAGGACATGTGGATAAAATAATGAGAAATGAGGGGAAATACTGGCCATTAAAAATGGCAACTAACACTCAAATATTTTGTTAGAGTGGGGGAAAAATAATAAGAAAAGAAAAAGCATGGTTTATATTTGAAGGGAAAAGACACTCAGAAAAGCATCCACACCTCGATTTTTAAGTTTTCTTAAAAATGCCTGTGTTAGGATTGGCTTAGGTACTGCAAAGGTCAATGTTTAGTTGTATCTTCAAGACAATGAGGTTACATAGTTTTGAACTCTTAGTATCTCTCCCTCATGTAGCTGTGAATAGTATGAGATGAGTAGGGTGTGTAGGAAGAAAATGTAGGGAGGCACTCAATTTCAGAGTTGTACCCTAGTCCAGGCCCTATATCCCTCTACTAGGATGTCCAAGTCCCCCTTTTTCTCAGCACACACAGGTTTTTGTTCTTGTCATTTGTTAGAAGATTCTTATGGAAATATTTTTGCACAAATATAATGCACAATACTGATATCCAACATTTATGAAGCCTTTTCTATTTATTCAACTTTTAAGGCAATTTAAATACAAATTCTATGTTTAACATTGACTAATGCTATGATGACTTTGGTAAGTTATTTAATTCCTTTGTACCTTGGTTGCCTCACCTGTAAAATGGGAGTATCAGTGGTAAGGCTTACCTGAGTTAATACATGTGAAGTGCTTGGATTGGCATCTGGTGCTTACAAACACTCAGAACTGTCAGCTGCCTTCACTATAATTCAAATTTTTTTTTATAGACTATATTTCCAACTCTGATATTTTGAATTACCGGACGATTCACTGTAGTCATAGAAAATTACACTTCAGCGTCAGGAAGGAGCTGATATTTATTGTTCAAATACTATGTGATAGGCAGTATTTAGTAGCTTTACCTGTGCCATACTGTTTCCTTCTCATAAGAGTTAAGGCTAATTTTTCTGATGAGAAGTTCAGGTTTGGAAAGTTAACCAAACCTTCCAGATCTCAGTTTATAGAACCAGAGACACAGAAGTGTAAGGAACCATCCAGGGTCACGAGTATCTGCCCACGTATTTGCTGATTAGAACGGTTTCCTAGGTCACATTTTGGAAAATGAACCTATTGAAAGAGATTGGGGAATGGGAAGGCTGGTTGGTTGGCAAAATGTAAGGGAATATTTCCTATTTTCACCATTAAATGACATCCCCTTTCAGAGACTTCTCCAGTCCAGGATGAATGGCCTGTCTTTCCTACAGGACCTAAGCAAGATCTCCAGCCTAAGTGAAAAATCAGATGTTTGTGTGCACAACACTGTGTGTGTGTGTGTGTGCGCGTGCGAGAGAGAGAGAGAGAGAGAGAGAGAGAGAGGTAAGTCATTAAAGAACTGGTTCAGCTAAATAAAGGATCTCATTATGTGTGCTATTTTTAGTCTTCAAATGTCTGCCTTCCTCTCCTCCCTTGAGGTTCCTACTGAAATCTGACAATCAGGGTTGAATTTCACTGTCAGCTTCCATTAGGCAAATCAAGCAGGAAAAATGGGAGTGTGAGTCTGGCCTTGGCAGGGAGCTGATTCAGCAGTGATAATCTGCTTGAGCTGGTGGGGGCCAGCTACCAAAGGGTTTAATTAGTCAGTGGAGGTGCTGTCTCTGCCCCCGCCTCCTCTTCCTTTTTCCTTCACCCACCAGCCTCTGAGATGAGTCTCTCCCTGCCTTCTCTGCCTCTGATTCCTGAGAACCAGCTGGAATAACACATACCAAGGGCCAGCCCCTGTCAAGGGCATTTCCTCCAAGGCAGACTGATGCACTTGCATCTGCTCCCTCCCTCCTCCTCTTGGCTCACCACTGTAAGGACGAATTGACCCCTCCTGGGAAAATGAGGCTGCAGTGGAGACAAAGTTGCCAAGATTTCCTTCTCAGAGGACTAAAAAGCACCCATCTTCCTCCCTGATAGGGTCTCTGTCTTGTCTTTTTCATTAGTCGTGCAGTCATTCAATCAAAAATGAAATCATCATGTCAATAGTATGTGAAGCATTTTGGCTGGGTTGTGGGGGAGGACTCAGAGATGAGGTCTTTTACCCCTATGAGTGTAGCATCTAGAAGCAGATGTCGGATGTAAGAAGGAGAGAGGAAGAGGAAGCAGGTTGTGGACTAGAAAAATTAATTGGGACAAATGGACCACGGACAGCTCAAGTACAAGATGGAAAATAATATGTGCAATAAGGTTAAGAGCACTGGAAGCTATGGGAGTTTGGAGAAGGATGACTCACTTCTAGAAAAAAAAAAGAATGCTTTAAGAAGCGTCCTTGGAACTAGGTTTTAAAGGTTGAATGAGATATAATTAGGTCGAGAGGGGAAGCTGCTGATCTCCCAAGGCAGGGTTCCCTCTGGTATCATCTCAGAGCATCTCACACTCCATCTTGGAGGTCACTGAAGTTCTCCAGCTGTAGCTGCTTCCCTGACCTCTGCCCTACCTCCTAGCCACAAACACCCCTGCCTCTTAAATGTTCCGGTGTCACAGCTAGACACTGCCACTGTGCCCCTTCTTCTCTCCCCATCCTCACTAATGCTGGGTCATATGAGGACTCCCACCAAGGAGGCTGAGTTGATGTCATTTCCACATGTTACTTGCAGCATCGCCACACTGGGGATGGGGATGGCCCTCTCCATCACTATGCTGCACATCTCCTTTTAGTCCTCTGCATTGCATGGCTCTGCTCACGCAGTGTCTTGTGGCACCTTGAGTTTCCTAGAGTTTTACATTCACTCTCTTTAGAATTTGGGATCAATTCCCTTAAGATGAGATTCAAAGATGATAAATGTGACACCAGCTTGAAAATGCTTCTGCCTTGCTACCAACCAACCATCATCTCAGGTCTGTGTTCCATACCTAGTAGCTTTATTATGTGTTCTATGGGAGGAGGTTGATTTGAGGAAGGTGATATGATCCCCAACTGGTTTGAGAATCTTAGTCTTGGACGATCATTAGTCTCAGGCACTCTTATCACTCTCTTCATGTAAAAGTTATAAAATCTTCAGGCAATTAGTGCCCTTGGTGGATGGTTTGTTGGTCAGGCACAACCAGTTCTCATGATATACCCTGCTCAGGGCTTCTATTTCTGAATTTAATTGAATCTGAGCTATGGGGTTGCTAGGATTCATCAGGGACCTAGTTAGAGGCTGGATTCTCTCACTTCTCATATGCCTTCTGGAAAACAGACACACACACACACACACACACACACACTAGGTTGTTGCTTCTTCCTCATGGCAATGTTCAAGTTTTCAAAGGCAACAATTATTTATTTCTAGTTCTGTCTCATCAGCTCCAGGCCACACATTCCAATATCTGCTTGGTAAAGTTATGAGTCAATGCACACAGGCAGGAAAGCAAGGCAGCCCAGCACCCCTTGATTCTTCCAGGTCTCTTCCCTCCCCACCATGCTGCTGCTTATCTTGTTGGTTCGATGCCTTTCTCCCAACAATTGGGAATACTAACCTAGCTCTGCAGGTCTTACGATATATCCTTATAGCATTAAATGAGATGAGATGTGATAGAGTACAAAAAATATAAAGCTGTAACAAACACGAAGTATCAGTGTTATTATTACAACTCAGCATTCTTTGTGGGGGTGGAGATGGTTATTCCAGAGAATAGTATTTCAAGGATCCTGGATAGTGGCTCCTAAAGGATTTTGACCTTGACTTAATATTGTCACTAATAATGCAGAGGAAAGAGCAGAGTCTTGGATAGGATCCAAGTCTGCTCCCAGCTAGCTGCTAGTCTCAATTTTCCTGGCTGTAAACTGGGGACAAGTGGTTCATCTTACAGTGTGCTCATGAGGGGTTTCAAGAAAAACGATATGTGAACATGCTTGGCACAGAGCAGATGAGTGGCTGCAAGCCTTCATTGGAGAATGAGCTCAGTTCTCAGCAACCCAATGATAAAGGGGAGGGAGAGAACAAAACCCCAAATAAATCCCTGTCTGTATTCTCTGAATAACCACTGAACTTAGGGCACTAATCAGACATGCCAGGCTCTGCTGTGGTCTTTCATCTCAAATAAAAGTCTCAGAAACAGGGATATTATTATCACGTGCAGCTCATCAAAGTAAATGCAGCATTTATGGGTAAATAGAAGAGATCACAATGAGTGTCCCTTGGAGGAAGATGCCCCAGCAGCATAGACGATAGAGATGAGATGGTGGAAGTGGGTCACTTGTCTGCAAAGGCTGCCTCAGCAGCCTGAGCCTGTGCAGACTGGGACATTTCCATTTTCTTTCCCTGCATGAATCCAGATTTTGGCTGCCCTGGGCAAGCATGCAGAGAGAGACAGAGGGGTGGGATGGGCCTCCACACAGCAGCGTGCTAGCGAGAGCCGGGACATTTTTACCCTGCCATCCCATCATCTGCTCTAGCTACACAAAATGAGTGTGAATTATTGGAGCCTGCTGAGCCTTTGATTTCCCTCAGCTGCCATCCCAACAGCCACTTTCCTGGAAATTAAATGCATGTTTCATCTGCTAGCAGAGGGAATAAGAGTTCCGTGTCTGCCTGTTGCTCTGCCGCCATTGGCCATTGCAGCTACCCCTTCCTCCCCAATTCCAAAGTAGCACTTTCAAAAGACACAAGTTCCTTCTCTGGGGACCGGCTGGGATCCTGGTTTGGGAAGTCTTCCAATTACAGATGCTTCTTTCACAAGACAGGACTTAAGTGGAAGAAAGCAGTTATTCATTTCATTTATGTGAGTCATTGTTTTTCCTTCTCTCTCCTTCCTTCTCTCCTTCCTCTTTTCCTTTCTCTTTTCTACTCTCCCTCCTACCTTTCTTTTATAGTGAGAACTAAAAAAAAAAAAAAGACTACTTTTTTTTCTCTGCCACCACTGAGAGCTTTCTAAAGCAGCCCATCTGAAACTTAAACATGTGTACGATTCACCTGGGGATCTTTATGAAATGCAGGTTCTGATTCAGTGTGTCTGGGGTCTGACCTCAGATTCTCTCATTCTTATTAAGCACTCAGGTGATACTGATGCTGCCTGAATAACACTTGGAGTATCAAGAGTCTAATCACTGCAATGCCATCTTATTTCCCCTCTCAAAAATCAAAGGTGGCTCCCTTGTGCCTACAGAATAAAGTCTAGACTCTAGAAATCATGCAGGGCCTTTCGGCTTTTGGTTGTTCATTCGTTCATTCATTCATTCATTCATTCAGCAAATGTTATGCCTCCATAAGGATGGAGTGCTAATATTCCTTTCCAGCTGCATCTCCTACCACTTTCAACCACAGATTCAATGTCTTACCCAACAGCACCTCCCAAATATTGTGACTTTCTGTCTCTGGGTCTTGGCCTTGAGCTCTGCTCTCCTGCCATTTCCCCCTCATTTTCAAATTGCTCCTCACCCTATAACCTCTATTAAAGTGGAATTTTCTTAAGAGCAGGGCTAGCATTTTTCTTTCTTTAAATCTTCCCCTAACACCAGTCCAGAAACAGTCATATGTTCAATAAATATTTGATAGATAAGTAAATAAACATTAGAAAAGGATAAGTACCAACATTCTCCCTTTTTGTTTTCCATGGTAGCACACACACTTAAAGTACAAAAAACTCAGGAGAACTAAAATTTATAGGTTGTTCTTAAAGTTGATTTTATAAACTTTTATTTTTGAAAAGTTTTAGATTTACTACAGTTATAACATAGTACAGAATTCCCATACATTTCATATCCAGTTTTCCCTATAATTAACATCATACATGAATATAGTACATTTGTCACAATTAATGAACCAATATTGCCATATTATTATTAACTAAATTCTATGCTTTGTTCAGATTTCCTTAGTTTTTACCTAATGCCCTTTTCTGTTTCAGGATCCCATTGTAATTATTAACGTTGGTAGCCTGCAATTGGTGATTTGACATCTTAAAATCATGGGCCAAAATTGTTTATGTTCCTACCATTCTTGTGGTCTTTCAGGTACATAGAAATTATATTACTAACTTTCCAACTGCAAACTCCAACATCTGTATTTTGCTTCTTGCACAGTAGGAGACATCCCACCTAACAACTTCCGGCCATTATAGGAATAAAGACTTGCTTACACTTTCCCCTCACCCTTCTTGCCTCCTGACTGACCCTGTCCCTTCCCTGTGTGGCCCTGCCTAACATGGCACATCTTCTCCTTTTGGCAATTGTAACAGACTCTTTTTTCAAGGCAGTTGTCTCTCTATCTGTCATCTTATCATACCTGATTAAAACAAATCCCAGGTACATTTCAAAAACAATTGGCACAGTGAGCTGGGTGGTTCAGTGATAGACAGTAATGACATGCCTCTAAATTGCTATTGGCTTACTAATTGAATTCATAGAATGGCATGCACTGCCTGGAAAGGCACCAAGGGCTATTGACATGCTTGCATGTTAGCCACCACTGCCTTCTGCTGTGTCTGCTGAATTCTACCTTGGTTTACCAATATTATTTTTTCTGGGACTGGAAGGGAGAAATCTCAGGACTCCTGTATAGCTTAGGGTAGCTGTGGACTGGACAACTGTTCCTAGCTGGCACCTCTATGAGACTTAAGATGTGCCTGGTGTCTGGGTGAAGGATCATGGAGACAGCTAGGGTAATTGGCTGACAAAGCAAAGGCTCCTCTCAAGGCAGCAGGAAAGGCTTCTGCAAGGTGTTAGAGGTAGGTCTGATCCATAGACTGAATAGTACCAGCAAGGCCAGCACCTCCCACAGGATTGTTGTAGGCTGGTCATTGTGTTCTCTCTTTTTCAAATTTACTTAAGTAAGCACCTTTTCCATCACACTCTTTATCAAGGTTGTTTCACATATTTGTAATTTTATTCAAAATTTTTTTGTCATATTCCGCACTATATCTTGGGATCCCTTGACCTCCTAAATGATACTTTTCATTGGCATGTATTAAGGTTTACTCTTCGTATTGTAAAATTCCATGGGTTAAAATAAGTAAATAGTGAGTGTCATGTATATGCCATTACAGAATCACACAGATTATTTTGCCACCCTAGAAAAGTTCATGTACTTCATCTATTCAGCTCTCTTTCTTTTCTCTAAACCCCAGCAAATACTGATCTGTTTATAATTTCTATAGTTTTGCCTTTTCTAGAACATCATGTAAATGGAATCATACAGTATGTAGCCTTCTCAGAATGGCTTCTTTCACCTAGCAATGTATATTTAAAATGTATCCATATCCTTGTGTGGCTTGCTAGCTTATTTCTCTTTATTACTGAATAATATTCTGTGGTATAGATAGACCACAGTTAGTTTATCCATTCACCTATTGAAGAACCTATTGGTTATCTCCAGTTTTTAGAGATTATGGGTAAAGTTGATATGGACATTCTCATGCAGGTTTTTGCGTGGACATAAGTTTTCAAATTAGTTGTCTATCAAATTTAATTTTAACCAATAAACATTGTGGGCAAATATTTAAACACTTTGCTTGAAGCTGCTTGATTGGCCTACTAGAGATTGGTCTTAAATGCCCAGATAAACACAATAACTTAATTTATTGATCACCTGATTATTTTGAAAGCAGGTGTTCGATAAGCAGATTTTGGGGGGTAGGGGTTGAAATCTAGTAATCAATTCTTAAAATCAATTATTTCTATACACACAAACTGGTTCGGAAGTTGACAGCTGACATCATTCACTATCAAAGGATACGGCTTTTCTCTACCTAATTTCTTCCACAGCCATGCTGGTCTCCTTCACATCTTAGGAATACATTCCTCCCTTTCAATCATTTGTCAACCTGCTCTTCCCACCACGCGGGCCTTCTTCTCTCCCTTTACTAATCTAGATCTGACTAAATCCTTCAGGATTTGGTTCCATCCTACCTTCTTTCATTAAATTATCTTAGACTTTTATTATCAATATCTCTTTCATTTTAATTACATACCATGCAGGTTAGCCCTTATGTTAAATAATTGATGAATTAATTAAACATTGTGGATCCCAGGCCTGGTGGGTCCCAGGTCTGACATTATATGGAACTGGAAAAGGCCAGTGTTATTCATCCTGCTCATAGCCCGTACAAATCTCCTGTGTGGCCAATGAAGAAGCCTGATGGCTCCTGGATCATGACAGTTGACTATTGGGAGTTGAATAAAGTTATGCCGCTCCTGCATGCTGCCGTGCCGAATGTCAGGGACATTATGGACCGGTTGTCATATGAACTTGGACGATACCATTATGTGGTGGACTTGGCAAATGCCTTTTTCTCTATTGCCATAGCTCCAGAAAGTCAAGAACAGTTTGCCTTCACTTGGGAAGGGTGACAGTGGACATTCCTTGTCCTTCCCCAGGGCTATCTGCACAGACCTACCCTATGCCATGGTCTCATGGCTCAGGATTTAGCCATGTAGAAATGACTGCCTGCAGTGCACTTGTATCATTGCATTGGTGATATAATGCTAACTTCTGATTCTCTTACAGAACTAGAAGCAGCGGTGACCAGCCTGTGAGAAGCGCTTGCCGACTAGGTTTAGGCAGTCAATGAAGACAAGGTCCAGGGACCTGGGTTCTCTATCAGATTCTTGGGCATTGTCTGGTCAGGTGAGACAAAAGTAATGCCAGAGGTGATTAATAAAATACAGGCATACCCCCGACCTAAGACTACTGGGGTTTTGACCCCTGCACCATCTAGTGTGATGGGATGCACAGTGGGATTGGACTCTTGAAATAGAGGAGGCCTTTAAAGATACAGAGCAAGCTGTAGCACAAGCCCAAACTCTACGTGTAGTAGATCTAGCCCTCCCATTCCCGCTTATAGTGCAGGTGGATTATACAGGGTTTGGATGGGAATTGTGGCAGAAGCATGGGTCCTAGAAGGTACGAATAGGCTTCTGGTCCTAGTTATGGAAAGGCACGGAAGAGTGGTATTCTCTGATAGAGAAGCAACTGGTTGCCAATAGCAGCCCTGTTGGCCAATGAGGCCATCACTGGCCCTAAATCTTGTAATTGTGCAGTCCATGTACCCTGTGGAGGTGTGGCTGTGGTTTTAAGGAAGACTCCTTGTATGGGAATTGCACAGACCCCTATGCTTTCCAAGTGGATGTACCTGGAGCAGCGGGTGCAGTTCTCTGAGAACCTCTTGTCAGGTCAACTGCAACCTCTACTGGGACGACTGCAGTTCCAAGTAGAGTTCTTGGTGGAGCCTGTGGAGATGGGAGACATACTGAGTCCCAATATAGAGGGTCGGACTCCCATCCCTGAGGATGCCTGGCACACAGATGTTTCGTACCATGGAACAAGTAGCCAAATAATGGGGACTCTCGTTGACGCGGCCACAAGCACAAGTTGCCATGTCATAATGCCCCTGGTATGCTGAGTAGCACCCAGAGAGATGGTGGGTAAAGAGTACCTTGGGGTTGATGTCCCATGGGGCTAAGCTACTCCAGGAATAGTAAGTGGATTGTGGGCCCAAGGTAGTGCCCTCTGGGCCAGATCCTGCACCATGACCCTGTAGGGGTGGAGTGTGGGTCCCAGGCCTGGTGGGTCCCACGTCTGGCTGTAATCCAGGCTCATGGCTAGGAATAGGACCCCAAATTTAGAATGTTACATCTGTGTAGTAGGGTGCCTGTACCTAAAATGTGTAAACATACTTCAGCTTTCTGTATCATGAATGTATGGCTGAATGCCACTATTGTACTCTGCTATGTGTGGAGCCTTGTGGTCCCCTGGAGAGCAGAAGGGGAGCAGAAGGGGAGCAGAAGAAATGCGCACAATATCGCACTCCTCCCTCCAACGGAAGTGCGCTCTGTACAATGAAGTTAGTGCCTGCAGTTTCACTCTCGTAGGCCTTTAATGCATTCTTCTAACTGGGCGTCTCACATCGAACCTTCCCTTCTCGATCAGCTCAGTGCTGACAAACATGTATTCAGGGTCCACTGTATTCCAAACTTTTGCTTAATTTTAGATGACAAAATGTTTGCATAAATGGCCTATGCTCACTTTACTTTTCACTTCTGAATCTTGCATTTTAAACTTCTTTGGCAATAAAATGACATGATTTCTATGGGTAGAAATGTCTTTTCCTCCTGCATCTTCAAAAATACCCATATGAGGATGGGTATTTCAAATTAGTTGCATTATAATAATGACTAACCTTTATTGAGTGCTTGTAAGTGTTGGCACTGTTATAAATGTTGTACATACGTCCATATATATACATCTTCATAGCCCCTCAACATCCTATATGATTGTCTCCATTTTACAGGCCAGGAGCCTGAGCCAGAGAAGGTTAAGTAGTTTGTCCCAAATTGCACACCAATTAAGTGGTATAACCAGGATTTGAGCTCAAATAGCCTGACACAGAGCAATTGGTGGCTCCCATTCCCATTCCCAGCTGCATATACACAAACTCTCTTAACCACTATGCCCTACAGTCTCTCTAGAAAAAAGTGCTCAAAGACTTGATGATTTTTTAATTTATAATTCTTCATGGAATAAGTCATACACTAACCCCACTGTGACTTGTATCCATAAACTCATTAAAAAAAAATGCTGAAGAGAATGAGAAGACAGGCCACAGACTGGGAGAAAATATTTGCAAGAGTCACATCTGATAAAGGACTGGTACCCAAATTTACAAAAAAACTCTCAAAATTCAATAATAAGAGCATGACTTTATTAAAAATGGATCAAAGACCTGAACAGTCACCTCACCAAAAAAGATATGCAAATGCCAAATAAGCCTATGAAAATATGCTCCACATCATGTCACCAGGGAAATACAAATTGAAACAACAATGAGATACCACTATATATCCATTAGAATGGCCAAAATCTAAAATAATGATACCACCAAACATTAGTGAGGATGTGGAACAACAGGAATTCATTCATTGATGGTGGGAATGCAAAATGGAACAGCTACTTTGAAATAAGTTTGGCAGTTTCCTACAGCACCAAACATACTTTTACCACATGATACAGCAATCATGTTTTCGACTCCTTTACCCAAAGGAGTCAAAAACTTATGTTCACACAAAAGCCTGCATGTGGATGTCTATAACCGCTTTATTCATAATTGCCAAAACTTGGAAGCAACTAAAATGTCCTTCAACAGGTGAACTGATAAATAAACTCTGGTATATTCAGACAATGGAATACTATTCTGTACTGGAAAGAAATGATCTATCAAGCCATAAAAAGACATGAAGGAAACTTAAATGCATATCACTAAGTGAAAGAAGCCAGCCAGTATGAAAAAGCTACATGCTGTATGATTCCAACTATTTCACATTCTGGAAAAGAGAAAACTATGGAGATAGTAAAATAATCAGTGGCTGCCAGTGGGTAGGAGGGGAGGAAAGGATGAACAGGTGGAGTAGAGAGTATCTTAAGGGCAGTGACTACTCTAAATGACACTATAATGGTGGATATATGTCATTTGTACTTTTGTCTAAGCCCATAGAATATACAAAACCAAGAGCCAACCCTGATGTAAACTATAGACTTTGGATGATTATGTTGTGTCAATGTAGGTTCACTGATTTTAAGAAATGTACCACTCTGATTGGGGATGTTGATAATAGAGTAAGCTGTGCATATGTGGGGCCAGGGAGCATATGGAAAATCTCTGGACTTTCAATTTTGCTGTAAACCTAGAACTGTTCTAAAAATAATAGTCGTTAAAAAATTAAATAACTCACCATTGTATTATAAAGTCTCCCAGAAATACTCCTGCTTGCATCTTTGAGGTGTGTTTGACTTGTCTCACAAGAAGCTGGGTGTCCCACTTTACTTTGTCCCTGGAAGGACTTTTCCTGCTGCTTTGTGGTAATTCTAAAGCTTTTCTTAGGCATTTCCTCAGAGTTTAGTTCATGTATTTGGTGCTGGAGTGGGTGGAGACATAGGCCTTTTTTTTTTTTAATTGATTCAAACATGTCCAATTTATTTAAGCTGTACTGACTGCCCTGTGGCCTCTGGGAATGTGTATAACTCTCAGAAGCAGTGATTAAACTAAAACTGAAAAAATTTATTTTAAAGTAACAACTTATAGATCCAATAACCAAGAAAGGCTGCACTGAACAAAGATGTTATAAATCTATTATTCTAAGTATCTTCTGTCCTGACAAAATTTTCCCTAAAGCTGTTGTAATGTTCAACTTTTGCCAGACAAGCGTACATGATGAATTCCAACAATTGGCTTGATGGATTTTTCTCAGTTTTTCCATGAGTCATATTGCATGTTAGAAATAACCTGCAAGGAGAAGGCCACGAATTGGGTGAGCCTAATAAGCCAGATAGTGTGAATCACAAGATCTGGGGATATAGTGAGTTTCAGCCTGCTGTGTGATAGCCAAGTTTTGGAGGAGTCGGGGGTGGGAGAGTCCAATACAAGTGTAGTGATAGAAAGTTGGATAGGTTATCAGAGTCTTTTTAGAAGTACCTACTTATAGTGCAGAAACATCTTTTCTGGGTCTATGTTGGAAACAGCCAACAATATTTGGGCTGTATCAGAAGCAATGTCCAATCCTGGGGCCCTGGGTATGTGGGACTAAGCAAAATTGTTAGGAATTCCGCTGAGCATACTACAATTTAAAGTTAAACCTCTATCCTGTCAGGCCGAATGGAAAAACCAGGAACCAAGGGCAAAGACATCATGGTGGGGTTGGGTAAAGAGGTCATCATGTTACTTATCTTTGTCCAAGACTAACACTAGGTAGAAAGGGCTGATCTAATTCCAGAAGCCAGCCCGGTAGAGAGAGGCTGTCAGTATCTTTGTTCATGTTCCAGTGCTGAACCTGCAGGTGGAGTGGAAGAGAAGGGCCACAGCTTTCAGAGGAGCAGCCAGAACCAGCTAAGTGAGCCATTGCTTTGGTGTCAAGTGGAGTCAGTCTCATTCTCTCAAGGAAAGAAAAGCACATTACAGTGATCTCTTGGAAAATTCTATATGAGTACTCAGCATCAGAAGATTCAAACGAAGAGCTGTTATTCCCAGAAAGTCAGATGCTTCTTTGTATGGTTTGTTACTGGGATTTACCAAACCCCTAGTTTGAGCTGGCAAAGAAAAATCATGAGGGCTGTTCTTTTTCCCAATAATTTAGCATATGAGGTAGCAGACTCTTGTTTTTAAGTCTGACTAGACAATAAGAGCCCAAACTAGTCTCACTGCCACATCCACCCTCACCTTTCTCTCCCTTCTTTACCATACCTCGTGGGAATTTTTCCAGGGGTTGTACCAGACTACTCTCACAGTAAATTATGAACATAGATATATATACTCAGGCATATATATATGTCTGTGTATATATATCTATATTTATAGATATATATGTATATGTATATATACATATATATAGATATAAATTTATAATCAATTGTCTTAATAAACACAATTTTATAATAAATTTGATATCTCAGTGTCTTTTCAAAATTTTTCTTCTTCAGAATTACCTTGGCTATTCTTGGCTCTTTGAATTTCTATCTAAATTATAAATTTACATTTTAAAAACATTTATTCAGTTTTCTGACATAATCACCCTTTCCAATTTCTTAAAAATTTTTTGCTACATAATTATGCTTCTATATGAGGTATATTAATATCTGCTTAAACAACTCTCTCTAGAATTTCCTTTGCTAAGCATTCATGGGGTATACATTTTCTCAATTTTTGCTTGTCTAAAAATGTCTATTTCACTATCTGTCTTAAAGGGTATTCTCATTGGATATAAAATTCTAGGTTAGAAATAATATTTTGGAACTCTAAAAGGCAAATTTCATTATCTTCTGATTTACATAATTTCTGTTAAAAAAATAGCTCCCAGGTATTTTATTATTATTATTATTATTATTATTATTATTATTATGCCTTTGAAAGTAATGTGTCTATTTTTCTGTGGTTTCTTTTAAGAGTTTCATTTTGCCTATCAAGAGTTTTATTTTGATGTGCCTAGGTATAGCATTCTTTGTAATTATGCTTGTAAGGGGTTATAAAGCTTTTGAATGTATGGTTTAATGTCTTTTGTCAGTTTGGGGATTTTTCAGCCAGGTATGCTAAAAATAGTGCTTTTGTTCCATTCTTTTTTTTTCCTCTTCCAGGAATCTAATTATATTAGAATACTTACTGTGTTGTATACATCCTGAATGCTCTTTTCCGTAATTTTTAGGGTTATTTCCCCCGTGCTCAGTCCATTTTTCTACTAAACTATTTTCCAATATACTAATTCCTTCCTCTGTTTTGTCTAATCTACTATTAAATCATTGATTTTTAATTTGAGCCATTATATCATTTTCTGTTCTAGAATTTCTACGTGGTTATTTTTATAGATTTCAATCCTCTGTTGATATTGTCCATCTTGTAATCTACTTTTAAAAACATACAAATCATAGCTATTTCAAAGTCCTCGCCTTAATTTCTTATCACTGATAGACCTGTTTCTTTTGTTTTGTTTTCTTTTCTCTTGGCATTCAGTCACTTATTCCTGTCTCCTCTCGTGGCATGTATGTGTGTATACATATACATATACATATACATATACATATACATATATATATATATATATATATATATATATATAGAGAGAGAGAGAGAGAGAGAGAGAGAGAGAGAGATCGAGAGAGAGTGTATTGAATGCCAAACATTTTGTATGAAAATTTGTAGGGTTCTAGATCATTTTATATTTTTTTAGGGAGAAATTAAAATTATTTTAGCTATTAGGTACAAATGCCTTTATTCAATCAGGGACTGAGATGACTTGAGGCTAGATTTAATGATCCATGTGGGCTTGTATAATTTTGGTCCATAGAGAAACCCCTTATCTGTGGTTTCACTTTCCCTGGTTTTAGTTCCCACAGGCAACCACAGTCTGAAAATATTAAATTTCCCTAACCATCATCATCTTCTGCTGTTGACACCCAACCATCAATTGTCATCACCCAATGATCCAGAATCACTTGAAGCAGATGATCCACCTTTTGATGTATTGTCAGAAGGTCAATAGTAGCCTAAAGCTATGTTACAATGCCTATGTCATTCACTTCACTTCATGTTATCACATAGGCATTGTATCTCCTCACATTATCACAAGAAGGGTGAGTACAGTCCAATAACACATATTGAGAGGGAGAGAAAGAGCACATTCATATAACTTTTATTACAGTATATTTTTCTCATTATTCTATTTTATTATTGTTGTTGTTAATCACTTACTGTGCCTAACTTATAAATTGAATTTTATTATAGGTATGTTTGTAGAGAGAAAAACATAATGTATATAAGGTTCGGTAATATCCACGGTTTCAGGCATCCACTGGGGGTCTTGGAATATATCTCCCATGAATAAGGGAGACTACTGAACTTACTCCTGGAGCATAGCCCTTTAGGAGTCTCAATTAAAACTCACCCATAAATGTTCAGCCAACTTCTTGGCTCTTTTTGAAGTCCAATTTTGTTTTCCTAGCACCACAATACTGCTGAAAGTTCTCTCTCTCTCTCTTTCTCTCTCTCTCTCTCTCTCTCTCTCTCATATATATATACCAGTTGTAGGTTTGTGCTTTTTTTCCCCCCATATGGCCTCCATTAGTTCCTTATCTGGAGGCTTGCAAATGCTTGATCCTCAAGTATGGAATCCCATACAACAGAACATCCAACCAGGGACCCACTTCATAGTGAAGAAAATTTGGGTATGGCCACATTGTCTACCACTGTCATATGATATATGATACCATCCAGAAAGAAATGGCCTTATAGTATGCTGAAATAACTTTCTAAAAGCACAGCTGAAGTACAACTTTGGAGGCAATATTCTGCAAAGATAAAATGACATTCTTGGGATACAGCATATACATCAAATCAGAGACTTTTATATGGTATTGTGTCCCAAATAGGAAGGCTATATGGGTCTGGGAACAAAGGGGTAGAGGTAGGCTCGCTCCTACTTATCTTCACAACAAATGACCTACTGATAGGCTTTGTCTTTTCTATTCCTGGAATTCTGGCTTTTGCAGGCTGGTCCCCAAAGGGGATATACTTGCCAGAGGACATAGTAAGGGTCTCACTGAATTTACATAGGTGCCAAGGTATTTTGAACTTCTCATGTCCCAGGAATCAGCAGATAAGGAGTCACTAGCTTGGCACCAAACATATCATTGTATTCTGTACATGATGATAAATAGCTGGTGGTACTCAGCTTTTCATTGGTGAGCAAGTAAACATTAGGGGAGTGCGGCAAATATGAGAGGACAGATATGTCCTGTCTCCGGGGCACAGAGGCTACTTAGGATCATCTGATTGTGTTTGTCCCAGTACTCAGAGGCCTTTTAGTTTTTCCAAATAAATCTGCAGGTTGGCATAATGTCTTCTCCTTTTCAGTGTTGGCTACTGAAACTTGGTCTGGGGTCCACACCGTATGGTGGAATGAAAGACATCAAAACTCTGTCTCCTGGAGGAAACGCATTTTGTTGTGCTGCAGACACTGAGATAGATGATGAAAGAAGTTCACTAGAGAGTACTCTTGGAAGGAAAGAAGGAGGAAGTGCCAAGAGAAAGGCTGGGGTTGAGGGGTGGTGAGAAGCGACATTGTGCAGAGAGAGTCATTAAACTATCTAAACGGAAGCCTCAGCTAACATTATGAAGTGTTCTCAAGATGGACTGACCCTTCAGAGTTGTCCCAAGTTGGAGTGAGAGGACCCAGCTTACACACTCCACATTTATCTGTTACTAGATGTAGGCTGTTCCAGGAAGAGTGGTCTTAGGTTAGGTGGCTCTCTGCTGCTAAAGCCATCCCCAAAGGGAGCTAAGAGCTGATGACTGGTGGTGGCACTCCCAGCAGCAGGGTAATAAGTCTTTTATTCCTGGATAACAACATCCACTATAAATCAAGAGCTCAGAGAGGACCTGAGAAAGAGGAGTTTACCTTCCTCTCTGGATTCAAGAAAGTGAATGTTGCATTTAGTTAAAAACACCGATTACTTCGAAAGTATCCAGAATGATGTCTGAGATCTGTGAGGATCTTTTTAGTCTTGTTGAAATAGAATGTCAGTATTCTCCTGAGGGTGGAGACTTGAACACAAGTTTGATGCCATTCTGGGGAGTATACGCAGAGCTACCACACACATAAAATGTTGATTACCCCTTAAACCAACCCACTTATTTTACAAATGAGGACCCTTGGGCTTGGAGAACCTGGATGAATTGCCTGATGTCACATATGGCTAATCCTTGGTAGGTTGAGAATCAAAATCAGAATTCCTTACTCAATCTAGGGATCTCTTACTCTCTGTGATATTATGTCACCTCTACTCTGTCCTATTCACCATTTTAGCCTTGCAAACTGGAAGCCTAAATTTTAATACAAACTACAACTGTGACTTACACAGATAATGATGGTCATACATTGTACACCTCCTAATTAGTGTGAACCAATTAAACTATTATGTTGAAATAATTTATGGGCTGTGTCAAGGCAAAAATGAGAGATTCGATTTGCATGGAGCACTATTGATTCACATGCTATATCATTACTCTGAACACTATTTAGGATGACGTTCAAGGAACTCTGAGGTGAGAGGGAGATAGACGCACAGTGCACAGAACGTCTCTATTTGTGAGCCAGCTAAAACATATCACCAACCCCAGCTGCCTCTGTCACCCCTCCCCGTTCCCCCAGCACTATGGCACTGACAGATCTAAATATGAAGAAGAAAAATGTCTCCGGCAGGCTGTTATTTTGCTGTCTGAATGGTGTCAGGGAAGTGTAAATATAATCACATTTTATCCGCCAATCTGAAATGGATTTCAGAGGAAGGGATCACAATGTTAGGAGAAATCTCTTTCATTGTAGCATGCCTTGATTGAAAATAACTCCCTTGTTACCATCAGTAATGTGTTCAAGGGAGAAAAAAGCAGTGCAGTTCATGACAGAATTACCAGGCAATTCAATCAAAACCCCTTGCCTTGCTTTTTGAGTTATAAGGGAGACAGGTAAGTCCAAGATTTGCCTCAAGAGTATGTGGATTGTTCTGAAAATCTTCATCTAAACATCTGCATTTCCAGTGGTGAAACTTAATACTATTGCAGAAACATTGGCCTATCCCAATGCAGCCATTGAATCTTTTTGCTTGGCCAGTCCTATACCCTTTCAGGAGAGCATTTTAATTTCAGAGCAGGATAAACAAGCCCTTCTTGTTCCCCCTGAGTCCTAAACACATGCATTTATAGCCTAATCATTAATTACTTTGATCTTACTTTTTTATTAAATACATATACAATTGTCAATCAGATCTTCTATTCAACACTTGATAAACAGGATGAGTTGAAATAATTTGATCTCAAAACAGAGGAATTTGATATTTAATTGGACTGTGGAGACTTGTGTGTATCTGTGTGTGTGTCTGTGTGTGTGTATACAAATGTTTGCATATATTCATTCAACTTTTAAAAACATTTAAAATCAGTCCTAAGTACATCAAGAGTCTTTCATCTTTCTGTACTGCTGTATTTCTTAGAGCTTATCAACTGACCCCCAGAGAATAAGTATCCCTTTAAGGATGATAAAATGCGTGAAGAACCATTCATATTGTCCTTGTGGCAGCCAGCTCCCAGAGATCAAGCAGTCTGCCTCAAACTGCTTACTGTTGTCATAGCACATGTAATGTTGCTTGAATTAAGAGCAGGAGAAAGCAGCAAAGATCACCTTAGGTGTCTGCCAATAATGTGACTTGACATTTTAAGCTGGTCTCTTATTACTTTTGCTCTTTTCACCAAGATATATCCACATGACACCTCCTCAAAATTGTCAAGGCACAAATGTAGCCCTAATCCTCCCTGTTCTGGTATCAAAAGAGAAAGAAAGCCGGAAGTATGCACTACACAGTTGCATTCTTGGATAAAATTACTGATCTAAATATAGAACTAGGCCAGGCTTTGAGGCCTGCCCTTCATTCGAGGTCTAATGCATGAAAGTCTTCAGGTTGGAGAATTTTCAGGCTCGCTTGGAAGGGGGCATTTAACCCAGTTTGCTCTCCAGAGAAGGCATCAGGAGCTGACTCTGCTGCGGGGAGAACCATGCTGCCCGCCCTGCGGTTTCTCAGCACTTTGAGAAAGATTCTTTTTGATGTCAGTGGGAGCTCTAGTTCCGAAAAGAAGCTAGGACACAAGAACCTGCATAGAGAAATGGAGAGCTGGGTCTCTGTTTTAGAAAATGTCTCCCCTGGTTTCTGAGCCAGTAACTCCCACTGTGCTGAGGGCAGTGCTTGGAGAGTGCTGGGTGGGGGTTGATGGGATGATATTTTTTTAGAATTGGAATGGGGACATTCAGCTTATATATTTTAAGGCCAACCCTTTTCAGTAGTGAACAACTGGTAAAGTCATCACTTGAGGCCATGTGCACTTTTCTATTATGCTCAGCTACTGCTCTAAATTCCCGGAAGGCACATGAAGTCATTGCTGTCCACCAATAAAAGTGAATTTGAATTTCAAACATCTTCTCGTTCACCTTTGGCCTACCCTCAGTCAGCACAGCTTTCCCAGCCCCCTATAAAAACCCATAATCAAGGCCGTAGGTAGGACTTAAATTAACGAGTGATTATCCTTGGCAGTATCATGGTCTACAGAACTCCAGTATGTCCAGGTTTCCCCTCAGTTGTAGCAAGTTATATCAATTAGCTTTTGTTGCATAAAAACTAGCCCCTTTATGTATTTTTAACAATTGGGCTCACCTAATTTTTAACTTTGGGCTCACTTAGCTGGTCCTGTGTAATCCCCTTATCTCAAGGTCAACTGATTAGAAAACTTAATTCCATTTGCGACATTAGTTCCCATTTTGTCATGTAATCTAACATATTTAGAGGTTCTGGGGACTACAATGTGGACATCATTGGGAGGCCATTATTTTATCTACCACAGGGGTCTGCTTAAGTTCATGCTAGACTGTAGGGTATCTAATTTCTGATTGATGCTCTTTGTCCACTTCCAATATTTCCCTGGGAATGGAGAACAAGATAATTTATAAATATCTAGAGGCTCTCTCCTTCCTGAAGCTAAGGTGCATTCACATCTGAATTTCAAAAGGTTGGGGCCTATAAGAGCCAAGACTAAAATTTTTTCCACTGAAATCATCATTTGGCATAAATGTTAATATATCTAAAGGGAAACAAGTCACAGAATCACATAAAATGAAGTAGGGTTTTAGGTGGGGATATCAATCTGTATGTGGATGAAGGAAGGAAGGAAGACAGGAAGAAAGGAAACGAATATATGTTAAATACCTACGCTATTCCATGTAATGGGACAAATCTACACATTTATTCATTCAATAAATGTCTACAGAATGTTTTGATTAATAGTATGTGTCAGGGTCTAGGTTCTGGGGAGGTAAAGAGAGTTCTTGCCCACAGAAGTAGCAGAAGAGCTAGGAAAAAAAACCAAAAAACAAATACACAAACAAATAATGTCATATGACAACAAATGCCATAAACATATTAAGAAGGGCGAGGATGAAAACAGGTGATGGAAGACAGATGGCATTGCATTATTGTCCCCATGACTCTGGAGGCAGATGTCCCTTTCACCAAGGCTCAGTGTGCTAGACAGAAAGATGTGTAGTGAGAAGAGCTGTGAACTTCTAGCAATGACAGTGTCAAATGTTACATGGTCTTTATATGTAAAAATTCCTACATACAGTTCTCCTCCTGCCCCCATTGCTAGCCCACAGACACATGATGGCATCCGAAACGGACAGTTTCACCTTGTATGTGCTGCCATCTCCAGTGAGCCCACCTCTCTGGTCTTCTAGTATGAACTGAAGTCATTCTTAAATGCAAGGTCAGAGGTATGCAAATAAAGGGGCTCAAAATCTTAAATTACTCTCTGTTCATCCACCCTATTTGTAATTCTGGACTTCCCAAATCTATTAAAACCCTCTCATGAGTCAGTTTGATAAATTCAACAGCATCAGGCAGCCCACTCTGTGGAAAGAAGGCAGAAAATCAGTTTTTCCCAAAGAGATGGTTTAAGGCCATTCCAAAGGGAGAAGTTAAGCCATCTGTCATAGTCCTGACTCCTCCCTGGAGGGTAAAGGATAATGAGCAGCCACAGGGGAAAGACCACATTTTTCTGCTGTCCCACTATACAGCATTCTTTCTCAGGTGCTCCGCAGCCCAGGTGTAATGGAACTGCCATGTGAGCTTGCAGTTCCTCCCTCCCCACTAGGGGTAGAGTATATTTCCTGTCTCATTGATACTGGGTTTGTCCATGTGAACTGCTTTAGCCAGTATGATCCTAGCAGACATGTACAAACAAAGGTTGAAACATTCGCGTGTAGTAGGACTTTTCCTCTTGTGTTTCTACCATTGCCATGAGAATGTGCTCTGAATAGCCTGCTGGTCCAATGTGAATAAGAGCTAGGTGGAGCCACAGTAGCAAATCCACAACTGGAAGCCAAGATCAACCAGACTGAGTCCAGATCAGCTGACCCCCAGCCAGGTCCAGGCACATGAAAGAATAAATGATTGTTGCTTTAAGCCACTGAGTTCTGAGGTGGTTTCTTACACAGCATTATTGTTGCAATTAGCTGACTGACACACAGGGAAGCAGAGTTTCCTCTGGTACAAATCTTGGAGCAGTAGCAAATATTCAAACAAGAGCTTTGAAGTCATCAGAGGGAGATTTTTGAGAGTAGCAGCTGAACATGGGGCCAAGTCAGGCCTGAAATAGCAGCATAGAAACTGCACTGAGGAAGTCTTATTAACTAGAAAACACCAGAGCTGACTCACTTGGTGACTCCACAGATCAGGGGTCACGCTTTCTCTAAAGCCGGCAGCTCTGCTCTGCATTTGACCCCTGCTGGACTGAGTTATTTTAGATCTGTTCTTGTGACTCTGGGGCTTAAAATAGGCACTGCTGAGCCATCTGTCTTGGGATCCATCTCACTTCTGAAACGTGTAGCAGCTGTGGCTGAATTGAAAGCAGCTCCTGTTAAGAAAGTGAACAATCTCTCGGCTTTTCTCCATCCTATGAGTGTGCCCTAGGGAGAAAATAAAATAGAGGGCATTTGGCTGCCAAAGAAGGATAAGAGTTTCAGTGGGGAACCCGGGAGATGCTGGGTAGATAGAAAACAAGCTCTGGGACAGCTGCCAGAGGGCCTGGAAAGGAGCCAGGTTACATAAAGTTCAGGCAAAGATGCTGCCCGCTGAAAGTGCAGGAAGAAAAGAGAACAGTGCAGACCAGGCTCTGGGATAGCAGAGCGGCAAGGCGTGGTGGAAAGGGCGCTGAGTCAGAGGTCAGCGTTCCTGAGTCGAAGACTCAGCTTCACCATCAGAGCTGTCACTATTAAAGCTTGTGACTTTCTGCAAGTCTCTGCAACTTGCAGCCTGAGATTTTGCATCCTTAAAATGGGGTTAATGACATCTAGCTTGGGTTGTAAGGGTCGATCAGAATACACATATATAAGGACTAAACTGTATAGACCTCAGCAAAATGTAGCCAGTCACACACAGGTCTAGATGGTGATTTCAACAAGGCAAGGACAGGGTCTAACCTTTGTATAGCATTTCCAGGACTTAGATCAAAGCCTGGCATATACATGCACACACACATGCACACACACACGTGTGTGCACACACTCATTTAATTATTAAATTACTAAATTCCATTAATATATATGAAAAAAAAAACATTACTCAAATTCCTGGCAAAGTAAGAAATAGTTGTTGTCTTTACCCAGAAGCCTGTGGGAAGTTGCATCCTAATACAGAATAGTTAGCAATAGTCAACTTGCCCATCTGACTCTCATCAGAGGAATAAGATGAACTGCCACTCTGAGCAGTTAGTTGCTGGTGTGGAGCTGATGGGAACCTAGAGGAGGCTTTTTATAAGGAAGATGGGGTGGGCCACTGGGAAAGCATCTGTCTTCCATCTCTCTCTCTCTCTAAGGGCACGTCTTCATTGTTTGTAAGCATTTCCACTGTGGTGACACAGGTACTGAGATTGAACATAGCCTGGGTTGTCACTTACAACTTATACAATCTTTGGAAAGTTGCTTAGTCTTTTCTCTATGCTTCATTTTTCTCCATTCTAAAATGAACACTAATACCATACTTACTTCAAAGTGTCATTTAAAGCAGAGGTGTGTAAACTACAGCCTGTAGGCCAAGACTACCCCCACCATCTCTTTGTCTAAATAGAGATTTATTGGAACACAACCAGGCTCATTTGTTTACTTATTGTCTATGGTTGTTTTTATGCTATAGTGGCAGAGTTGAGTAGCTGAGACAGAGCTACTAAAACCTAAATGAGTTATTATCTGGACCTTTATAGAAAGTTTGCTAACTCCCAGTTTAAGAATTAAATGAGGTAACCAATATAAAACCTTTAATACAGAGTCTGGGATGTGGCTACAGTCATGAAATGTTGTTGGCATAATGGGAATAAATAGGAATACTTGCTCTGAGTTTTTGAAGAGAAGGGTTGTTGTCAAAAATGAGTCGAGGTAAAGTGTGAGGACCACGGGCTCAAGAAGAATCAACAGAGGTGCCATAGGCATCCATGAAAATCCAGCCACCTGGACACAACCACATCAGAGGCCAAGGAAGAGGGACATGGAAAAGCTTATGAGGCTCCAGGAGAGAGAAACCAGGGCAAGAAGCACTCAAAAGCATGACCCTGAATCTGGAGATAGGGATAGGCAGGCATTTCAGTGAGTATTTGCTCTTAGAGAGAGTTCTTGGCAGAGAAGCAGTTACCATATTGCATAAGGAGAATTTTCAGGGAACTGCAAGGGAAAAAACGTGCTTTCCCAATTGGAAAGCTTGTGAGGTGTGTGAGGTGCTTGAGCTATCCTAAAGTGTGTGAGGTGCTTGAGCTATCCTAAAAAGCTACAGGATCCACTGGCATTGGCCACTCTTCTTCACACTCACATATAATTTTTATTTTTTTTGTGTCCTCAACAACTTATCTTTTTAATGCCCTCTGTTAGTCAAGCTGTGCTTTGCCCACTCTGCTGTTTCCAGTATTGCTTTAAAATTTTCAGTGGCTCACTCAACAAACCTTTCAACAGGAAAAAGAAAACCAGAAGTAGGTGAATAAGTAAGTAGTCTGACTGCCAGGCAAAGGGGAGTGAAACGGTAGAGACAGAACTTTTAAAACTTTCTTCGAATAAAAGAAAAACAAAAATATGATCATGTGAGCATTCTGAAATGGGCCAGATATTCAGTTTTCTCACTGCAATTTCACTAAACGCTACCAGTTTTCTACTTCCTGACTTAAAGTAATTTGAGAATTGACTGTCCTTCATCTGAAAACCACTGCATCCTATTCAAAAATTATTTATTTACTTTGTGAGCTAGGATAGAATTTCCAGAATTGTTTTATTATAAAAACAGACTTAAAAGATCAAGCATTGTCTATCAAGGGCCTGCTGTGTGCCAAGCATTGTGCAAAAGGTTTTCCTATACATAGCTTTATTTAATCCTCAGAAGAAGCCTTTAAGGTTTTAGAGAACCCAAGTAGAGAATCAGCACCATTAGGTGATATGACCAGGTAGGTCACAGAGCCAGTGGTGGAGTCAAAATTTGAACCAAGTCTATTGGATTCTAATCTCCCTATTCTTTCAAGTTCACAAAGCCACTTTATGGAAGACGGCATCCAGAGTTGCCCAGAACACAACAGGGGCAAATGCCTCGCATAATGAAGAAGAGCTTCTAAGAAGCACAAAATCCTGGGGCATTGTGCCACACCAGAACTGCCTGCTCACCCACCATGCAGTTCTGACCAGCAGCCCCCAAGAATGAGTCTGACCATACACTGCTTATCGGTAAATCCAGGCTTTGTTGCTAAGTTTCCAACCAACACTGTTGACTGGTTTTCCAACTTAAGTCCAATCATATCCCAAAAAAGACTATAGGTTGACATTGTTTCATATGTTATCTCTGGGTGAATAGTAGAAGAGGACACCTTTTAAAGGAAAACAAACCAAAAGTACATTTTAATTTTCCTATACTAAGCAGAGACTCTTGAAGTCAATCTCCTTTAGCAATGTTTTCTACTCGACTAGATTTAATAGTGTTTACGTATTTTCAACCAGCCAAACTTAACAGCATATAACAAATATCCCCATGATGCTATGTAGCCACATTAAAAGTTTTTGTGACAAACTCCACCTGGGTCCTTAAGTAACCAAAGTAAAACTCTAGCTAAATGTTACCTCTACGAGGTTCAACTTATGTACTTTCTGTATGACTCCTGGTACTTCCTAGGAAAGTTTGATGGAGGTGGTAATTTGATTCTTTCCTGGAACGCCAGATGTGAAAAGTCCAGGTTTTCATCACAAGAAAGAAGGGCATCTCTATATGACACAAGGGCACTGAATTTCATCTCATCCTTGGGACAGTCATTCCAACTACGCCTAAAATCATGACCTTGTCTCCCTCCAGGGCTCCACCACGATCCTTCTTTTCCAAAGTATAGTCCAAGTGTGGACTCAATTCTCTTTCCTTGGTTTCCCTTTTTTATGTAACACAGAGAACAATATGGACTTCAAAGAAGGCAATTTAACAAGTATAGTCATAACGTATAGATTTCTGCTATTTTCTCCTTCCCAGTTCCTCTTATACCGTAAGTCCTCACTTAACATTGTTGATAGGTTTTGTGAATTGAAGCAAATCGATGTATAACTAAACCAGTTTTATCAAAGGCTAATTAATTAAAACAAGGGTTAAGTTCCTATAGAATCTCATGAATATTATAATGGAACATTGAGCAAAATGACATATTCAGGATCTGTTATAACTTGTTTGTGGATGTATGGATTGTGATCACATGACAACTTTGTTCCATCTCTTGCTGTGCCTTTAAACTTTATTTCATGAGGTTAATCTTATCCTCTGTGAGGATTCTCCCTGGAAAGTCCTTGCTTTCTCTGCTCACTCTTAGACAATAGAACAACTACAAGTTACTTTAAATCACAAACATATATTAACTCAGAAAGGAGAATGTTCACACTGTTATTTAAACAGACACTCTGAACCTGACTGGAAGCTTACAGTAAGAAAGAAGGCAGACAAGTCAGTTTTCTCAAATTTCTCTTCCTGCAGAATCTCCTCTTTATCACCCTTCACCCCTGCAAGGCCCCTCCTAACTCCCCCAATTCAGCCTCTAGGGTCTGCCACATGGAGGAGGAAGGAACAGGAAGGATGTTTCTTATACTATTTCTGTCGTAATCTGGCCTTTTCTTCTCTAGGGCTGTTCGGATGTTTAAAGTTATCACTTTCTCTTTGGGGTGCTTTGGGAGACTATGCGGCTCCCTTGACCTAAGGACTGGAGTGGATGTATCTATTCTAGATTGTGACTTAAAAGTCTTTCTTCAGCCCCTGGGCATCGAGCTGTGGTGCTCCAGCCTCTTCTGATTTCTCCTTGCCCTCTGGGCACCCTGGTTGAAAATGACCCAAGATGACCCCAAACTGCTCCCTCTGCAACATTGTCCATGTCTCCCCCATGGGAACACTCACATTCTCCATGCTCCTGCAGACCCCTTGCTGGCCAGTTCTAACGCCATCCTTCCCAGGTGCCACCATCAACACAGGAGGCAAGCCCTCCTCACACCTTTCACCTGGGATGTCTTGGGTCCAGGGTCTGACACAGTTCATGTCTCACTTTTGTGTTCTCAGGCTTCAGATTTCCATATCTCCTGAAAGCAGGGAACACATTTGGAAGCTCTGAATGGCATTTTAAAGCCCTTTTTTTCTCACCTGCTCTGGGGAAGTTTCCCAGCATGACAGCTGCCCCTTGTAACAATATTTCCCCATCACACCTCACTCTGTACAGCTGAATCTGTTAAGACATAAAACAGGTTTTCTTTGTTTCCTTTAAGTAGCGGCATATGCAAATTTACCCCTCCTTAATTTAGAATGGAAAGCTATCAGCTGACACAAAGTGGAAACTAAGGCGAGAAGCCTCATTCTACTTTCTTGCTTCACTATTTTTTCCTTTTCCTGGGAAGGGTGACATTTTACCTTGCATGATGAAAAGTTCTCCAAACTCTGCATCTGCTGGGAGAGTCCAAAAGGAAGATTCTGATCTAAGTCCCCAGGCAGACCTCTCCACATCAATCCAGTTCCCTCTCTGAGCTGCAAGCCTCTCCTCATGAATCTGGGGTTGACGCTGTGGAAACTCCATCTTTAGTGCAGATCCTGCCTACTTACCTCCACTAGAAGCAAGTCATAGAGTGGGAATGAAATGCAAAACATGCATTTAGGAGAGGTCCTAAGCAATCTACAGATGGGAAAGCAACAGAAGCTAGTTTGCCAAAAGGAAAAGGAAGTTCCTGAGAGATAAAATGCCACAGATGAAAAAGTCTGGCATGATAGTCCAACCTGATCAGCAAGGCCTAAGTTACTTGGGAAAAAGAGCCATAAAGTGATACATTATGTTTCTCACAGTCAGCACAACTCAGCCATAGGGCCTCATCTAGTTCCTTTTTCTACCCCAACATCAAAATAAACAATAAGAAAGAGGGACTATTTCTCTGCAAGCTGATGAGAAAGGTCAATGTCAGAGATCTAAAGGCAAGTAGAGGCAGAAGGACAGGCAGCCAGAAGGACAGGCAGCCAGAAAATTCAGTTTAAGGGCAGATTGGCACCCACTTGTAGATGGCCCAAGCATAGGCAGTGAACCAGCCAGAGGTACGGGCTGCAGGAGTTACATGTGAGACAATTGTCCCCTCCTCTCAGGTGTGCACCAGGAAGATATAAGAAAGCAGATGGTAAGGCCACACTGCTTGACAAGTGAGGGTTATTGTTCCAGCAGAATTAGGGATAAACATTGAATGTGACCTTAATTAGCATCCGAAAGCTTGTAAGTCCTAGTAAAATAAATATGCCTTAACCTTAGCATAGCATCTACAAATGTACCATTCATTTGATGAGAATTATACGTGTAGAGTGATAAAGGCGGGGAGTTGTCATGAGTGGGCACCAGCTCAGCTACTCGAGGGCTGACAATCTCAATGAGTCTCAAACCTAAAGTGACATCCTGGGAGTTTTAAAAAATAAATTTGTTCTGGGCCTCATATCTGGAGTTCTGATTCAATGGTTTGGGATGCATCCTGGACAGGCAGATTATAAAAAGCTATGCAAATGATGATGATTCACATCCCTGGTTGAGAACCACTAAATTAAGTCCTGGACAGGTTTATATTTCTTTTCTACCTTTTCCATCTGCTTCTACCTGACTTGTAACCATTTGATTTTTCTTCAACCTTTTCCATGTGCTTCTACCTAACTTATAACCAATTGATTTTCCCTTAACATGTCAATAAAAGAAGGCTGAAGAACAAAATCATCTAAAAATACCAGCTGATGCTGAGATTTTTGTAAGTGGTTCAGGTAAGGTTTCATGGTTTAGGACTCTGAAACCAATGATTCAAGACCTGTGTATTGTGAGTACATTTTCTTAGTCCATTTACCGCATATAATCTTCACTCTACAAGTGAAGTGATTGATAAAATTAAAAAGGGTTGAATTCAAACAACTGATATTCTGAAATTGATAAGCAATGGGTTATTAAGTGATTATTTCCAAAAGAAAAGAAAGTATACACTTTTCTCTTCTGTCACATTTATATAAGATTGAAATATTCTAGGCGTTTTCTGGAATTGGAGCATGGGTAACAAAATTTGCATTTTGTTTTTGAAAGGCAGTAACTGCTCAGAAAGCTGGGGTAGTAAGCCATTTTGGAAAAGCAGGCCTGGATTTGGATTACCAGTAGAATATCTGCCCAGATTGCAAGGACATCTCCACAAAAATTCCTGATATCATTTGGCACTTGGATTTTGATGGCCTAGAAATCTGTGCCACATCAGAGTGACAATTGCCAATCTCTTGGTGTCACGTAGGATTCTGCCAACTATCTATTTCTGTGGTTCTGGAGAGTGTCCTTCTGCCTAGGAGTCAGTTCACTAGGATTTGATATTTACATGAAATGACAACCTGGTTATATTTACTCAGTTTATTCAAACCCAGGAGAAAGTAGATCTACAAAGACCAAATATTTGGCTCAATGAAGACATGAGAAATAAGCAGGCCAAAAAGACAAATGGGATGCAATGTGCTCTAGAGACAGACTGTGATTCACTTCCTTAGCATCTGGCTAAGTTACTTAACCAAGAGTCTCAGTTTTCCTCATGAGGATACAAGGACTTATTCACAAGATTCCACGTGTTTTCTCAGGTACTTGACATGGTAGCATTACTCCCTGCCCTTTCCCTTGGATATTAGGCAGGCCCAGGTGACATGCTTGGCCAATGGCATGCGAGCATAAGAGACCCATATCCTTTCTGGATGGAAGTTAACAGCCAGTTTGCAAATCACCATGCACTTGCTCTGTGTACCTGAGACTGGCAGCAGTGGCTGCACCTGGATCCCAGAGCGAGGAAACATGAGAGCAAAGCTGCCGGCTGAACAACAGTTAGCTATATAGTGCTAGTGAGTAAGAAATTATTGTTTAATAAGCCACTATGATTGGAGGTATGTTTGTTATCATAGCATAACCTAGCCAATCCTGAGTGATACAAGGGTCGATTAGTTTTTAAGGGTGTAGAAAAGAATTTTAAAAAGAAAGTCTGCAAAGCTCCTCACATGATGTTTGACATAGAGCAGGTGATTAATTTATTCAATCTAAAAATGTATATTAAGCTCCTATGAAGTACTAGATGCTGGGGACACATTGATGTGTACAATAAAAAAAAGTGGCCTCTTTATCTTCTGCTTGCCATCTAGGGTTGGTTCATAACTGGTTTGTATGTTAACAACGGGCTCTGTTTGCATAAATGCTGGAGCAGGGAGTTTATCTGCACTGTTGTACAGAGGATCTAAGAAGACATTAAAATGCACCATGGCTGCCACATCCATTTTTAAGAACTAAAAATCACATTGTATACAGGACAAAATATTTTTGTGGGGAATTGTGTAAATTTTGTGTTTTGCAAAAGAATTTTGATAATAGCTGCAATTTATTTTGCACTTGCTATGTCCCAAACTCTGTGATAAATGTTTTCCACACCTTATCTCTTTTAATAGAATCCCCATAAGGATGCTATGAGATTGGTTTTATTATGCCCATTTTACTATGAGAAAAGTGAGATTTAGAGACTAAATTACTTATCCAAAGGCATGGAACCAACAAGTGGCAGAGTCTGAATTTGAATCCAAATCTGATACAAAAACAGAAAAAAAATTTACAGGACACAGGCTTATGATCCTATCTCAACCAGAAATAAAGAAGTATACTACCATTGTTTTCTTCACAGGCACACTTTAAAAATAGGCTTGAAATTCAACAATTGCCTCTTTTGCAAAAGGTTTATCACACACAGGTTGTGTTAGTTTGGCTGACATATTTCTGTTGTTGGAACCCTCAGCATTAGTCTTGGCAAACTGGTCTATGTATAAAGGCAGGGAATGGTTCTGGATGCTGTGTTTGTCAGTTTAAGGAGGAAACCTGGCCTTGGTAAAATTCTCCTGAGGACCACAATGGGAAGGTGAATCCATGAAATTCCAGGATTGTTCATTTCAGCTGTCACTGCTCCCCCACCCAACTTCACCCTCAAGGTGTCCAGAATGCTCCATCCAGGAGCCCAGAGGAGGACAGATGCTGAGAAATAATTCTGATGCCAAGATGTGATTCTGATACTATTTGGCCCATGGATGACTCAGAGCAGGTACTGTCAGAGCTGCATCTCCTTGAGATCCCAGTGTCATCTGTACTATGTGCTTTCATTCTGGGAGAAAGACAGCCACCAGCAGGGTTCTAGAAACATTATTTTCTTTCCTCCTTTGACTGACAAGAGTGAAGTGACAGGAGCAGTGGGCTTTTGCATAAAATGATGCTTCTGCCTCCATGTTATTCCAACAGTGGAGCTGTGAGTACTACACTCACAATAACTCATCATGTCCAAAACAGAGCTCATTATCTCTCCCTGCAAGCCACCTCCTCTTTCCTCCCCGGCAGCCCCTCTCTTGGCTAATAGCATCACCATGCACTGAGTCACCCAGCTGGAGAGCTAATAAGTAGGCAGGAAGGAGAAGAAAGGCCTTGGGAGGTGGAATTGGAAAAGCAGGAATTAATCGGCCCAGTGGAAAGACTCTGGGCAATTTACCTAACTTCTCAGAGTTTCAGTTTCCTCTTACATAGGAACTGTAATGATTATCATATAATTGGAATGTATAGGATTTTCCCTCTGTCCAGCCTGGCTTCAGGTATTTCTTTTTTCCTGCTTAACCTGATGATTTGTTTAACTGTAGTAGCCTATTTTGCCTTGCCAGGTCTGAGCCCTATGGCCCCCTCAATTGACCTGTTATTAGTTATTAGTCTGGGACACTTTAGAGGTACCAGCTTATAAATCCAGCTTTCCCACTCACCCAAGTCTGCCTTTCACTGGAACCATGTGAGCCTCCCACTTTTTAATAAAATGCATTGATTTATGATTATAGAAATAATACACATTTTTGTTAAAAATGAAACTATAGAAAAGTATAAAGAATAAAATAAAAGCATCACATGGTACATCTCAGAAAGAGCCACAGATACTATTTCGTTAGACTCCCTTCCTGTATATGCTTGTGAACACTTAAAAGTTAACAGCACTGGAACAGGTGCGTCCTAGCTGTAGGAAGCAATCAGTAGACAGAGTGAGTGAGAGGGTTTGCAGTGGGAGCATGTTTCTGTTGGCCTGCTCACATGGACACCAAAGAGTCCTGGGCAACTTCACAGGACAGCAAGGGGAACTACTTCTGACCCCAATAATTCTGCCTTTCCCAACACAGAATTCTTATACACATTGTATGCTCAGAAAAAAATCTCTTTAGTCAAAGACAAAGTATAATATAAAAGGGACCAAGATGAGAATTATATTGAACCTATACAACAAAGAAGGAGGAAAAAAGTAGGAGAAAATGGAAATGAGAAATGCATAGAGGAAATGATGGTCTTTGAACAGAAGAATAGTGTCATCATAGTTTCATTCATTAAAGAACTTTTAATGAAGAATTATGAAAAATAAAGATTAAGGCAGAAATATAAGCACAGATAAATGACACAACAAAATGAAATGAAACATAAACTGGCAGAAAAAAACATACAAGAAGAAAATAGAAAAGAAATGCAAAGCTTCTGAGAAATATAAGCTATATTAAAAAGAAGACAAAGAAGAATTAATATAGTTGAAAGCACAGTAATTATTATGAAGGAAAGGGTTAAAAATAGCAACTTTTTATTTCCTCTTTTATGTTCATTTCTGCAATAAAGTACATAAAGTATATACATATATTCTATAAATGCATATATATAATATCTATATTTGTCTATCATCTATCTTTCTATCATCTTTCTCTCTAGCTATCTATCTTCTATTATCTACATATCTATAAAGAGAATAAAATTTTAAAAGCTCCAACTTGTCATAATTGTTATGCCCCCAAAATAGACTAAAATAATAAAATAAAAAATTACGTTTTAAGAGTTAGTCAAAAATACTTTCCATAAAATAAAAATCAAATCCACATAGTGAAAACACATCATAGCCTCAAGAAAAACTGATATGGAACTGACATTAGCACCAAGATATACTCTAAGAAACAGTGAGCATTATATATAAAGAAACAATCCTTTGGGAATATTAAGTTGGCTTGAAGGATAAAAATCACTGGATGTTTCTCAACCTTCTCCGTTATTTTGTGCTGGAGATAGTGAAGCTAAACTCTTCAAATCTTCAAAGTGAGAAATGGTGACCCAATCACTTTATACCCAGCATAACTTTTGTTAAGGTATAAAGGGGGAAAAATTATTTTAGTCCTGGCATAAGGATAGACATATAAAGCAATAGAAAATAATTGAGAATCTAGAAATATACCTCCACATTTACATTCCATTGATTTTTGACAAGGGTATCAAAACAATTTAATAGCAGAAAGAGTAGTCTTTTGAGCAAATGATTCTGGGGAAATAGGATATCAACATGGAAAAAAAATGATGTTGGACTTCTAATTCATAGCATGTACAAATATTAACTCCAAATGGATCAAAACCTTAAATATAATAGTTAAAATTATAAAACTCTTAAAAGAAAACATAAAATTAAATCTTAGTGGACTTAGATCGGGCAATAATTTCTTAATATGATGCAAAAACACAAGCAACAAAAAGAAAAATAAATTGGACTTCATCCAAATTAAAATTATTTGTGTTTCAAATGACACCATAAAGAGAGTAAAAGGACAGCCTACAAGTGGAAGAAAAGTTTTCTAAATCATATATCTAACAAAGGAATTATATCTAGAATCCATAAAGAACTCTCACAACACAATAATAAAAGATGAATAACTCAATTTAAAAGGATTTGAATAGATATTCTTTACAGAAAATAAAGAAATAGACAATGAGCACAAAAAATGCCACTCAACATCATTAGCCATCAGGGAAATACAAATTAGAACCCTAGTGAGATATCACTTCATAGCCACTAAGATAGCTATACTAAAAAAATGATAGATAGTAAGTGTTGGTGAGGATGTGGAGAAATAGAAATTCTTGTGCTTGCTGGTGGGAATGTAACTGGGGCAGCTGCTGTGGAAAACAGCTTGGTATTTCCTCAGAATGTTAAACATGGAATTACCATATGACCCAGCAATTCCACTCCTATGTATATGTCAAAGAGAAATGAAAATGTATGTCCATGCAAAAATTTGTACAAGAATGTTCACAGCAGCATTATTCTTAACAGCCCAAAGTGGAACAAGTCAAAAGTCCATCAACTGATGAATGGATAAATAAAATATGGTATATACATACAATGGAATGTTATTCAACATTAAAAAGGAATGAAGTACTGATACATGCTACAACATGGATAAATCTTGAAAACATTATACTAAGTGAAAGAAATCATCACAAAGGACCACATATTGTATGATTTCATTTATGTGAAATGTCCAGATTAGGCAACTCTGTATAGATAGAAAGGACATTAGTTGTCACCTCAGGCTAGGGGGGAAGGTGAGGAAAATGGAGAGTGACTACTAATGGGTACCAGATTCCCTTTCAGAGTGATAAAATTGTTCTAAAATTGTGGTAATAGTTGCACAACTCTGAATATACTAAAAACTATTGAATTGTACAACTTAAATGAGTGATTGTATGGTATGTGAATTATAACTCAATAAAGCTGTTAAAGGGGAAAAAACATTTTAAAGTGTGTAAAAACTTAGAGAATATAATCCCATAGAGCCTTGTTAATAAACACTAGATGATAAACTTCAGCCAACCAAGAAATGAACAGTAACACTATAGTAAACAGATTGGCTGTAAGCACTGAATTAATCTAACTGTGAGACTAAGCTTAAAAAAAAATGTGATTTCAAACAGTGTGTATTACAAATTATAATAATAAAATAAGAGTTTCTCGGTCCATACTGAGGTACAAAAACAAATGAACAAAAAAAAGTTCTACCTTATAGTAAAATTCAAATGAATACGTATAAAAGGGATAAGGGAAACAGAAAACCACCATTGGACAGCCATCACAGGGGTTATTGGATATAGAGGATCTCTGGTTATTGATTCAAGCAGGCATTGATTGATTCAGGCATGCCAGAGTGGGTGGGTGGTGGTTTGATGAAGGACATAATAGTGGAATGATCTCGCAATATACCCTCACAAAATAATAACCAGTTACAAAAGGGAAAATGTCATTATAGTGAAGAAACCTGGCATAAATTAGCAAGACCAGGTGATCAAGGTCACTATCACCAGTGGTGGGTAGTATGGGTTGACATCTTGTACCTCTAATGTGATGTGCTGAGAAATGAGTATGATTCCTGTGATATCCCTACTAGGAATACATGACCTGGATCTGGTCCTGGAGAGACATCAGATAGACCCACACTGAAGGTCATCCAATAGCATGTGAGGCTTATACTCTTTTAAGTTGTTGAGGACTGAGAGACAGGGCAGATAACAAGCTGTTCCAGGTTGAAGGGGACTAGCAGAGACCACAGCTAAATACAATGCATGTTCCTGGATGGCTTCTTTGACCATAAAGGAAAAAGAGACACAGTAGAGACAGCAAAATTTGAATGGCATCTATGGATTGGATTGTAGGTAGCACTAAAAATGTTGACTCAGAGAATCGTATGGTGGTTATGTAAAGGAGTATCTTTGTTTTAGATAATATGTACTAAAATATTTGTAAATAAAGGATGTCATGCTACAGCTTGCTCTCAAATGGTGAAAGAAAAGAGGTGTACATGCACGTGTGTGTGGCAGGGGAGGGAGGGAGGGAAGGAAGGAGCAAGCGAGAGCAAAGGAGGGCAATATGGAACAATACAATTCAGTGTTAACAGCTGGGAAATATATGAGTGAAGAGGATAAGGGAGTTCTCTCAGCTGTACTTGTAACTCTTCTGTAAGTTTGTAATTATTTTAAAAGTTATTTTTGAAAGGAAGAATATAAGTGTAAAAATGGCATAATTGTCAAAAGACAAAAGGACTCTGAGTCTTTGAACATGCAATTCATTCCTCCTGGAATGTTCCCACTTCACATTTTGAAATGATATGTTCTCTTGAGTCATCCACGTCTTGCCCTAATGTCCTCAAGAGATGTCCCTGACCACTGTTGTTCCTATTTTCTTTGTGGCATCATCAACCAGCTGGCACCATACTAAATACTTAGATATCTAGTATTTGATCTGTTGGGTTTAGTGTTCTGCTATGTCTCTTTTCCATTATGATCCAGGATGCCATTAGAAACAGGCATAGTTGTCGTATCTCCTCTGTCTCCTCCAGTCTTTGGCACCTAGAAAAGTGTCTGGCATCTAGTAGGTGTTCATTAAATCTCTTTAATTGTTGAAAAGCTGGTATGGGGAGGGAGGAGAGAAAGTGAAAGGGAAAGTAGTCTGATTTTTCCTGTATAGCCAGTGGGACAAACAGATAAAATTAGAAGGAAAACTGCTAAGTAGTTTGTGTCATTTGTGACCATTTGTATAAGAAAGAGACTAAGAAGTAGGAGGAGGACAGGCACCGTGTACATGTGAACTGTAAAGTTTTAGCTCATCTCTATGCTTATGGAATATGAAAGAATAGGGTACTCACTTTTCTTCACACCTTTCAGAATCAAAGAGAAGGTCTGGCTGACCCTGTCCCATTTTAGGGGAGAATACCATAGTTGTGAAATCTATAGATCCTAGAATCAGACTGCTTGGGTTCAAATCCCAGCTCAGCTATTTATTAGCTGTGTGACCTTGGAAAAGTTACCTAACTTCTTTCTTCCTTGGTTCGCTCATCTGTAAATTGAGGACAATAGTAATACCAATCTCATGGAGACATTGTAAGGAGTAAATAAAATGTAAAGTGCCTAGAACAGTGCTTGGCACAGAGTATTAACTATGATTATTATAAAAAGACTTAGATCTTCTGGTCAATCCCTGCTAATCAAACAATGATGGGATTATTGACTTCCAAATATTAAACAGACCCCATTATTTCCTCAGGCCTGAAATAATCCTACGATTTACAAAAGCAATATAAACTACTGTTCAATGTGTCTTGTGACATTGGTGGTACAGAGACTGCTTTTATTCACTTTTCCTTTTCCTCCTGGGCACACAGGGAGGAGCCTGTGGCTGAGTTCTGGACAATGCAACATAAACAATGTGATGCACATTGCATGATACTCTGCCTCTCTCTTCTCATGTTTGGTCAGCTGCAGAATGTACACCGACGAACTCTGGGGCCCTAGGGCATGGAAGAATCTGGGTCCCAGAATGACCTCACTCACCCATATTGGTCTGCAATCTGGGTAAGAAATAAGCACATATGGGTTTAAGCCACTGACTTCTGGGGCTTGTTTGCTATAGCACTTAGCCTGACCTAGCTGAGCAATAGACAACATTAGACAAAGAAAGGAGCTGAGGAAAAGCAGTTGAGGGAAGGGGATGAAGAGTCAGGAGGGCCGGCCTTGGACAAAGGGAGTTCAAACTGATTAAAACAAAACAAAGACCCCCAAAGACAGAGAAGAAAACTTCTGCAATAGTCAAGTTCAGATAGCTGGGCTTGGAGAGCTGTTGATGAGAAGAGGAGAAATATCATAAGAGAAAATAGAAAGGCTATAAAGGGTGAGAAACACCTGTATCTGATCTGATGGAAACAGGCTGGACATCAGCTACACAAACCACTTCAGATTTCAACGATAGTGAGCAACCCCTAGCTGGAAGGCAATGTCTTTTATCAGTGAACGCCTGGGCTGGGAAGGCACATAACGCAGGCAGCTTCAAGAAGACTGATTCTGAAAGCCATGGAATCCTTCAGTATGTTGGGTTGACTACAAGTTGTGTTTGCCCCATTCCTCTGTGTGTGTGTGTGTGTGTGTGTGTGTGTGTGTGTGTGTGTGTTGGTTAGATCCAAAAAGATAATTAACAAATCTAAGAGCTAATATCTATTCCCAGCTACAAATATTTACTGACCACTTTCTGAGTGAGAGGCACTGTTCTAGGTTCTTTGAGAAAATAGAACAAGTGTAACAAATATTTTCAGTCTTTAAGAATCTCACAATCATTCTTGTCAGGAAGATAGCACTCACAGATGGGAAAGTGAAGCATAAAAGAATAAAGAAGCAATGCCTGTGTGTGCCACATGCTAAGAGCAATATTTTGTATTTATTATTAGTAAGGCATTCCCACCTTGAAACTGTGGAACATTGGAGCAGATAGTTTTCACTGCTATTTTTGTAACAGCAGAACCAGTTCAAAATGGTACTGTCCTGTTTAACAAGACACTAAGTTGCTTTTCAGAGACAACAGACTGGGACTGCAAGACATTCTAACAAAGCATGTGCAAGGGGAGAGTTTTGACCTCCAGCTGCACCAGGAACCAAAGTCTCACCAGAACTCTTTCAAGAACAAAGGGTCGCTTGTCCAGGAAGATCTGGTGTTGAAGTCCCTTACCGTAAAAGGCCAAACTCCAAGTTCTTCTAATTAAAAATTGCTCTGCAAACACTTCCTTGTACTTGTTCCCCCTAATCCCTTAGCCCCCCACCCCCCGAACCCTGGATTGGGGAGTTCTGGCTTTTGAGCTATAGTTTTCCCATTCTCCTTGTTTAGCTCTCTTCAAATAAAGTGACTCTAATTTCTTTACCGCAGTTCTCGGTGTTTAGTGTTTGGCTCTGCTAGTGCCACATGGACACACTCTTTTTGTTAGGTAACACTTTAAAGAGGACCTGTTGAATCTTCTCAGATAGGTGATAATGAGTGGTTTGCAAAGGATGGCTGAACCATGTGCCCGCCTTAGAGAAGAGGAGGGTTGGGGTTCTGTTTTCTGTCAGTAGCAGAAAACAATAAATAAAGTAGATCGCAAGAGATTGCTCATTCCTGTGGGGACTTGCCCCTATTTCTTTGATATAGGTAACTATTTATGAAAGAATTAGGCTTCCCTTGGGAGTTATTAATCAACTGAGAACATAATTAATAAAATATCCCTCCTCACTTGGGCAAAATTAGGGAAATGATGGAGAAATCAGAATTAAAAGAAAGAAGTCATACAATCAAGTCATAAAGCTAGTTAGGAATGGGTGACACTGTAAGGAGCAAAACCAAGAAAACTTTAATAGCTAGAAAGGGCCTTCTCTATCCACCCTGTAACCAGACAGAGAAAGAGAGGAGACTTGAGAGTTTGGACTACCAGGGACTTTTTGGGTGGGGCTCCGTGTCCAAGGTGTTGTAAGTGTTGCCCTTACACCAGCCCACCCTTCTCAGAGGCTAAGATTCTCGGGGCTTACAAGTAACATTTAAGAGCAGGCATGGTCAAGGCAATTTATTCCCAAAAGTCTTCATAGGGAATAGGGCCCCCAGCAAGGAAACCAAATCAACAAGTTGAAAGGATGTAAATTTCAAAGGAGAACTGGGGGAAGTTAAAAGGCTCAAATTAAAATGAAGAGGGAACCAGTTAGGGTGAGTGCGAGGGACAAGGACATGAGCAACTGTAACAGGTAGAGCTAGATTGGCTTCACTCTGTAGCCACAGACAAAGTATGTGGGTAGGTTCAATGTGTTAATGATAGATAGATGGAAAAGCAAAGATCATGATTGCTCAAGGACTCCTCAAGTCTTGACTTTCCTTCCTTCTCTAAAACCCATGAAAGTGAGGTTGATGATCAGTTCCACCTCACATTCTTTTAATGGAACTTCTTATTATTATTCCATTCTTCTTCTTATTATTCTTCTTATTCAATTCTCCAAAATATTTCTTGAAAGCCTATAGTCTTTAAGGCATTGTTCTAGGCTTCAAGGATACAGCAGTGAACAGAATAGATAATGTCTGTATTGTCATGAAGTTTATATTCTTCCTGTTAGGAGATAGATAATAAACTAATTTATAAATAAATGATATGCCAGGTGGTAATCATTGCTAAGGAAAAAATGAAAGCAGAGTAAAGTGGATAAAGACTCATACAGATAATAGAGGACCATTTAAATGCGATGAAACAAGGCATATAACAGAGTGGGCAGAAGTTAGGCTAAGCAGAACTCTGCATTTGAGTAAGAAATTGAGCTCTGAGTTTCCTGACAAGCAAAGAAAAAAAAAACAAAACGTGTTGAACTGAATAGTTTGGATTACGTAAATATACATAATATAATAATACTATATATATATATTTTTTTCAGGTAAAATGTTTTCCAGCACCAAATCCCAAAAGAAATTTATCTAAATAAACCTTTCAAATACCCTAAGTTCAGAAAATGGAAAAGGCATTAATGTCCAGAGTTGTGGGTAAAGAATTTATGAATGAGGTGAGACAGAAAGTGGTGACTTTCCTGGAGTAGAGGTAGGGACTTTTTGTGATGTTGAACATGCTTTGACCAGTCTCTCTGCCTCAGTGACCTCCTGTGACTTCCTGCAGTGAAGCTTTCCTAATGCACAGGCTGTTAAACCTTATTGTGCTGCTTTGACATCTGGAACAAATCCTTTTGTCATACACCATCAGACTTTAAACAAATAAGAGCTAATGAGTTATCCAGACACCATGATTTTGCCTCCGCCAATAATTACTTTGTTCACTCAAGGGTAGTATAGAGGCAGGAAGATCTCTCCTGTCCCACCTTGCATTAAAATTCATTTACTTTGACAAATATCTAAGTCGTCTGATGTTTACAGTGTAACATATTTATTTTGCCAGGTCTGCCGCATATATCATCCTGTCCAGAAGCTCTACACTGTAATGATGTGGAAAGTCTCTGTTTTGGAGCCAAGCCCAGCAGAGTTTCAAATCCTAGTCTCTCAATCACTATCTGAGTGAGCAAGGGCAAGTCAGTGATACTTCATGGGCCTCAGTTACTTCACCTATAAACTGGAGGTAATAGTATGTACTCCATAAGGTGGAATTACACAAGAGCTTAACACAATGTCTGACACGCAATAGGAAATCAATAAACATTTGTTCCCTTCGTATCATCAAATCACTTTTAATTAGTGTGTCCTTTGAGAAAATGGTCAATGATTCTTTTTTTTTTTTTTTTAAGAATAA